>NC_064863.1:32553709-32885375 GCF_024139225.1 Suncus etruscus
AGTAAGTTGGTTTCACCAGGTGAGTTTTCCCCCACAGGGAAAGAGGATGGGTGTGTCTGCTGAGCCAAGCTCATTACAGGAGTTTAGACTTCCAAAGCAAGGATCTGGGAGCCAGTTCTGCTGTAGAAAAAAAAAAGCTTGTTCCTTTCGAGACAAATTTAAACAAAATCATTTCATAGTATAATGGAGAAGCAAGGAAGCTGAAATTTGGAATCAATCAGGTATATGATGGAGTCCTGGCTCTAAGTCTGTCAATAGAGGCCTTGGGCAAGCCACTACATCATTCTCAGCCTCCGTTTGGTTTCCTCCACTGGTGACTGGGAAGGTTGACAGTGTTCACTTCCGGGGCAAGGACTGGTTTACTTACTGTGTATACAGTGCCAGTACAATGTTCATTTTGTAGAAGAAACATTCATTGGAAACTATTACTTTTATAATCATTATTTAATTTTATTTTTGAGAAGGGATTGGCTCCCACCCAGCAATGAACAGCCAGTGACCTGGCTCTGTACTCAGGAGGAACCTCTGGTGGTACTGGGGATTGATTTAACCAGGGATAGCAGTGTGTAGGGCAAATGCTTGTACTATGTTGTATGCTTGTACTATCTTGTACTATCAATCTCTGGTCCCTCATTATTTTATTTATTTACTTTTATTCAGTAAATCCTCAGCTGTTTACTAATAGTATATTTATATGATTTTATTAAAAAACCTATGCTTAATGGGCATCGCCCACACACACCTGAACAATGGATACCATCTATGAAAACAACCACAATTGTCTTTAACATTACCAGGATCCAAGACTCTACCAGGGAAGACCTACCACTGCTTTGGCATTGACTTACTCCAAAGAGTGCTCCCAACACCCAGACGACTCAGCAACAGTCTGCATGCAGGGCAGATCGCTCCACATTTAATGGTATGCTGAAACTAGAGGATGCTCCACATCAGCCTGACATCGATGAAAGAAATGCACAGAATCCAGAGTCTTTAAATATAAGAATCTGATACCAACAATAGCTAAAGTGTGAAAAAGTTTTACCGGGACCCTGAGAATGACTGGAGTTGGACGGACTGGTATGCCTGGAACCCAGAGTCTGTCTTATGCCAATAAACTTCTGGGGTGAGGCCTTTTTGTAATCAGGTCAAGGATTTTTATTTCATTTTCCCCATTTATCTGGACCTATGCAAATAATGGCAATTGCCATTATCACACCTTTACTATATTTTTTAAAGTTTTTTTTTTATATTTTATTTAAACACCTTGATTACATACATGACTGTGTTTGGGTTTCAGTCATGTAAAGAACACCCCCCCCATCACCAGTGCAACATTCCCATCACCAATGTCCCAAATCTCCCTCCTCCCCACCAGGCCCCCACCTGTACTCTAGTCAGGCTTTCCATTTCCCTCATGCATTCTCATTATTAGGACAGTTCAAAATGTAGTTATTTCCCTAACTAAACTCATCACTCTTTGTGGTGAGCTTCCTGAGGTGAACTGTAACTTCCAGCTCTTTTCTCTTTTGTGTCTGAAAATTATTATTGCAAGAATGTCTTTCATTTTTCTTAAAACCCATAGATGAGTGAGACCATTCTGTGTTTTTCTCTTTCTCTCTGACTTATTTTATTCAGCATAATAGATTCCATGTACATCCATGTATAGGAAAATTTCATGACTTCATCTCTCCTGACAGCTGCATAATATTCCATTGTGTATATGTACCACGGTTTCTTTAGCCATTCGTCTGTTGAAGGGTATCTTGGTTGTTTCCAGAGTCTTGCTATGGTAATTACTGCTGCAATGAATATAGGTGTAAGGAAGGGGTTTTTGTATTGTATTTTTGTGTTCCTAGGGTATATTCCTAGGAGTGGTATAGCTGGATCGTATGGGAGCTCGATTTCCAGTTTTTGGAGGAATCTCCATATCACTTTCCATAAAGGTTGAACTAGACGGCATTCCCACCAGCAGTGGATAAGAGTTCCTTTCTCTCCACATCCCCGCCAACACTGTTTATTCTCATTCTTTGTGATGTGTGCCATTCTCTGTGGTGTGAGGTGGTACCTCATAGTTGTTTTGATTTGCATCTCCCTGATGATTAGTGATGTGGAGCATTTTTTCATGTGTCTTTTGGCCATTTGTATTTCTTCTTTGTCAAAGTGTCTGTCCATTTCTTCTCCCCATTTTTTGATGGGATTAGATGTTTTTTTCTTGTAAATTTCTGTCAGTGCCTTGTGTATTTTGGAGATTAGCCCCTTATCTGATGGGTATTGGGTGAATAGTTTCTCCCACTCAGTGGGTGGCTCTTGTATCCTGGGCACTATTTCCTTTGAGGTGCAGAAGCTTCTCAGCTTAATATATTCCCATCTGTTAATCTCTGCTTTCACTTGCTTGGAGAGTGCAGTTTCCTTCTTGAATATGCCTGTAGTCTCAATGTCCTGGAGTGTTTTGCCTATGTGTTGTTCTATATATCTTATGGTTTCGGGTCTGATATCGAGGTCTTTCATCCATTTGGATTTTACCTTTGTACATGATGTTAGCTGGGGGTCTAAGTTCAATTTTTTGCAAGTGGCTAGCCAGTTGTGCCAACACCACTTGATGAAGAGGCTTTCTTTGCTCCATTTAGGATTTCTTGCTCCTTTATTAAAAATTAGGAGATTATATGTCTGGGGAACATTTTCTGAGTATTCAAGCCTATTTCACTGATCTGAGGGCATGTCCTTATTCCAATATCATGCTGTTTTGATAACTATTGCTTTGTAGTAAAGTTTAAAGTTGGGGAAAGTAATTCCTCCCATATTCTTTTTCTTAATGATTGCTTTAGCTATTCTAGGGTGTTTATTGTTCCAAACAAATTTCAAAAGTGCCTGATCCAGTTCTTTGAAGAATGTCATGGGTATCTTTAGAGGGATCGCATTAAATCTGTATAATGCCTTGGGGAGTATTGCCATTTTGATGATGTTAATCATGCCAATCCATGAGCAGGGTATGCATTTCCATTTCCGCGTGTCCTCTCTTATTTCTTGGAGCAGAGTTTTATAGTTTTCTTTGTATAGGTCCTTCATATTTTTAGTCAAGTTGATTCCAAGGTATTTGAGTTTGTGTGGCACTATTGTGAATGATATTGTTTTCTTAATGTCCATTTCTTACACCTTTGCTATATTTTTTTACTCTTATCCTTTAAGAAAAAAAATACAACTTACTGAACTTAAAAACAAATAACTGTAGTAGAAAGCCTGTCCGAATACAGGCAGGGGATGGGAAGGGGGGAGTGGGTAATGTTACACTGGTGAAGGGGGGTGTTCTGGTTATGACTGTAACCCAAATATGATCATGTTACTTAAATAAAAAATATATTAAAAAACTATGCTTTTATTTATTTAATTTGTAGGTTTCAACTTCTAAGAAAATTGAATTATCACAAATTATGTCACTCATAGTTAAGAAAAAAGTTATTCATGATTAAGTTTCAGGCACACAATATTCCAACACCAATCCCTTTACTAGTGTTTACTTCCCTCCACCAAGAGCTCTCACTATTTTCCCTGCCTCTATGGAGGGCATTATTTTCCTTCCACCATTATCTAAAGAGTGCCATGGATCCAATATAGAGTCTAACACCTACCGAACACCTACTCTACCCTGATCTAGATCCCCAGCTCTACCATCAAGATTTTAAACACTTGGGGCTGGAGAGGTGGCGCTAGAGGTAAGGTGTCTGCCTTGCAAGCGCTAGTCAAGGAAGGACCATGGTTCAATCCCCCAACGTCCCATATGGTCCCCCCAAGCCAGGGGCAATTTCTGAGCGCTTAGCCAGGAGTAACCCCTGAGCGTCAAATGGGTGTGGCCAAAAAATAAAATTAAAAAAATAAAAAAAAAAGATTTCAAGCACTTGAACCATATTTTAAATGTTATCAACATTAATGGTATTCAAAACCCTGACAAATAAAGCTTACAGAAAAGCTTTTTCAAAGCAAGAAGCTCCTGAAACTTTTCTGAAATAAGAAATAAAACTTAGAGGACTAGGAGGAATGTACAAAGGGAGAGCAGACAAGAAAAGAAAAAAAAATTTTTTTGATTGGGGAGTGGGGTGGGAGGAAGTTGGGACCATACAAATAATGCCCAGTGTCTGTGTGCTCAGGGATAACTCCTAGCAGGCCTGGGGGATCACATCTGGGGCTGGGGATTGATCCTGGGTTGACCACATCAAGGCAAGTGCCTTACCCCTGTACTATCTTTCCTACTCAAGAGGACGTGGAGACAAGGGAAGAAGAGAAAGGAGTAAAGGCAGCAAAATCTTGGGGCTTGACTGAGCTGGAGAAAACTCCGTGTCTCAAGCTCATGCAGGGAGTTGAGTTTTAAGAGACCAGGCCCAAGGGAAGGTCTGGACCTGGATGTAGCATGATATTTGGGGGAGCTTGACACCCCAGAGATAAATGCCAAAGGATGGTAGATAAAGAAGAAGTACCCATTTGATAGGTGCAGAGGTGCTGGGAAAAAATCAGGAAGGCCCAAGTTGAAGTTATGGAATCAATAGGCTGGGAGTGAAACCAAATCAGGGAGAAGGAAGTGGATTTGGGGTGATGGCTTTAGGCATCTTGGTACATACATTCCTTGCCCAACAGGCTGGGGTGAATCAGGAATGATAATGTGACAGCCATGGGATAAACAGAGGCAGAGCAGATGGCAGGAAATGACAACACTGGCCTGGTCTTGCCAAGACAGATGAGCTTCTATCAGCTCCAGGCAAACCACTGGGTGCCAAGGAAATTCAGAGCCTCCTCCCTCCCTATGCTCCCCATCTTCTAGTACTTCTAGGACTGAGGTTCTTGCAGTACATCATAAATGGTTGACTGTACAATTTGGAAAATACAGGATGGCCTTGCCTATTTGTGCAGGGGAGCAGAACTTCTGCAGAGCACCCCAGGCTACTGGCTTTACGGCTCCTGCTGATTCTCACATCCCCTAGCACGTGTGCTTGGCTTGCAAGGTGTGTACTTGGTGTCTAGCTCTGTGTCTGGCGCACAGGAGGTGCTCAATAAATATTTGTTCAATGAAGACATAGAAAATGGCGGAGCATCTGAAATAGCTTTTGAGGAGTGAATCTCAAAGTTCTTGTTTAAAAACAAAACAATGAAACAAAACAACAGCCCTCCCTCAAAAACAAAGAAATAAACAATAACCAAGAGGGTTAAATAAAATCTAAGAGGAGGATAAGCAGTTCCCCCACTCATAGGAGATTGGGGAATACTGCCATGTGATCACAGAATGCAGAAGTGACTGACTTAGGTCCCGTCTACTCCAGCCCCCTCAGTAACATTAAGGGCAGGTATCCATTTCTTAGGGTTCTGTTCAAGAAGACGTAGTGCATCAACTTTGGATCTATGGATTTGAATTTAGTAAAGACCAAGGTGAAAGGAAGCCATACAAGAAGACAGGGGATGATACCCAGGACTGTTCGCACCCCTAGGAGTGAAAAAAGAGCGAACAGCAAGAAGAGGAAGCAGAAGAGAAAGACCTGTGAGAAGAGGGTTCCCCAACAGTGGACTGACACTAGAATTCTAGGAGAGAAGGCAGTGGCCCTGCTCCCACACTATCTCTCCAGAGCCAATAGGCTGAACCTGTTTCTCCAGTTCTTCTATTGCCTGAACCCTGTTTCCAACTCCTCTATGGGCTGAACTCCTCTCTACAAGGCAGGGTGGGGTGGGGGCTGCTTAAGTGAGTCCTAATTAGTCTGTACTATTGATTTTTAAGATAGGGACACTTCAATGAAGTTGGCTTTAAAAGATGGATGTGGGATGGTGTTCGTGAGAGATATTTTAGGCGTAAGGTGCTTACATTGCATGCAGTCAATCCAGGTTCCATTTCCAGCTCTACATTTGTCCTGGTTACAACTGCCACAAGTATTCCTAAGTACAGAGCGAGGAGTAAGGCTAGAAGTTGTCCTTAAACCAACCAAACAGAAAAAAAAAAACCCACAAAACCAAAAAGTTTCCCCCAAAATAACCCACCATAGCATAGAGCCAAATAAAATGCAGGGATGTAGGGCATACACATCTTGTAAAAAACAAACAAACAAAAAATACCACACACACACACACACACACACACACACACACACTAAAAAAAAGAAGCACAAGGTATAGCCACCAAGAGGGAAATAGACCATAAGAAGTGCCAGTCTGCTGGTGGCTTTTGATAGAAGGAAAACTCTGTGTGAAGTGATTTACTTACAGTATAGATATATTTGTAGCTTGGCAGCCAGGAGTTCAACAACGAAATCATTTAATTAACCAAGAACTTGCACAAAGTAACAGATGGGCTCTAGTGAATAAGAATAAAAGCGTTGTTTTAAATGTTTTGCTTGCTCTTTGACCCAGAACTCTCCTTCAAGGCATATATTTATCCTGAAGAAAGAGTTAAGATGAGTCTCTGAGTTTTAGGTACGAGGATGCTCACTGTAGGCTTGATTATAATGACCCCAACTTAGAAACAACCTCTGCCCACTGGTACAAGATTGTTGAAAGAATTTTTGTTGAATATGACTAGATGTCACAGAAAATTTTTAATGACTCAGGGGTGTGTTTAATGTGCAGCTTGCAGAGTGATAAAAACAGGCTCTACAATGCTTTAATCCTGATTAATCAAACACATGCATGCACGCACGCACACACACACACACACACACACATACACACACACACCAGCTTGCCTCAAAAGATCTCAGTGAAATAATTAAAGGTGATTAAATCTGAAAAAGATGATATTAAGGCTAATTTTATCTTTCTTCTTATTCACATTGCCTCAGTTACCACAATAGACATATTTTGTGACATGAAAATGAAAATGTTTTGCTTACATAATAAAATATAGTTTTTCTTTCTTGGAACTAATTAAAAATGGGTATATTTTGGGGGCTGAAGAGATAGCATGGAGGTAGGGCGTTTGCCTTGCATGCAGAAGGACAGTGGTTCGAATCCTGGCATCCCATGTGGTCCCCCGAGCCTGCCAGGAGTGATTTCTGAGCATAGAGCCAGGAGTGAGCCCTGAGCGCTGCCAAGTGTGATCCCCCCCAAAAAACCAAAACCAAACAAACAAAAAACACCAGGTATATTTTTTAAAATGTCTAAACTCTTTGTCCTTTTTATATCCCACAACAATGACAAGCTCTTTCTGACATCCCAACAAATTTTCAATGTCCTTGTTCATAACCTTTCTTTTCTTTCTCTTCCCTTCCCTTTTCACTTCCTCTCTCCTTCCCTTCTGCAAAAAGGGTTGGGACACTGTGGAATTGACAGGGCCAGAGTTTCAATGCAAGGGGCTAAAGCTGTGGTGTTGCTTAGTCTTTCAGTGCTGGCGATATCTGGGTCATCCCAGACGTGAAAATGGCATCCAGAGCTGCACTTGGTGATGTTCTGGGGACTCCACAAAAGTGTCTTATCCCCTATACTATCTTTTGATATTAAAAGGTTTGAGGTTGAAAGCCTCTAGAAGGACTCTGCCCATTTTCAGCATATTTGACTTCTTTTTTTTTTTTCTTATTTTGTACCCCATTCTATTGCTTTACTTTCTTTCAAACAAAACCACTTAACTTGACTTATCTAGCTCTGCCTCTTAAATAGAGGGGGAAACAAGGGAGGGTACCAAGACCAAACAGATATATGATCACTAATAGTAAGCTAGACAAAGAGGGGACCACCTACTCTAGCAGCCCTGGGGTGATGGTGGGGGATATGGGTTGCAGGAAGGGAAAGGGGGTGGGGAGGTGAGGGTGGGGAGAGGGCAAATTTGGTGATGGGTATTCCCCTGATTTAATGTTAATATGTACCTAAAATACTACTGTGAAAGATATGTAAGCCATTATGATCAATATAAAAATTAAAATAAAAAGTTTTGTTAAATAGCTTCCAACAATAGAAAACAATGTGTGCCTGAAACTAGGCTTACAGAGTAGTATCCCTCAGCCCTGGTTGAAGATCCAGGAGAGGTCTGACTACTGTTAAAGATCCATGGAGGTCTGGCTTCACTAAATTCCTTAAAGATTCTTAGAACCAGGGGCCGGAAAGATAGCATGGAGGTAAGGCGTTTGCCTTTCATGCAGAAGGTCATCGGTTCGAATCCTGGTGTCCCATATGGTCCCCCGTGCCTGCCAGGAGCAATTTCTGAGCATGGAGCCAGGAGTAACTCCTGAGCACTGCCGGGTGAGACCCAAAAACTACAAAAAAAAAAAAAAAAAAAAAAAGATTCTTAGAACCAGGATGAGATTTGCACTCAGATGAAAAGGAGAAATATTTTCTCCCTCTATTTACTAGAATAGAAGAATGACCTACTGCCTTTTAGACCTTGTACTAGGTGCTAGGCACTGGATGATTTTCAGATGAAGAAAAAATAGAAAGTAATTTTATACAGCACAAAGGGAAGTTTGAGTAGGATGGTAGAAAAGGGACACTTACTCAAGGAGCAGTGAGGGGTGCGTGTGTGTGTGTGTGTGTGTGTGTGTGTGTGTGTTTATACACTCAGCAAGATTGAAAAAGCATGGCATTTGGTGTTTATCTTCTTTGGTTAAGTAGTGTTAAAGACTTTTTTTTTAATTATGTACTTATAATATTACTATTTACTTCAGAGTTCTTTATGTATTAAAATGCCAGGTCCCCCCCCCCACCTTTTTTTTTAATTTGCTTTGCAGGGACAGGTGAGGTGGTGCTAGAGGTAAGGTGTCTGCCTTGCAAGCGCTAACCAAGGAAGGACCGCGGTTCTATCCCATATGGTCCCCCCAAGCCAGGGGCAATTTTTGAGCGCTTTGCCAGGAGTAACCCCTGAGCATCAAACGGGTGTGGCCGAAAAAAAAAATAAATTTGCTTTGCAATTATTTTCTCCCTATCTTGCTTTTCACAAATAGATCTGAACTCTCAGAACTGAGCAGGAAAGAATCCTCTTCCAAGGATACTGAAGCAATCAAATGCCACCAGCTCCTTCCCATCACACCCCCACCCACCCCCGTTCATCCATGAACATAGTAGCAACTCAAAATTAAAACTGAAAAAAAAATTGAAACTGACCAAAAAGTAATAGGGACTGAATTTTAAAAACTAGCAAACAGGGGCCGGGTGGTGGCGCTAAAGGTAAGGTGCCTGCCTTGCCTGCGCTAGCCTAGGACGGACCGCGGTTCGATCCCCCGGTGTCCCATATGGTCCCCCAAGAAGCCAGGAGCAACTTCTGAGCGCATAGCCAGGAGTAACCCCTGAGTGTCACCGGGTGTGGCCCAAAAACCAAAAAAAAAAAAAACAAAAACTAGCAAACTAGGGGCAGGAGGCGCTGGTGGTAGGGCATTTGCCTTGCATGTGCTAACCTAGGACGGAATGCAGTTCGATCCCCCAGTGTCCCACATGGTCCCCCAAGCCAGGAGTGATTTCTGAGCACATAGCCAGGAGTAACCACTGAGCGTTTACTGGGTATGACCCAAAACCCAAAAACCAACCAAACAAACAAACAAAAAACTAGCAGAGGATTCTATTCTGGGCAGGAACAATTGCCCTTACTCTGTCCTTCTCCCAAACCTTCCCCTAACCCTTACTTACTTAACTTAAAAGTTATTTAGTGGGGCCGGCGAGGTGGCGCTAGAGGTAAGGTGTCTGCCTTGCAAGCGCTAGCCAAGGAAGGACCTCGGTTCGATCCCCCAGCGTCCCATATGGTCCCCCCAAGCCAGGGGCAATTTCTAAGCGCTTAGCCAGGAGTAACCCCTGAGCATCAAACGAGTTTGGCCCGAAAAATAAAAAGATAAAAAATTAAAAGAAAAGTTTTAATTTTGATGTAATCTCTAGTTTGTACTTTTTCTTTGGGGGTAAGGTGATGTTGAGGTTACATCTAGCAGTACTCAGGGCTTTCTCCTGGTTCTAGTTCTGTGCTCAGAAATTACTGCTGGCGGTTCTTGAGGGATCATATGCTATAGTGAGGATTAAATCAAGGTCTGCCATATGATATAAGGCACATGTTATATACTCCCTGTCCTATATCTCCCTTTATCGTATTTTTTCCTTCTATAATTTATGATTTTGTGTAGCCGCTTAGAAATGTTTACTTACAGGAAGAGGAGGAGGGCAAAGGTTTCACCCACGTTTTCTTCTGAAATTTTATACTTTCAGCATCCACTAGTGTTTCTAGTTTATTTTAGCATACAGTGTGCTTGCTGGTAAAGAATCTGACTGTTCAGCTATTCCAGCATTCTGTGTTGAAAATTGTTCTTGCTATCATGGGAGATCAATTGTTAAAAATCAATTGACTGTATCCATGCTCTACTGACGAACTTCCTTTCTGTGAACTTAAAATGTCCATTCTTACTCCAGCACCAGGCCTTTTTTTGATTACTGTGGCATGACAGGAAATCTCAAGATCTTATAGTGTGTTTCCAACTTTGGTCTTTTTTCAAAATTGTCTTGGCTACTGTAGATCTTTTGTATTACCCCAAAATTATAGAATACACTTATTAATCTCTGCCCAAAATGTTACTAGGCTATGTGACTGGTACCTTGCTGAATCTGTCTATCCATTTGGAAGGATCTGTCTATCCATTTGGAGGCTTACAACTCATGAACATGATATATGTTGCTACTCTTTTGAGTTTCTTTTCATATTATTTTTCTTTTCTTTTTTTTTTTCTTTTTTTTTTTTTTTTTTTTTGGTTTTTGGGCCACACCCGGCGTTGCTCAGGGGTTACTCCTGGCTGTTTGCTCAGAAATAGCTCCTGGCAGGCACAGGGGACCACATGGGACACCGGGATTCGAACCAACCACCTTTGGTCCTGGATCGGCTGCTTGCAAGACAAACGCCGCTGTGCTATCTCTCCGGGCCCTCTTTTCATATTATTTTTCTCAGTAGAGGTTGGTATTTCCATTGTACTGGTTGCATATAGTATGAAAATGATTGATTTATAATATATTGATGTTTCTTTAAGTTTGTTATTTTATTAGTTACCAATTTTTGCTTATATATGAAAAATCATTTTAATATTGATATTTTTCTTTAATATATATGTTCTCTTTTTTTGGTTTGGGGGCTACACCTGGTAGTGTCCAGGTAAAAGCTTACTATTTCTGAGTTTGCACTCAGGGACCACTCCTGTCATCACTCAAGGCATCATATATGGTGTTGGGAATTGAACTGGCACCAGGAATTCAATACAAGGCAAGTGCCTTACATGTTGTATCTTTTCACCCTAAAGCTGACCTTTTAACCTGTGACAATATTGGTAGTTCTAGGTTAGTTCATTAGTTCATAACTTAGGTTAGTTCATAACTCATTGGTTAGTTCTAGATTGAAGAAAAGAGAGTTCCTAGTATTTTTATATCAAATATATATTTAACATATTAAATACAGATTTAGTATATTAAACTTGTATATATGGTATGTATAACATACATTTAGTATATTAAAAGTTAATAGTTTTAAAAATGATCTAAAATAATATTTTTTAATCTTTTAATATCTTTTTTCTCCCCTCTTTTTTATTTTATTTTATTTATTTTTTCTCCCCTTCTTTAAATATCTTTTAATAAAATCTTTTATCTATAACAGTTAAAATTTTTATTACTTTTGTTTGTTTGGGGGCATACCCGTCAATGTTCAGGGCTTACTCCTGGTTCTTCACTTCACTCAGGTATCACTGTGGAAGGCTCAGAAGATCAACTGGGATGCCAGGAATTGAAACCTACCATCTGTGTGCAAGGCAAGCACCCTATCTGTTGTACCGTTTTTCTGGTTTCCTTCTTTTCCATTTTTATCCCTGTACTTTATTCTTTTCTTTTGTCCTCTCCTCCACTTTCCCCCTTTTTTCTCTTATTATTTGTCTAATATTTCCAACAGTGCATTATCTAATACTGAATAAGAGGTAAAAGTGGGCATTTCTGCCTTATTCTTTTTTAATTATTTAATTCTTAACATTATTTGGTTACCATGATTTTTTTTTTGTTTGTTTGTTTGTTTGTTTTGGGCCACACCTGGCAGTGCTCAGGGGCTACTCCTGGCTATCTGCTCAGAAATAGCTCTTGGCAGGCACGGGGGACCATATGGGACACCGGGATTCGAACCAACCACCTTTGGTCCTGGATCGGCTGCTTGCAAGGCAAACTCCGCTGTGCTATATCTCCGGGCCCTGGTTACCATGATTAACAACAATGTTAATGGTATGATTTCATGAAAAAACACAATCCCATACCTTCCATCAGCATACCAGCTTCCCTCCACCTTAGTCTTTATTTTAATTAAATAATTTTAATTGAATCACTATGAGATACAGTTACAAAGTTGTCCATAATTGAGTGTCAGTCGCACAATGTCCAGCATGTATCCCTCCATTAGAGCACGTTTTCTGCCACTAATGCCCTGTTTCCCTCCCACCACCCTTGCCTCTGCCAGCCTCTGTAGCAGACGTTTTTCTTTTCTCTCTGTCTCTTTTTTCCTTCTTATCTTTTTAGACACTGCCTCAACTTTATTCTTGAGTTAAATGGTCTTTTTAAATTTATTTATTTTTACAAAATTCAAGTAACACATAGCAGAAGACCTGGCATAATGAAACTTTGCAGAAGAGTGCCCCAGGATTCCATGAGATCTTTGAGATTTGGGGGCCAAATCCGGTGACGCTCAGGGGTTACTTCTGGCTATGTGCTCAGAAATCACTCCTGGCTTGGGGACCATATGGGACACTGGGGGATGGAACCGCAGTCTGTCTTAGGTCATCGCGTGCAAGGCAAATGCCCTACCACTTGTGCCACTGCTCCGGTCCCGAGCTCTTTGAGAAATATATTAAACTGACCACTCCTCAATTCCTTATGCTGACTTTGTTCAATCCATTCTCAGCTCTCTGCAGAATAATCCACTAATTTCCTGACTGTTCCTACACCCGCATTCATTTCCTGGCCCTAGTCCCTCTCTCAGTTCTATTCTCCACACAGCAGCTACATTATACTCCTCTCTTCATTCACTACTGCAAGTTCATTAAGGATGCCTTAATGAACTTTTGGAGCCAATCCTTTCCAACAACCACTAATCTGCTTTTTATCCATGTGTAACTTTTGCCTTGTTCTGATTGTCCTATGTGTTTTTCTGTTGAAGGCAATCAGAGGAAATAAACCATACAATGAAAAAATCAGAAATAGGGGTTGGAGAAATAGTATAGGAGTCAAGGCATTTGTCTTGCATGTGACCAATCCTGGTTCAATCCCTGGACAACACTGCCATAGGTCACAGAGCTCAGTGTCAGGAGTAGCCCCTGAGTGCCACACTATGTGGCACAAACCTCCTCAAACCAAAAAATAAATGTTTTTAATTCAGAAATTTATTTCTCACAGTTGAAGAGACTTGGAACTCTAAGATCATATAGCACATTGTGTCTGGTGAGAATCAGCTTCCTGGTTCATTAGTGGCCTTCATTTTGCTGAGTCCTCTCTTGAAAGAAGAGACAGAGAACTTTTAGGGGTCGCCTTTATAAGGGCATTCATCTGATTCCTGAGTGATCCAGTATTAGGAGGGAATCAGCTTCTCCAGTTACAGCAGAAAATATCATCACATTGGAGACTGGATTTAACATTTGGATTCTGAAGACAGTGTGTACACAGCACATGTAATGAATGGAAAATAGGTGGTGATGTTTGAATCTGGCCCTCATAAGCATAATGCACATCATTATGGTGGGTGCTCATGTCTGGAGATCTCTGTCTCTGCCTATAAAGAGTTCTTCATGGAACGAGCATAGCAAAATCATGCACTAAGAAGTGGCCTTTGGGGCAGCTTCAAGTGTTTGATTTTTGTTGTTGTTATTGTTTGTTATTTTTGGAGCCACTCAGGGTTTACTCCTAGCACTGCCCTCTAGGAATCACCCTTGAGGGACCATATGAGATGCCAGGTAGGTCTCGTGCAAGGCAAGCGTGCTATCCACTGTAATATCTCTCTAACCTCAAGTGTTTGATTATTCAGAATAGAAATTCTGTGAATATTCAGATGCTCTCACTGCTGCTTTTCATTCTTTGGGTTAAAAAACTATGAGTAAAATTTCTAGGACAAATGGTAAGTACATGAAAATAACTTTATTAAGAATTACCCTTCAAGATCAGAGACATAGTTTTACAGGTGAGGAGCACATGCTTTGAACAAGGGAGGCCCAGTTTAAGGCCTCATCTAAAGACTGGTTTGGTATCCTGCATGCCCCCTTAAATACTGCCAAGAGGAGCTAGAGAGATAGCATGGAGTTAGGTCATTTGCCTTGCATGCAGAAGGATGGTGGTTCGAATCCGAGCATCCCATATGGTCTCCCGAGTCTGCCAGGAGCAATTTCTGAGCATACAGCCAGGAGTAGCCCCTGAGCGCTGCCGGGTATGACCCCAAAACAAAACAAAATACTGCTAATACCTCCCCCCAAGCAACAAGCTGAATATAGCCCCTAAGTACTACCAGGTACAGTTCAAAACCAAAATTTAAAAAAATCAAAATTAAATAAAATCAAAACCCAATGAAAAGAACAGTCCAAACTCTGCTCTAAGGTGCTCTAGCATTTCTCATTTCCTGCGCAAGGGTTCTGCTAGCTCTTAATCCTCAATAGCACTTGACATTCAGAGTTATTTTATTTTTTTCCATTCTAAGTGATGTGAAATGGTATCTCATTATTATTTTAATTCCCAGTTCCCTCATAACTAATGATACTGAGCATCTTAACATGCTTATTGCCATTAATATATAGATCCTTTAAATAAAATTCAAGTCATTGTTCTTTTTATTTTAATATTGAGCTTTTATTTTCTTGGTAACGTTTTGAGACTTACTCACACATTCTAGATATAAATCTTTTCTAGGGACCCGGAGAGATAGCACAGCAGCGTTTGCCTTGCAAGCAGCCGATCCAGGACCAAAGGTGATTGGTTCGAATCCCAGTGTCCCATATGGTTCCCCGTGCCTGCCAGGAGCTATTTCTGAGCAGACAGCCAGGAGTAACCCCTGAGCAATGCTGGGTGTGGCCCAAAACAAAAAATAAATAAATAAATAAATCTTTTCTAAGCCCACAGTTTTTTCTAATATTTTTATCCCAGTCTGATTTGTCTTTTTCTTTTTTTTGGGAAATAATGTCTTCTGAAGGGCAGAAATTTGACATTTTAATGAAGTCCAATTTATCATCTTTTTGTTAAAAAATTTATCATTTTTTGGTTAACTAAGAAATCTTTGCATAATATTTTTAAGTTCACAGAGATTCTTTAAACATATTATCCACAGTTTTAGGTCTATGATCAATATAGAGTTAGTTTTATATGTTGTATGAGACAGAAAGTATCTTTTATTGCATAAAGACTGTTTGTACTTCCCTCCTCTTCCAATAGATTCTGAGGTATAAAGTCATAAAAGAGAGATATGGGGTATAAAATAAATATACATAAAAATTGCCTTCCTAATTATAATAAATATAACCTATAAATATAACTGATTAAAGAATTCCCTATACAGAACAATGCAAAAAATGCCCCAAGATGGAGGGATCGTGAGGATGGCTGTAGGTGCCAGTTCCTGTTTTTGGAATTTAGTTTGTAATTCTTGTTCTTAAGTGTTAGACACTCAGATATTTGTTCAAAACAAGGTCCCTTTTTTAACTGAATTACTTGTGCACATTGTTGACATGTTGTTTATTTGTGTGTTTTGGATACCATTACATCTTTATTGATCTGTTTATCTATTTTTTTATGCCAGCACCATTCTGTATTAACAACTGTAGCTTTTCAAAAAAACATGAGTTATTTTAAATTTTATTGTTTAATTTCCAAATCTTAGTGCGTTTTCTTGTTGTACTTCTGATTTGATTTTGAATTTAATACCACTGTGCTTTTAGAAATCCTATGTGTGATTTCAATGAATAAGTTGTTGAAAAATATTCTATGCCAAGAACACTTTTTACCTTGATGAATATCCCATGTGTACTTGAGGATAATCTGTACTCTGGTGTTTTGGATTCTTCTATAAAAACCAAGGCAAGCTGGCTAATATTCTCTAGCATTACTAATTCTTTGTTTACTTATTCTATTGATTACGAGGAAAAGAGTGTCAAAATCCATAATAATAATAATGGAAGATTTATCTTTTTCTCTTTTCTGTTCTATTACTGTTTGATTTGTGAATGAGGTTATGTGGTTAGTTGCACACATGTTAAGAATTGTTAAAAAAAAATAAAGAAGGGCCGGGCGGTGGCGCAAGAGGTAAGGTGCCTGCCTTGCCTGCGCTAGCCTTGGACGGACCGCGGTTCGATCCCCCGGTGTCCCATATGGTCCCCCAAGCCAGGAGCAACTTCTGAGCACATAGCCAGGAGTAACCCCTGAGCGTCAATGGGTGTGGCCCAAAAACCAAAAAAAAAAAAAAAAAAAAAAAAAAAAATAAAGAAAAGAATTGTTTATTCTTCCTAGTAAACTAATCTCTTTTTTTCCTCTAATGCTCCTCTTTAGCCCCTCTAATATCTTTTGCTCTACTGTCAGGGCTTCATAAAGTACCTGCAACAAAATGGCATTGCAAACCAAGAATGGAGTATGGTTCCAATAGCAACACTGACCTCCAGAGAAATTGTACAGAAAGAAGATCAGGTGCTGGTCTGCTGGTGATTCCATCATGGAATAACTTTCCTTTAAGAAGAACCACCCTTGGGGGCCAGAGAGATAGCATGGAAGTAAGGTGTTTACCTTGCACGCAGAAAGAGGTGGTCCAAATCCCAGCATCCCATATAGTCCCCTGAGCCTGCTGGGGGCGATTTCTGAGTGTGGAGCCAGGAGTGGCCCTTGAGCACTGCTGGGTGTGACCCAAAAACCAGGAAAAAAAAAAAAAATAAAAGAAGAACCGGGGCCGGAGAGATAGCATGGAGGTAAGGCGTTTGCCTTTCATGCAGGAGGTCATTGGTTCAAATCCCGGCGCCCCATATGGTCCCCCGTGCCTGCCAGGAGCAATTTCTGAGCCTGGAGCCAGGAATAATCCCTGAGCACTGCCGGGTGTGACCCAAAAACCAAAAAAAAAAAAAAAAAAAAAAAAAAAAAAAAAAGAAGAACCACCCTAAATCCAGCAATAGTAAAGCATGTAAGGTGCTTGCCTTGCACATACCTGATCCAGGTTCTATCCCCTGTATCCATGTGTTCTCCTGAGCTAGCGATGAGTGATCCCTGAACACAGGGGCGTGCGTAAGTCCTGAGCCCCCAAACAAAAACAAGCAAAACAAAACAAAACAAAACAAAAAACACCAAAAGAATGACCCAATCTGCTGGCCTAGGCTCACTTTCACATCAGAGGTGAACACAGAACACATTTCCTGAGCTCCAGGTACTTGCTCCAAAACTCCCTTTTACCCTGACTCAGGTTCTCGGCGAGATGCCATGGAAATCCAAGATGTCAGGGTACATACAATCAGTGAATTTCACGGTTAGTCACGATGTTCCCAAATATAGCATCAATTTAATTTCAAATATAAGTTTTGCAATTTTGAGATGAATGATATGCTGTTTAACCTGAAAGCTAATTATAGCAAGAAGGCTGTGTCACCTAGGTATCAAATCAGCTCTCATAGGCCCTCTCTGTGCTGAATCTTACTGCATGTTATCAGCAAATCAGTTAATCTCCAAAATGAAAGGCACCAACAGCTTTTGAATGCATGGCTAAAGAACTTTAACAGTTTAAATAATTCAGTTCCATTGTAAAATATAATCTACTTTGGGGCCGGAGAGATAGCATGGAGGTAAGGCGTTTGCCTTGCATGCAGAAGGTTGATAGTTTGCATCCCAACATTCCATATGGTCCCCTGAGCCTGCCAGGAACAATTTCTGAGCATAGAGCCAGGAGCCAGGAGTAACCCCTGAGCGCTGATGGGTATGACCCTAAAACCAACCCCCCCCCCCAAAACAAAAAAGTTGTTATATGGCTAATAATAGTACAAAATTGAAAGCAGGAAAAGATTTACAATTTTTTAAACAAGGTGAAGAAAATACTGATTGGACATAAAGCATCACATATACACATACATTATACAAACATCATACAGCTATTATATATAAAATTCAGTAAGTATTCGGGTTTGGGGAAGGTGGGAGGAGCACACCCAGAGATGCTCAGGGCTTACTCTTGTCTTTATGCTCAGAAATCATTCCTGATGGTGCTTGGGGTACTAGAGACAGTGCCAGATATTGAATCAAAGTCAGATGAGTGTCCATGGCAATGTTTGTCCCCTAGCTAGCTCTGTAACCCAGTAATGGATCATTAGTCTCTGATAAGATCATATATGATGCAGGTGACTCCATAATCACAACTTTACAATTCCTCCAAGTCCACCTTACAGATGAGAAAACTAAGCCCAAGAGAAGCTAAATAGTTTATAAGGTCCTTGAACCTCAGCTGGGATGTTTTTAGAAATGCAAATACCCTAGAAAAAAAAATAAAGACAACAACAACAAAAAGAAATGCAAACTCCCAGTAGCCCCAAGTCCTATTGAGTCAGATTGTGTATTTGAATCAGATTCCCTCTGGATGAATCCTCATTCAGGTCTTAGAAACAGTACACTGGTGGACCTCCAGGAGAAGGGTGGCTGTCCTTGTCTTAGGGTAAACTTGTCACATCTTGAGTCCTGCCTGAGATATCACCACTTTGGGAAGCTATTCATGAACTTCCTCACACCCTTGTCATGTGATTTCAAAGCACCCTACATGTTCCTGATCAGAGAAATGGTCACATTCAGGGCCAGGGTGATAGCGAGGTGGTAGGGCATTTGCCTGGCAAGCAGCTGACCCAGGATGGACCTTGGTTTGATTCCCAGTATCCCATATGGTCTCCGGAGCCAGGGGCGATTTCTGAGTGCATAGCCAGGAGTGTTACTGGGTGTGGCCCAAAAACCAAAAGAAAGAAAAAGAAAAAAGAAAAAAATTGGTCACATTCTATAGACCAGCAAAACAACAAGCCATTCAACAGACAATGACAATGAACCTCAGTGCAGGCCAGCTTTCTCCCTGACTCTTTCCCGATGACCATGTTTATGGGTTAATCCAAAGAGTATTAGTATCTCAGAGGTGTTTGTTCTCCACAGTTGTGTTGCAGACCACCAGAAACCTCTTTACAGAAGAAGACCATCAGAAATTGCCTTTGAGGGCCCGGAGAGATAGCACAACGGCATTTGCCTTGCAAGCAGCCGATCCAGGACCTAAGGTGGTTGGTGGGAATCCTGGTGTCCCATATGGTCCCCCCGTGCCTGTCAGGAGCTATTTCTGAGCAGACAGCCAGGAGTAACCCCTGAGCACTGCCGGATATGGCCCAAAAACCAAAAACCAAAAAAAAAAAAAAAGAAAAGAAATTGCCTTTGAATGGCAGCTATGCTAAGACCTGGGCAGTTTGGAATGTCCCATTGCCTTTGAGAGCCCTTCCCTACCATTTGTTAGATCATTGAATGAACTTCAGCAGGTGGCAATAACCGCACCTTGAGTATCATCTCAATAAAATCTACTAATTAGGGCAGCAACTTTCCTATTATATTTAGTTCAGGAGACTCCACCCGGTTCTCCTATTACCATGGTCCACAGGGCACAGCCCTGAGAAACAAACAAGGAGGTCCTTCTCTGCCAACCTCCCTCAGTCTTTTGCCAGCTTATAGAATGGCACAGTCCCTGACTGCCAAGTAAGCTGTGCTGTGGCTTAGGGATGAATTGTTGCCTCTTTTAAAGAGATGTTTGGGGCACTAGGCAGGACAGTATTTGAAGTCATGAACTGTTTCAGGCTTATATCCTACAGAAAGCTAAGAGTTCACAAATGTCCTGTACACACACACACACACACACACACACACACGCACGCACGCACGCACGCACGCACGCACGCATGCACAGTTATGGAAAATGCATGCATTGGCTTGGGAGATTTTCTAGCTCTTGTAAATAAAGCAGTCAGTTCTTTAGCTGATTTAAAAACTTTCCCTGGGATTAAGGTACATTAAGATATAAAGTATAAACTGAGTTTATTTTTGGTCTCATGTGAGTCTGGTACCTACTTGAATATTTTGGAAGACTGGGGAAAAGGTGGTACAAACTGACTTCTGCAGAAATGGAGAGTTCCTGGAGTCACAGTGATTGCACAGCGGGTAAGGCAATTGCCTTACATGCAGTTGACCCAGGTCCCTGGCATCCTTTAAGGTTCCTTGAACACCACCAGGAGTAATTTTTGAACATAGAGCCACTGAGTATGGCCCCAAATAACTCCCCCCCACCAAAAATAAAAGAAAGAAAGAAAAAGAAAGAAATGCAGGATTTCTTCTCAATAGAACTTAGTGTGAAGAAAATTGCCCTGTTTTGGGAACAGAGAATTGTGTGTGTAGTAGGTGGTGGTATGCTGTCTATGCTGAGACAAAAAGAAATGCTTCAATGTAAGAGTTGAAGAACAAGTGTGGGTATCTCTGGAAGGTGACACTTAGGCGGGCTACAGAACTCCATTTCTTTCTGGACATGAGAGCATCCTCTGGGATGCCCAGTTTCAATTTATTTCTCTTCAAGGGCAACAGTATGAATGGCACAACCTTTCTGTGGTCATTAAAGGTTTTCCCAGTTCTCTCATCTGCCCTCTGGCAGCATCACTGCAGGATACCTTCCCTTAGCAGCAAAAAGTCTTTCAAAGTCTCGCCTTCTCACAAACAGCCTTCAAAGCTACATCTAGAATGTAGTCTCTTCTGAAGAAAGAGGGAGGAATTGACACTAATTCGAGGCCTCCATAAGGTTAGATCCCTTTGTTCATTGACTTCAGAAGAGCTGTCTCTTTGTAGTTCATGTATTTAAATTGGTTTTGTTTTCAGCTAAGGAAAGCTTAGAAAGATGAAATAATTTACCCAGGGTCATGCTAATAAGCCAAAGAATTGTTTCTGAAACCCAAACTCTTTTCTAAACTTAGTCCATGACATTTCTAAATTTGTCCTTACTTTTTGCATGCATGTAGTCAAGGTAAGCGGGCATGTACTCATATTCACACACACATAACCTACCCTCAACATTAAACAAAACATAAAGGTTTTTATTTATGCCTTCAATAGATAGCTATATATTTTCTAACAACCATGTATCTGCTGTATGTTTAGATTCAAATGTTGAGAGTTGAAATTTCCTTTACCAAGGGAGAGGAGGTTAGACCACACCCCACTGTGTTTAGGAGCTACTCCTGACTCCATGTTCAGGGGTTACTTTTTAGCAGTGTTTAAGCAGTGTTTTAGCAGTGTACCAATATGTGGTATTGAAGATGGAACTGCCTGCAAGGCAAGTCTCTTAACTTCAGTGCTAGCTCTCTAAGAAACAGACCAATACATCCATTTGTTTCTATTCTCCTCTCAGCACTCCTTGGCTCTAGTCCATAGAGAGCTTACACTCAATAGACATTTAGTAGAAGTCTGATATCAAGGGATCCATCTGGAGCACAGAGATAATAAATAGGTAAGGTGTTTGCCTTGCATGCAGCCAACCCCAGTTAATTCCTGACACAGCATTAAGCTCTATACTTGGATGGTGAATATACTTAAGTAGTATGCAAATTGCCACTAAAACTCCAATGCACCTAAGGGACACTGAACAAACTCAGAAAGGGAATCTTCCTCCATAGACTTCCTTTCATTTCCTTACAAAAAAAAAAAATAGAGGGAGCTAGAAAAGTCACATTTCAAAGTCTGTTTCTTTGGGGGCCCACGCAATAGTTACAGAGGGTAGGGCTTTGGTGTTGTATGCCTCAGAGCAAGATGGCTCATGCACCAAACAAATCCAAGGAAAGCAAGGTCAGAGAATCTATGGGGAGAGAGATAAAAGTCAGATCCCCCTTTGTAACCACACAAATACCCAGAACATTCGGAGATACAAGGGTTACCATTGCATGATGGGGAGGAGATGGAGCTGAATGATTGTTTTGGCCACTCAAACAGCCAAATTCTTGCTGCGTCATTTCTCTCTCTCTTTTTCTCTCTCTTTTTCCTCTCTCTCTCCCTCTCCCCCTCAGTTGTCCCATGACCATAGTTTGACTATCCCTGAGGAGTGCCTGACTTCCAGGCCTCCCCATTACAAGATTCAGGTCATCTAGGGGCTCTCTTCATATTCCTGCCAAATGTTTTTATCACTGCAAGAAAAAAAAACCCACTTCCTGTTTTTTTCACCCCTGACACAAAGAACCTTGCATGTTGTAATATCTGCAGTTACAAGAAGATTTTTCTTTTCTAAATTGCTCAGCCTCAACTGACCTGGGCAGGGCTCCCATACACCTGCCAGCAGTAGATCTCCCCTTGAGCTGGCACCTCCCCTACATGGCTCCTCCTACTTACCAGGAAGAGGGACTAGCACTGGAAGTGACCTCAGAGTGACGTGCATCTGTCCTCCACCCTGTCATAGTCTCCACTTTCCCCATCATTTGTTTGTCCAAGGTTCTGGTTAAGACCTGTTGACAGATGGGGAGGTGGGTCAAAGGGCTGCAGTGCAGGCTTGGCATGCAAGAGTCTGGGTTTGATTCCAAGCACCACATGGTCCCCTCAGCCAGAGTAACCCTGAACACCGCTTGAAATGACCTCCTTCCTCCAAAACAACACCACCACCACCAACAACAACAACAACAAATCAAATACAAAAAGGAAAGAAGCAAAAGACCTTGTTGACATCACACAGGATATACTATATACCCTATAACTCAGAAGCATAGTTTAAGGTGCAATGAGCTCACCGGGATAGGTGAATGTCCAACACAAAACACATCCATGTCCTAATCCCAGGCCCTATGATGCAATTACTTTGAGTGGCAAAAGTACTTTATATATTGGGCTAAGCTAAGGATAGATCTTGAGATAGGGAGATTATCTGAATTTATCCAGGTGGACTCAGTGTGGCAATGAGGTCTTAGAAGAGGTGTAATAGCAGAGTCAGAATCCGAGAAGAAGAAACAATAATGGCAGTGAAGGACCTTTAATTTGTACTACTGGATTCTTTGTGTATGTGTGTGTGGTGGGGGGGTGTCTTGGGACACAGTGAGATGCTCACAGGGATATTCTTGGTTCTGTGCTCAGGGTCACTCCTGGTGATGTTTAGCTGACTAGGCGTAGTGTCAGAGATCAAACTGGTATTGACTGCAGACTAGGCGAACACCTTAGTTCCCATACTGTCTCTCTGGTTCTCTGTTACTGACTTTGGAACTGAAGCATGAGGCCATAAATCATTGAATGTGGGCAACTTCTGGGAAATTAAATGAAAGGAAATAAATCCTCTTCAAGCTCTCCTTTGGGTTTGTAAGAACACAGTCCTGCTAGCCTTGATTTTGGCTCATTGAAACTTACTTTGGATTTCTGACCTACAGACAATCACTGTGCTTATGTATGGCCATAGGCCATACATATGGCCATATGTTACTTCAATAGAAAATGAAATAAAGCCTAGAAATGAAAGCTGGGTCAGAAAACATTTTCTGAATGTTTATGAATTTTTAACAGTAATAGAACATTGAAGAATAAACTGCAAAGTCAAAATAAAACTTATCCAGGGGCCAGAGAGATAGCCCCAAGGGAACAGAAGTAAGACACTTGCTTGTACATAGTCTTCCCGAGTTCAATCTTCCACTTTCCACGTGATTCATCCAACCCTAAGTACCACCCAGGGTGCTCCAACATATATCCAGATCTCATCATCCTAAGAGGTCTGCATTTGACTTGTTCCCATTTAATATTTGGTTCTATGTATCTGTTAAGTGTAATTAAAATGTGAGTACATGTGTAATTTTGTGATTTCTTCATCATAAACATACTTCTAAATTGCTACAAAATGTTCATAATTATTTCACAGTATTTCCCTAAGACGTGTTGCCATAATTTACCAAATGTTTCCATGACTCCTCAGCATTCTGGCTGTTGTCAGAGCTTTGCTACCATAGCTAATGAATTAAGTGAGTAACAGAGGTGAGCAGATGTTTGGTGACTAAGTACCTGAATGGTCCAAGGAAAAGCACTTCATGCCTCAGAGACTAAAAATCAAGACCAATCATCTAAATAGAACATTTCTCTATATGGATTTGCTGTAAAGATTAAACATGATATGCAATGATGTTTTTGCATGGTGCTGAACATTTACACAGTGGGCTCCCAATAAGCAATGATTTGCCTTATTTTTTCTTTACACAGTAATAGTAATCTTATGATTATTTGTTTGCCAGGGTTTACATCCCCTAGTTGTTTCATAATTATTATTACTGAAATTCATTCATAACTTGTAAAAACCCATGAACCTTATCTCCAGGTGAACGAGTCTGAATCAAGGTCACACATGAAATAATCCAAACCAAACTGCCTATCAGAACTATTTTTATTTAGTACAGAGACCACCCCCAGGTGGGACAGTAAGAACAAAGTAAGGGCAGATAGCTCAGGCTATCCTGAGCCTGTCCTGCCCAGGTTTAGATAAGACAATCTTTGTTTTGGGTGAAACCAAGTTGTAAACAAACAGATACAAAGAAACCAGGAATGATCTTTGTTTTGGGTAAAATAAGGTGTAACCTAACAATAAATCTTTAAAGTCTATCTTAATCTCATCTGCAGATGAGATTAAACTTTTTTCTATTTCTTTCTTTGTGCAGCTTAAGCTGTTTAAGTCACCAAAGCAGTTATCTTGCAGATTAGCTCTCTGATTGCATCTCTATGGTCTCATTGGAGGGTTCTAATTCCCCAATATTTTCTCTATATTCATAATTAGAGCTAGAGGTTCTATCTGATCAGATTTAATTATTGGGAGATGGGGATGGTTGCACCTAGCAGTAATCAGGAGCTTCTCCCAGCTCTGTGTTTGAGCTCATGGTTCTGGGGTCAGCATTTAAGAGATGCCTTTAACTAGACAGTTCTTATTATCAAGACTGGGCTAACTCATGTCTTGCGTGGAGCTACTAGATTTGGGAGGGAGGACACAACTTATTTTGGCCAGGATAGCAGGTCTGTGCACTCCAGCACCTCAACTTTAGCAGGCTGGCCCTGGCCTGCCACACAATAACTGGACAGGCTTCCAAGAGAATAAGCAGAAAATGGGCAAGGTTTTGGTACTGTCACATCTGCACACACTGGCTCTTGGCCAAAGAAGTTGCCAGACTAGCCCAGCTTTGAAGAGCAGGGAAACAGATCCCCCTCCCTGAGGAAGAGCAGTTGCTATGTCACATTGCAAAGGACACAGAAACAAAAAGCAGCAGATGGGGCCATCTT
This sequence comes from Suncus etruscus, assembly GCF_024139225.1. Taxonomy (NCBI): domain Eukaryota; kingdom Metazoa; phylum Chordata; class Mammalia; order Eulipotyphla; family Soricidae; genus Suncus; species Suncus etruscus. The sequence continues at coordinate 32,578,943 of NC_064863.1, forward strand.
AGTACGCAATTTGCAAGTTTTGTGAAAGGATGTAGAGCTTTTTATGAGCTCATCCATGATCAAGAAGTTCTCCTGTCCCTCTCTACATCTGCAGTTCATGCATATATTTTAGGTATCCTGAATTTCTTACTAACTATGAATCCCTAGCAGTTATCAAGAACAAAGCAATAGGGGTCAGTGCAATAACACAGTAAGCAGAGTGCTACATTGCAAGCAGCCAACCCTGATTCTATCCTCAGCACTCCATATGGTCCCCTAAATCCCTGATCCTTGAGTGTAGATCTAGACAGGAGTAAGCCCTAAGCTACATCAGTGTGACCCAAAACATGAAATGCTAGAGAGTGTTTTTGAAGCCTGCATTGACTTCACAACATGTGTTATGGATCTTGATGTCTATAGCTCAACAAATCTGACCTGGGTTGTGCCCATAAGCCTGAGGACTCTTGCTTTGGGTCCAAGCCAGTGGAACAGATGGATGAGAGGGTCAGGTCATATGAGTCCAGGGGCTTGATTTTTGGATCTCACACACAGTTTATTCTGGATCTACTCCAGGTTATATACCCTAATCCATGCCCCTCCAACTTCCCTAGAAAGTCTATATTTTTATGAACTGCTCCAGATCAGTTATAATGGAGTATTAGTTAGCTGGTATAGTAGAAGGAACAATGCCATGAAAGATAGGAGAAAAGAGTTCTAGCCCATCTCTGAGACAGACTAGCCTTAGGTCACTGGACAATCACCATTATGTAGAACTTAGTTCATTTTAGACTCTTACTTATTAAATTCACATTGCATTATAGCATTGAATTAGTTTCAGGTATGAATCATTAAACTCAGTATATTTATATGTATGTATATATGCATATATATGTATATACATAGCATTAACTTCACCTTTGTAAGCCCAATTTTACTTTTCATTATCAAACAGACCCCTTTTATCCAATTCTTCCAACCACATTTCCTTTTGCCATTTGGTGACCGCAAATAGGTCTTACAGTCTCAGTGTCGGAATTTTAGTTCACCCATTTAATTGGTTTCTCTACATGCTAAATGCTCACTACACAGGAGTAAAGTCATTTAGTATTTATCTGACTTATATCACCAAAACTTAATACCTTCACCTCAACCATCCACATTACAGCAAATGCAGAACTTTATTCTGATAGCTGAGTCCTGCTTTACTATCATCTGTTAATAATTAGTTCTTTATATGATCATTGTTGATTATTATTTATCACTGCAAAAATGTACGATAATGACATCTCTTCAAGTGTTTTTTGTGTATATATGTTTATGTGTTTTTATAATATATCTACATAAAATGCCCAGCAAGAAAATAATTGGATCCTATGGCATTTCCATTTTAAATATTTTGAGGAGTCTGAGTTCAGTCTTTTCTATTAAATAGAGATTAATGTCCAAATTATATACTGAGGAATACATATAATATGATTTAATATCATATAGTACCTGCACCCCCTTTCCTTCACTGCCCACATTAAGAGTTGAGGACTGCTTCCAGCTGATAGGGGTCACTAAATCCTCCATTTTCTCACACATACCCCAGACTGATCAAGGCAAGGCAAGGTGCCAGTTCTGAGCTTTGTCTACGCATATAGTTAGGGCAATGAGCATTTCCTAGGGCAGAGTGGTCCCTTTAAGTTAGGTTAGCAATTATCCAGTTTAAGTCAAGGCTTTGAAGACCATAGGGTCCCTTCCAGTGCCAAAGCTGTGGGCGGCTTTGCTGCTTCTAGTGGAATGAATGTGAGGCTCTGTGTACTGGGCCTCCCGCATCCTGCCTGCTGCCACTTGGCCAGCTCCACCCTCACCGCCCAGTGCTGATGCAGGTGTCAGGTAGCACCAGAGAGCAAACTTGTTTGGCTGATGTCTGACTCATCATTCACTCTGGGTTTGACAGCCTCTGAGCTGGTTTCAGACTTTACTTAAAAAAAAAAAAAAAAGAAGAAGAAGAAGGTAGAGGGTGGAGTGGAAATAGGATCCTTTTATTACAGAACACTTTCCCCAGGGGTTATTTTCTCCAATGTTAATCCCCACCCAGGTTTGTTATTCTAAAGGTGCACTGGAGCTAAAACTTCAGTTTGGGGCTGGGCTGTTAACTCATTACTCACTGAGTGATGGCAGCCAGGGTTGGGTGCTCCACACATGGCCACCTTGGAGTTGAGGGCTGAGATTTTGCTCTGCAGACAGAAGGTTCACATTGAGCTTTTGTCCTGAAGACCTGGAAGTCCGACTTCTAGGTGGGAAGGAGTGACTAGACTCTGAACCACATGGCTGTGTCCAGCAACTGCCTGACAATGGAACCAGCCTCAATCCCCATTTGCCTGGCCTGGAAGGCGGCTCTGCAAATTGAAAAACAAACAAGGCAGGCCCCAGCCATGCAGGTCTGTGGCTATGATGAATCAACTATTATGGCTTACAAGGCAACTCCTGTCTGCTGCCTGGTTTTATGTTTTCGAACTTATATGCTTTTTTGTTTGTTTGTTTGTTTGTTTATAACAGTAAGATTTTATTTTTGGTTGTTGTAGTTTATAGCAAAGGTGAGCAGAAGATACAGAGATTTCTCATATACCTCCTGAACTCCTAATATACAATATCCCCCACCAAAAGGAAAATCCCCCTGAACCGAAGGAGATTTTGACAAAATCAATGATCCCAAATTAATCATAATTCTCAAAGTCTATCCTTAGTTTATAAAAAGAATCTCTCATGATGACTATGTTCTAAGGATTTACTCTATGTTCTAAGGATTTGGACAGTGTACAATGACACCCATTTGTCATTGTGGTGCACGTATAAAATGTGTACTGCTTTAAAATTCATCTGTGTTCCACCCATTCATCCTTCCTTCCTCTCACCTTCTGAAAACTACTAATAGTTTTACTGTGTCTTTATTTTGATTTTTTCCAGAATGTCATACAGTTGGACTCATACAGAATATTGCCTTTTCAAACTTGTTTTTAGCTTTATTATTTTATTTTATTTTTTTTCTTTTTGAACCACACCCGATGATGCTCAGGGGCTATTCCTTGCTATGGGCTCAGAAATCACTCCTTGTGGGGCCGGCGAGGTGGCTCTAGAGGTAAGGTGTCTGCCTTGCAAGCGCTAGCCAAGGAAAGATCGCGACTGTGATTCGATCCCCCGGCGTCCCATATGGTCCCCCCAAGCCAGGGGCAATTTCTGAGCGCTTAGCCAGGAGTAACCCCTGAGCATCAAATGGGTGTGGCTATGGGGCGCCAGGGATTGAATCAAGGTTCATCCTGGATCAGCCACGTGCAAGGCAAAGCCCCACCGCTTGTGCCATCCCTCTTGCCCCTAGTTTTATTTATTTTTACTGAATAATAGACGCTTAAAATTGCTCTATATCCTTTTATGTGTTGATATTTCTGATCTTTTGTTTGTCATTTGGGGACCACACCCACTGGTGCTCAGAGACTATGCCCAATGAGTTTCTTCTGGCAATGCTCAGGGGACCACTTGGTGGGTGCTGGGATTCAACCCAGATCTCCCTCATATGTAAAATACGTACACTAGCTCTTTAAACTATTTCCCCAGTCCAACAACATATCTTTTTAGCAGTGAATCATATTCCATTGTCTGGCTCTACCCCAGTTTTTCTGTTTACCTTCAGAAGGCTATCTCAGTTCATTTTAAATTTTGACCATATGAACAAAGCTGCTATGAATGTGTGTGAAGATTGTTGTGTGCAGCTGGGTTTTTAGCTCCTTTGGATAAATATCAAGAAATATGACTAAAGGAATCATATGGTGAAGAGAATGTTTAGTTTTAGAAGTAACCTACCAAATAATTTTCAAAACGTTGTACCATTTTGTATTCTTTTTTGTTTGTTTTTGGGTCATACCTGGCAGCACTCAGGGGTTACTCCTGGCTCTACACTCAGAAATCGCTCCTGGCAAGCTCAGAGACCATATGGGATGTCGGGATTCAAACCATCATCCTTCTGCATGCAAGGCAAATGCCTTGTCTCCATGCTATCTCTCTAGCGGCGACCATTTTGTATTCTTACCAGCAATAAAAGGGGGGTCGGAGAGACAACATGGAGGTAAGACGTTTGCCTTTCATGCAGAAGGACTGTGGTTCGAATCCCGACATCCCTTATGATCCCCCGAGCCTGCCAAGAGCGATTTCTGAGCTTAGAGCCAGGAGTAACCCCTGAGCGCTGCCGGGTGTGACTTAAAAAACAAAAAAAAACAAAAAAACAAAACAAAACAACAACAACAACAAAAAAAACCAGCAATAAAAGGGAGCTCCTATTGTCTTGATTGCCTTGATTGATTTGGACTTGGGCCATAACCAATATGTAGCTTATTGTTTTAGTTTGTAATTCCCTAATGACATATACTGTGATACATTCTTTCATATGCTTTTTTTTTGTTTTTTGTTTTTGTTTTCTTGTTTTTTTTGTTTTTTTGTTTTTTTTTTTTTGGTTTTTGGGTCACACCTGGCAGTGCTCAGGGATTACTCCTGGCTGTCTGCTCAGAAATAGCTCCTGGCAGGCACGGGGGACCATATGGGACACCGGGATTCGGACCAACCACCTTTAGTCCTGAATCGGCTGCTTGCAAGGCAAATGCCGCTGTGCTATCTCTCCGGGCCCTCTTTCATATGCTTACTTGCTGTCAATATAGCATCTTTGACTAGTATCTGTTCAATTTTTGACCATTTTAATAATAAAATTACTATACATAAAAATTAAATATATATACATGAATATATGTCTTAATATAGATTTTGTGGTGCTAAAGATTAAACCTAGGGTCTCATACATTTAAGAAAATTGTTTTTCTACTGATCCACATTCCCAGCCGTATTTTAAAATTTTAGTTAAGCCGGACCAGAGCCATAAATACAGTTGGGTAGGGTACTTTTCTTTTTTTTTTTTTTTTTTTTTTTTTGGGCCACACCCGGTAACGCTCAGGGGTTACTTCTGGCTATGCTCTCAGAAGTTGCTCCTGGCTCGGGGGACCATATGGGACGCCGGGGGATAGAACTGCGGTCCGTCCAAGGCTAGCACAGGCAAAGCAGGCACCTTACCTCTAGCGCCACCGCCCGGCCCCGGGTACTTTTCTTGGATGTAGCCAAGCCTGGTTCCATCTTAGTATCCCATATAGTTTCCCCCAAACACTACCAGGAGTTATCCCTGAGCACATAAGCAAGAGTAAGCCCTGAGTCACTGGGTGTGACCTCAAAACAAAACAAACTGGGTTATTTGTATTTTACAAGTTCTTTGCATATTTTAGACAACTATTCTTTATCAAATGTATCTTTGCATATACTTGATATTTTGCATAGATTTGAAAGTTTTGATTTAATGAAACTACCTTTTAAATTCCTTTTTCATAGATTATACCTTTTCTGTTTCTGCCTGTTGTGGGGTAACTGATTTTTTTTTTTTTTTTCGGTTTTTGAGTCACAACCAGCAACACTCAGGGGTTACTCATGGCTCTATGCTCAGAAATCGGTCCTGGCAGGCTCGGGGGACCATACGGGATGCCCTGTGGGACCCCTCCTCTCTCAGGTTCTCTAGAGGCAGTGTACCTTTTGAGTTTAAGTTAGCTGAGCCTCAGAGCTCATGGCACCCAGCAACCCACACTCTTGTCCAAGCCCTAGTGGCTTGGTAACACAATGCATTGAGCAAAACCACAATTTCCATAGCAGTCATGAGAAGTTGGTGGCCTTATTGGAAATAGAGGACACTAAGAGTTTGCTGTTTTTACAGGAAGGATCTCCTCTGCTACCAACTCTACAGGGTTGATCCAATCCTACAGAATATGTCCACAAGTAATAAAGAAACAATGACAAAACTTTGATGACTAATTTTACATTTCCTAGAGCTTCTGTAACAAAGCATGTCACACTTCAAGAACAGTAATTCATGGTTGCACTATGTTGGGGACAGAAGTTCAAGGCCAAGGATCATGGCCATTCTCCAGGCATTGGGGAAGGATCTGATCCAGAGCTTTCTCCTCATGGTTTTTTGTCTTGATTTGAAAAATAGGTCTTCATGTTGCCTTCTCTCTGTTCATGACTCTGTACTCAAATTTCTTATTTTAAGAGATCTTTTTTCATTGGGTTCGGGTTCAAAGATCCAATTTCATCTCCAATGATCTTATTTCCAAAGAAGATCCCATTCCACAGTACTGGGGTTAGGATTTCAACATATGGGTCTTAGAAGGACACAATTCAACCCGTGTCAGGGCCCTCTGAACACTACAAGCCTATGTCACACGATAGCATGACAATCTAATGAGGGCAATGAGAGAAATCCAGAACATATATCTCTATAATTTATTAAACCATAAAAACTACCATAGAAAATTTAGAATCATGTAAATCTACAAGAACTCTGTGCAAAGGAAGAAACAGAATTTTTACATAATTTCTCAGAGGGTGGTATAGGTTTCAAACCCTGATTGACTTAATCTGGAAGGCTGTTATCCTGGATCCAGCAGCATCAATATCATGTGGTAGTTTGATAGAAGTGCCCGAGACCTCTACTTAAACTTATGGTGGTCAGGTGTCAGGAGACCATATGAGACTCCAGAGACTGAACCCAGGTCGACCTTATGCAAGGCAAGCACCCTGCCCTCTGTACTGTCTTTCCAGACCCTGGTGCCTTATTGGAACAAAGACACAGTTGTGTATTTTTTGTATTGTTCGAAGTCACTCTTGTGCTCAAGCTCAGACTCTGTTGTAATAAATGAGGAAGGTGATAATATAGGCAAAATTCTGGAACCTCTGCTTTGGACCAAGGAACAAAGCAGGCAGGTGAGCATTTATTATGGACATATTCAGAGTAAGTGGTGGCTTATTGCCACTTAAATTACTTCTGTGATTTGAAGCAACATTATGCCCCTCAAAGATTCCTGTGTCTTAATCACTGTGATGCCATTAACTTATACAGGTAAGTTAGTAACAGGTATTTTGCTGATGTGATTGGCTAAAGATCTTGAGATGTAGGATGATTGAGATAATTGCCTTGAATCATTCAGGTGCACTCAAGAAAAGTACAAAAAGTTCTTGTAAGAGGGAAGCAGGAAGGTCATGCTGTCACTGTAGGAAAGGATGGGGCCATGAGCCAAGGAACCCAGGTGACCTCTAGAAGAGTAAGACAAGGAAGTCAATTCCACGTAGAGCTTCTAAAGGGAGCACAGTCCTCAACACATCTTTATACTATCCCAATAGACTGATTTTATTACAGGGGATCTACTAAGAAAAATTCAGGAGACTATGAGGCCACTTCTGAACTACTTGGCCAGTAAATAATTACTTGGCCAACTAGAGTAGATGGTTCAATTCTCCAGTCCATTGGTATAATGCTTCCCAGACCAGGTGGTGCCAGGGGGCCACCAGGGTCATACCAAGGGGTGGTTGGAAGTTCCATGCAGTGCTGAGCATTGAACTTGGGGCCTTGCATGTAAGGCCTGGGCTCCAATCCTTTGACCTATCTCCCTATTTCTTTGATGACTTTTTTTTTTTTACTTCTGATTTTTGGAGAGTGAATCTGTTCTACAACACTGTTTATGCAAATGTGTGTTACAGAAGTTGTAAGAAGAACAGACAAAAAAAAGCCTCTTTAGGAGATTGAATAACAGAATAACAGGTTTTGATCAATGCAAATAGCACACTTAAGGTTGAAAAAGCCAATGCCCAGAGCAGCCTGATTCTCAGAAATCAGGCTTCTGGGAGTCTGAAACAGCAAACCACATCAAAGCCTCATTGCCAAAGAGGCACACCTGGCCTTCCCAACGGTCTAGCCAATAAGGAGAAAAGGCTGTTTTCATGGTGCAGACGGTAAAGCGTCTATGGCTATCACCTGGGCATCTTATACAAATGAAGATTATGGGGCCACAGTGATACTACAACGAGCAGCGTATTTGCCTTACATGCAACAGCCCTAGGTTCAATCCCTGGCACATCAAATGGTTCTCCAAGGTCACCAGGAAGGATTCCCTGAATGCAGAGCCCTGAGCACCACTGCACGTGGTCCCCAAACCAAAACAAACAGAAAAACAAGCAAAGGCAAAAGCTGTCTCCAAAACCCTACTTTTCTCTTTTGTTATCAATGGTGTGCAGGGCTTCCTCTTACCTCTGAGTTCAGAGGTCACTACTGGTGATGTTAGGAGGACCCTATGAAATGCTGGGGTTCAAGCCAATGTCAGCTCTGTGCAAGAAAAGTGCCTTAACCCCTGTTAAGCTCAGAAATAGCTCCTGGCAGGCACGGGGGACCATATGGGACACCGGGATTCGAACCAACCACCTTTGGCTGCTTGCAAGGCAAATGCCGCTGTGCTATCTCTCCGGGCCCCCTTTTCTGCTTTTCTTACTCTTCCCTGTCAGATGATGTTCTCTGATGATGGGGTCTGGGGTCAACAATCTCATCCCATCACCTCATTCAGGATCTCTTCTGCCCTCAACCCTCCAGGTGAAAGCTTTCCCAACCTGGTGGGTCATCAGTCCCTGTCATGACCCCCAGGTTGGGAAAGTTTTCACCTAAGTGGCTTGTGGAATCAGGAATCTGCACCTTAATCACGTGCCCCAACTCTGAGGCAGCTGCTTTGTGCACAGGTGTTCGGAAACTACTGCTTGAAACCACAAATCAAACAACTCTTCGTCAACGCTCTGGCATAGCAGGTTATTCTGATCGTCCCTGGACCCAGTGGCATGGCAGAAACCAGAGAGATTTCCTCTCCCGCCTAGTACCACCTCCGCCCCTTAATGTTGCATCAGTGGACAAATGCCAGGAAAGCTGAGAACCTAAACCATGCAGCTCAGGGCCACAGATGATCACTCAAAGATCAGAGCCAGGCCAATTCTGTCTCCTCAACGTTCTCTGATCCCTGTGCTAATCTCTTGTCAGACATGATGCGTGTGAATTCCACCACCCCGTGCCAGGGAGGGCAAAGTGCAGCAGGCAGGTGCAATTCACGCCCCATGTATGGCCATAAAACCCTGCAAGGGACACTTCAAAGGCTAATTTTTTCTGGAACCTTCTTTGGCAGCTGGTGGTGAATTTCCTCCATGGTGACCTCAGCTTTCCTCCCGGCCCCACCCTCTGTCAAAGCTTTCATTAAGAAAGCTGCTAATGATATTTAAACTGACCTAATTTCTTCCAGGCTGGCAGAATTGGGGGTTCTGATCAATATGAAGTTTCTTTGATGAGCCTCAGCATAGCCACTGAGAGGAAGGAGGCCTGTGACCTGTTCTGAGAGTATAAGATGTGATGCTGCTCAGGCTCCCAAAATAATGGGGCAAGGAATATCCAGCTCCTCTCGGATCAAGTCTCTGCTCTTCTTGGGGCTGAGGGTCACCTGCTGGTCACCTCTGACATAGATGGAGAGATTTCCCTGTTGATAGCCACTTCTTGCTCACACTGCCCTGTGGGCTGCATTTCAGACATTGAAGTGTGCTAGCCTCGCCTTTCTCACCTCTGGTTTCTTGGACCCTCCAAGAACATCTGGCCTCTTGGTTTCTGCTCTTCCCCATACCTAGAGTTTTCTTTTCTTTTCTTTTCTTTTCTTTTCTTTTCTTTTCTTTTTTTTTTGTTTTTTTTTTGGGGGGGGGCACACCCATTTGATGCTCAGAGATTATTCCTGACTAAGTGCTCAGAAATTGCCCCTGGCTTGGGGGAACCATATGGGACGCCGGGGGATCGAACCGAGGTCCTTCCTTGGCTAGTGCTTATAAGGCAGACACCTTACCTCTAGCACCACCTCGCTGGCCCGAAGTTTTCTTTTCTTACTTAACTTGCTAATCATCTTCTGTCATCTCTCCCTCAAAACCTTATCATGCCTTTGATTCTTCCAAAAATTCTTCCTTCCCACCTCTCAGAAGAAAGTCCATGTATATTATTTCATTCACTCTAGGACTCTCAAACCCAAACTGCCACATCAGTATGCTCTGGATAGTTCTTAGAAATGCCAGTTAGCAGGTGCCAACCCCTTCACCCCCACCAAGTATGATATTGGGGTGGGGAGGGTGTGGACTTGAATAAGTTCGTGCTTCATGCTGTTTCTGTCTGCATTCCCCAGTGGCCTGTGAGATGTGGTTTCATTTTCTTTTTTCCTATTTTGGTTTTTGTGCCATACACAGCAGTGCTTATGGTCTCCTGGTCAGATTCATAGGACCATTAAGGTACCAGAAATTGAACCCTGGGTTAGTCACACACAAGGCAAACTCCCATTCAGCTGTGTCATCTTTCCAGCTCATCATTTTGTTTTGTTTTGGGGATATACCCTGCGGTGCTCAGAAATTACTCCTGGCTCTGTGCTCAGGAATAATTTCTGGTGGGCTTAGGGGACCATATAGGATACCAAAGATTGAATCCAGGTCGGGCATGTGCAAAACAAACACCCTACTCACTGTATTATCGCACCCATCATTCTTATATTTCTAATCCTTAGTTCCAAACTAGACATAATGACCATTCTGGAGGAAACCTCTGGCAAAGAGCACTCTTCTTTCTCCCTGAACTTCCCATCCCTACTACTTTCTGTTGCCCCTCACCATCGCCCCAGAGGCCCTATCCTTTGGATTTCTGTTTAGAACCTGGCTTCCAACACACTGTCTACACCTCTTTCTCTCTCCCCCAAACATGCTCAATACTTTCCTAATCCAGGGATAAGAACAAGCTTCTCTGACTTGCCTATTTGCTTGCTAATTTCCATCTACTCGTCGTTCTCATCTTAAATATCACCCAACCTACTAACCTTCCCTAGTCTTCTGGTATGTACTCAAACTTAGCACCTGTCAGGTCCCCAACCTCATAGCATACCACCCCATATTCTTCCCCACTGAAAATCACTGTGTTACTGGACTTGACTTTATAGGTTTCTTAGGGGACCATATGAAATGCCAGGATTGAACTCAGGTCAGCTGTGTGCAAAGCAAGTGCCTTACCTGCTGTACTATCTGTCTGGTTTATTCATTTTTGGGCCATTTCCAGCAGTGCTCAGGGGTTATTCCTAGCTCTGCATTCAGGAATTACTCCTGGAAGTACTTGAAAAACCATGTGGGATGCCAGGGATTGGACCTGTACTGGCTGAGTATAAGACAAGGCCCTATCCATTGTACTATTTCTCCAGCCCTAAGCCGTACACATGTGTATTTTTAAATGGAACATCTCTTCTTTTTTTTTTTTTTTTTTTTGGTTTTTGGGCCACACCCGGTAACGCTCAGGGGTTACTCCTGGCTATGCGCTCAGAAGTCACTCCTGGCTTGGGGGACCATATGAACATCTCTTCTTTTTAGTGGAACAACAAAGAAAACTTAAAAATAGACAGGAACACAATGATTTTCAAAAATATACTTGCTACTGAACTTTTCTTCTTTCCTTTCTCTTCCATCTCTTTAGTTTTTCTTTCTATTTTCTTTTTATTTAATAATTGCTTTTGGTCATCTTGAAACAAATGTATTAAAATTAGTTAAGCCAACTATGAGATGCATTTTCTTTAAATAAATTTAATAAAAAATATTACTATTGGGGCCGGGCGGTGGCGCTAGAGGTAAGGTGCCTGCCTTGCCTGCACTAGCCTAGGACGGACCGAGGTTCGATCCCCCGGCGTCCCATATGGTCCCCCAAGCCAGGAGCGACTTCTGAGCGCATAGCCAGGAGTAACCCCTGAGCGTTACCGAGTGTGGCCCAAAAACCAAAAATAAAATAAAATAAAATAAAATAAAATAAAATATTACTATTAAAAATAGACAGGAACAAAATTACAATAGAGAATGTCAATCAATTCCAAATAAGATCCTACTGGTTCTTCTAATTCTATATAAAGAGGCAGGACTCAAGCCATAATTAGGAGAAAATTTTATTTTAAAGGTGTCATTTTTAACAGAAATATATTAGACATCAAATTAATCATGCTAAACAAGAAGCCAGGGTGTCAAAATACCCATTTAAATCATCCAGACATCTAAACCCATCTTCCAGAATTTCATTGTTTTTTTCTTTTTCTAAATAGAGGAAAATAGATCGATGCTCCTTCCTCCTGACTCTTCCAGTTTATCTATAAAAACAAGTTATGAGTCAACCAGATTAAAAAAAAAAATAACAGCAGAAGCTGGCTCCACTAGACATCAGATTGATTCACTGTCTCTATTGACACCCTCTTATCAGAACTCTGAAATCATTTGGTGTTGCAGAATAATTGCAACATTTAAAGGGAAAACATGGAGAAATTGCTGCAAGGGCATCACACTGGTGTTCTCACTGGCTGGCACCTCAGACACTCTTTTGGCTGTTGAAGTCCGTGTCTTAGGTGAGGAAGATGAAGCCCCTCAGTATTCACTCTGCTCCCACACAGATCTTGTTGATATTAGACTCAGAGGTAATAATCTTGTGGTGTAGTGGAATACATGCTTTTATCTCTGTTGTTCTAGTGAAGAAATGGAAACTGGTGGGTATAATGATTAGCTTAATATAGTTCTAATGGGTATGTGGAAAAGGTTTGAGTGTGTCTCATGACTCAAGAGAAGAGTCTTTGGACCCTTTTATGTTACCCTGAAACAAAGACTTTGTCTTATTTTTGGGGGGCCTGGCCTTCACTTTTTTTGTTTTGTTTTGTTTTGTTTTGTTTTGTTTTGGGACCACACCCAGTGGTACTTAGGGGTTAGTCCTGGCTTTGCACTCAGAAATCACTTCAGGTGGGCTTGGGGGAACCATGGGTAATGTCAGGGATTAGACCTGGGTGGGCTGTACGCAAGATAAAAACCCTATCCCCTACAATATCTCTCCATGTTTCATGTTTTTCACTTATCTTTTTCCTTGTAGAACATAAATTATTCTCAAGGAAGTGTTTTTGTTTATCCTAGTTTGTTTTTATTTTCTTTTTGGGTCACACCCAGTGGTGCTTGGGAGTTATTTCTGGCTTTTTGCCTGGGAGTGCCAGGGATCCAACTAGGTCTTCTGCATGCACTCAACACTGTGCATTATTTTACTGGACCTCAAAGAAATATTTTAAATTTTAACAATACCACATTAATTTTATTATAGGTCAAAATTTTTTGTAATAATTTGTGTATATCTATTTTTATAAATAAAAGTCTGTGTATATCTGTATACGTTTATTTTCCTTCACAAGTTATCTATTTAATAGCTCAGAATTTTTTTTAAAAAATAGACTTAAAAGTCTAATATACGGGGCCGGAGAGATAGCATGGAGGTAAGGCGTTTGCCTTCGATGCAGAAGGATGGTGGTTTAAATCCTGGTATCCCATATGATCCCCTGTGCCTCCCAAGGGCGATTTCTAGCACTGCTGGGTGTGATCCAAAAAAAAAAAAAAGTCTAATATACTAAAGCAGCATTATTTTTATTTTTTTTTTTATTTATTTTTGGTTTTTAGGTCACACCCAGCAGCATTCAGGGGTTAATCCTGGCTCTATACTTAGAAATTGCTCCTGGCAGGCTTGGGGGACCACATGGGATGCTGGAATTCAAACCACCATCCTTCAGTAGCATTATTTATTTATTTTTTTTGTGTCACACCCGGCAGTGCTCAGGGGTTACTCCTGGCTCCATGCTCAGAAATTGCTCCTGGCAGGCACGGGGGACCATATGGGACGCTGGGATTCGAACCGATGACCTCTTGCATGAAAGGCAAATGCCTTGCCTCCATGCTATCTTTTTTTTTGGGGGGCCACACCCGGTAACGCTCAGGGGTTACTCCTGGTTATGTGCTCAGAAGTTGCTCCTGGCTTGGGGGACCATATGGGACACCGGGGTATCGAACCGCGGTCCGTCCAAGGCTAGCGCAGGCAAGGCAGGCACCTTACCTTTAGCGCCATCACCCGGCCCCTATTTTTAAGTTTTTAATAATAAAATTTAATTTTATGGAACTTAGGATTTCTATTATTTCTTGCATAAGGAAGTCTTCTAATAAAGATAAATGCACTAGGGGCCGAAGCAGTGGCACAAGTGACAGGGCATTTGCCTTGCATGCAGCTAATCTAGGATGGACCGTGGTTCGATCTCCCGGTGTCCCATAAGGTCCCCCAAGCCAGGAGCGATTTCTGAGCACATAGCCAGGAGTAACCCCTGAGCATCACTGGGTGTGGCCCAACATCAAACAAACAAAAAAAAAGATAAATGCACTCTTCCTAGACTAATACAAATAGAAGAAGAAAAAAGTCCAGATAGTTGAAAACACAAGCATTTTCAGAAACTTGACTTGACTTTATTTATTCTAAGGGAGTTATGGGCCACACTCGATGGTGCTCAGGGCTTATTCCTGCTATGTGCTCAGGGGTCACAGCTGGGGACTATATGCAATACCTAGTTTGTTTCTGTAAGAAAATAATTTGTTTTTGCAAGAAATAATAGGGGTTGAACTAAGGGCAATGTATAAGGCAAGTGCCTTAAACCTTGGCCCATCACTTTAGAACCTTGAGACAGAGATTCACAAAATGTTAAATGAACAAGTAAAGTGAATAAATTTACCATTTTGACAAGCCTTCAAAGCATGAGTGTAAAAATATGTAGAGTGAACCACAAAATTCTCTTACTACAAATAAGATGTGTAAAGAAAATGCAGCCTTTTATTACAGCAATAGGTCTTCCAAACCATGGTGGGCTTCCATCTTCTCCAGAAGTTCTGGGGACTTCTTCAGAAGATACTTGGCCAACCAGGCAGTGGTTCGATGCTAGAGCTCAGTGGACCATGAGGTAGTGGGGGCTAAACCTAGACCCCCATGCAAGACACATGCAAGGCACAATGCCAAACCCTTGTCCTTATTTTCATTTTCCTTTGAAGTCCTTTTTTCTTTTCACTCAAACTTATTTTAAATTACTCTTAAATCTTATAGCTCACAGCATCTAGGAAAATTCAGATTTACCAATAAGCAAAATCTTCATCTCTTTTGTTTTCAGCGGTCTATTTCCATCGAATCTATTATGAGCGCAGCAAATATCATGGCACAGAGAAAAAGTTCTTTCCATTCATGGCACTTGTGGACAGAGAGATCCCCAAGTGCTAACTGCCATTTGGGACTCTATTGGTTCCATCTTGCACAGGTAGTTTTTTTTTTTTTAAATATGTATAAACTACTTTACTTATTTTTAAATATGTATAAACTACTTTACTTAAAGATCATATATTGCATTTATTATCATAATACATTTCTCTCCAGGTAAGTGGGAAAGAAATAATTAAAAGAAATAAAATAAAGAAAAAAGAGTACAACAAAAAGAAAATCAATAAAAATGATTATATCTTGCAATGAGGTCATTAGGTCATTGTCAGAAGGTTTACTAAGCTCTTGTTGCTAGTTGATCTTTCTATTACACCTTCTTAAAATTTTTTTTCTTTATTTGAGCACCATGGTTATAAAGGTTAATGGGAGGGTCTACATTTTATGACTAAAACCCAACTATGAACATGCTTGTAAGCATATTATAGAGGTAGTTGTAGGGAAGGAGGTCTAAGGACCAAAGATTGGATATAACATTGTCACCTCTTTCCAATTTCTTTTGTTTTTGTATTTTTGGTTTACACCCGGCAGTGCTCAGGGGTTACTCCTGGCTCTGCACTCAGAAATCGCTATTGCAGGCCCGAGCGATCACATGGGGTACCGGGATTCGAGCCACAGTCGTCCTAATCTGCTACATGCAAGGCAAACACCCTACTGCTGTGCTATCTCTCCGGCCCCACGCCTTTCAATTTTGACCTCTGTCATCCCTCTTCAGTCTTCATAAACTCATTTCTTCTCTCCAGAGACAAAAGGGCATTCCTGATTGTGAAGAAGTGGCACTGAATCTTGGACTCATTGTGCTGAACTGATGTTTGTCAACCTCTCAGCACAGTCCTGCAATATCTCTTGGCTTCCCCCAAAATGGTCTGAGCATTTCTTCTTGTTTCGGCTTTTACAGGCATACCTAGTGGTACTAATCAGAAATGCAAAAGGGGGCCCAGAGAGATATAGCACAGCGGCATTTGCCTTGCAAGCAGCTGATCCAGGACCAAAGGTGGTTGGTTCGAATCCCAGTGTCCCATATGGTCCCCCTGCCTGCCAGGAGCTATTTCTGAGCAGACAGCCAGGAGTAACCCCTGAGCACCGCCGGGTATGACCCAAAAACAAACAAACAAACAACAACAAAAAAAAAACAGAAATGCAAAAGGCTCCTTACAGCTGAAGGGTTGCTTCTGGAAGTGCTCAGGGGGTCATGAAAGACCAGAATATCTTATCTTGTATAAATGTCTTATGCATGCACTCCGTTCCTTTTAGCCATCACCACGGCCAAAATATTCTGGACATATTTTGACATATCCTAGCCTTGTCTTGAGTTTTCTTTTTTTGAACTGTTGACTGACATATTTTCTGTATATCTCTACCCCCCCACCCCATTTTATTTTTAGCAAGATAGTTTTCATTGACATTTACTTAGAAAGATGTGAGGAACTGAAGCTGGAATGATAATCTAGCGTGTAGAGCATTTGCCTTGCACGAGGCTAACACAGCTTCCATCCTGGGCACCCCATATGGTTCCTTGATCCCTCCAGCGATGATCCCTGAGTGCAGAGCCCTGAGCACTGCCAAATGCGCTCTGATCCCCCTTTCTCCTCCCCCCTAAAGAAAAAAAGAAAGATGTGAAGGGAAAGAAAGGGACAAAAGCATGTTCAAGGGAGAACACAGGCATCTTAGGAGTGGAAATGGGCAAGCAAAGAAACAGAGAAGCAAATAAGCAAGATATGTGTTTAAGGGAAAACAGGCTTGAAGAACAAGCCTGTTTAGCTTTGTGCAGTGATGGTATCATAGCCAATGAGGTTTATTTGAGGCACAATTATTGCTAATTAAAAGAGCAAGCCTGTTTGTTTTGTTTTGGGACCACACCTAGTGGTCACACCTGGTTAGTGTGACTAGTTGGTCCCTAGTTGGTACCAAACACAATTTTTACTGTTGTGCTATGTGTTTATGCTGTTGGGTTGTGTGTCACAGCCCAATAAGGTTTTACCTTGGTTACCATGTTCCTTTTTATAGTCAATTGATTTGTAATTGGATGGGATATTTTCTCTGCATCGGAGAAGAAAGTATTGAATCTTCTATCTCCCAAGATCAAAGCTGATTGTTGCATTGGTCAAGTTCTTTTTATCTGGGTGGGGAAGTGGGGGGAGCACACCCAGTAACTCTCAGGGTTTACTCCAGGCTCTGTGCTCAGAAATCACTCCTGGCTCGGGTAGCCATATGGGATGCCAGGGATTGAACCCAGGTCCATCCTGGGTCAACCACATACAAGGCAAATCATTCTGGTTCTACTTTTTTCAGAAGTTCTATATTCTTTCTTTTAAATTTATGCTGTGAAAAATTCTAAACCATATTTTTTGGCTTATTTGGGGTACATATCCAGCAGTGTTTAGGACTTACTCCTGAACTCTGCACTCAATAATCACTTAGGAAAATTGGGCAAACTGGGCAAGGTGGGTGGTGGGCAACTGGGCAACTGAGGTGGTGCCAGAGATTGAATACGTCAACTGTGTACAATACAAGTTCCTATCACTCCTCCTTATGCTATGGTAGATTTGGGTGAGAGATTGTATATTGATACATTTTAAAAATATAGCTGCATCAGATAAATTAAGGAATACATTCTTTTGTTTTGTTTTGTTTTGGGGTCACACCCGGTGGTGCTCAGGGATTACTCCTGGCTATCTGCTCAGAAATAGCTGCTGGTAGGCACGGGAGGGGGGGGTAGTGGGGGGGGAAGGGACCATATGGGATGCCGGGATTCAAACCAACCACTTTAGGTCCTGGGTCGGCTGCTTGCAAGACAAATGCTGTTATGATATCTCTCCGGCCCCAGGAATACATTCTTATCGCAAATATCCAACAAAAATACATAGTAAAAAGAAACACTGCCTTGCTTTATATCCCGTCCTATCAACCTATTTTCTCTCCTGATTCTTATACACAGCATTAGCTGTTGAGAATGTATTCTTCCCATTTTCTCTATGTTTATATGTAATATATATTACTATAATATAGACCTTCACATATATATGAAGGTACACATGTATTGTTTTCTTTTACTTGAATTGAAATTGACTTTATAATAGTAAGCTTTGATTAACAACATGATTTGTAAATCATTCTAGGTCAGTACCTATAACCTAACCTCATTTGTCAAAAGATTTTGTAAATTGTTTCCAGGATATACAGTTAGGCTATTTCAAGATTCTATTCTCTTTTAAACAGCCACAGACAATATCTTTTACACCTCCTAGTGTAGTATTCCACACTTTGCAGCTATGACTGATGAAAGCCTACATGGAAAATCAAGTGCATTCCATACTTGCCCTTTAGATCTCTATAAACCTAAGCAATAGTGCGTTCTGAAGACCTCATTTCTAGAGATGAAGTGTCTTGCTCATGGTTCTTCTTCTTCTTTTCAACTTTCTTAGCTATTCCAAATAAATGACAGCCTCCAACTGGTTTTACTCTCTCAATAGCACTCCAGGTTCAGTGGAATAAGGCAAATCCAAGACGTTTATCCAAGACTGTGTATAGGTGTGAACCTATTTTTAGTATCATTGTTGCAAAACTGAAACTCAGGGTGATTCATCCTCAAAACGGCAGGAGGGCCTAATTTGACTTGGCTCTAGGCTCTCCCTAAGGCGGTTAAGCGTGCACAGGATTGCATAGGTTTCTGTGAACTTGAGGCAGCCTGGAGAGGTTTACTCCTATTCACCCTGGGCTGGAGCTCGGGGAGTCCTCGTTCAGCTCAAGTGACCATTATTGGAGTCACAAGTTATTGCTTAAAGGTTCTCTGTGCTGACTCCATGTCCTCTACTTCAACTTCTGTTGCTTCCAGATAAATCATATTCCTTCTCTCTTCTCTAAAATTATATTTGTTACGTCTCTGGGTAAAGGTTCTGTGCTTTATGTGTCTTAACAGAAGATGTGAGTGTTTGGATAGGGTGCTGCCCATATAAGGTCTAGTCAGTGGTGGACATTGAGCATGGCCATAGGTGATAAATCTTGCAATAAAAGTTTTTTTTAAGGGCCCGGAGAGATAGCACAGCGGTGTTTGCCTTGCAAGCAGCCGATCCAGAACCTAAGGTGGTTGGTTCGAATCCCGGTGTCCCATATGGTCCCCTGTGCCTGCCAGGAGCTATTTCTGAGCAGATAGCTAGGAATAACCCCTGAGCACCGCCGGGTGTGGCCCAAAAACCAAAAAAAAAAAAAAAAAAAAAGATTTTTTAAATTTTTGGGCCACATACGGTGACACTCAGGGGTTACTCTGGCTATGTGCTCAGAAATTGCTCCTGGCTTGGGGGACCATATAGGATGCTGGGAATCTAACCGAGGTCCATCCTGGTCAGGCGTCTGCAAGGCAATGAAAGAATTTAAGAAAGAAGCCATGATGGACAAGAGAAGCATTTCAGGAGGGGATGGAGTCAATGACACGGGCTTTGCTTTGTATGGCTTGGTGTATCTAGAAAAAGCATTTTAAAAGTCAAAGAAACCGGGCCCGGAGAGATAGCACAGCGGCGTTTGCCTTGCAAGCAGCCGATCCAGGGCCAAAGGTGGTTGGTTCGAATCCCGGTGTCCCATATGGTCCCCCGTGCCTGCCAGGAGCTATTTCTGAGCAGCCAGCCAGGAGTAACCCCTGAGCACCACCGGGTGTGACCCAAAAACCAAAAAAAAAAAAAAAAAAAAAAAAAGTCAAAGAAACCCTTTGTCCATACTTTTAGCTGCAGAAATGACAGAGGCAACCACTCAGATATCATCTGGTTATCATGTGTTTCTCAGAGAATTAAATAGCCCAAACTTTACTTGGTTGGTTCTCCCCCCATCTCCAAACTGCAACCTAAGCACCATGGGTATCATTGACAATTCCTAAGGGCCAGTTTGGCCTTTTGCCAGAGAATTGATTATTTCAGCAGAGATTTTAATGAAATTGTTCACACTTTGTAGGAATCATCACCTCCAGTCTATTACAACGATAATGGTGAGACCTAGTGAATTTTTTGGTCACTTTTTTTTTTTTTTTGAAAGCACAAGCCCCTAGAAGGTCTGTCTTCTCCTTAATTAGTTAATTATGGGGACAATGTGTGACATGTTTATTAAAAAGCTGGCCCCCTGTTAAAGAAAGGAAGCCAGAGCAAGAGGCTGAAATGAAGCACTCACTATAAAGGGAAGAAGTAGGCTTTTAAACACTCAGCTATCATCTAGGAAATTCTAGTAGCAACTTACCTTCCTGAAGAAGAAAGGTACTACAGACACTCAAAGTAGATAACATTGAGCTGGAAGAAACATAGGCAATCATTTTCCTTCATCTTATGGATTTGGGTATGCAGACAATAGACTATATTGAGATATATTCTCTACTCCAACAGTCATTCAGTCCATCATGAGGTTTATTGGGAAGGCAAGGCTTGGGGATTTGGAATGGACTTGGAATTTTGTTTTGTTTTGTTTTTGTTTCGGGGCTACATCCAACATCGCTCAGGCTTTACACCTGATTCTGAGCTCAGAAATCACTCTTGGCAGGTGCAGGGGACCATATGAATGCCAGGGATTGAACCTGGGTTGCCAAGTGCAAGGCAATCGCCCTATCCACTCTGCTATCACTCCAGCTCCAAGGGACTTAGGTTTTCTAAGGGCCTCTGACCTAGCGTTTATTTTTTTATCCTTCAATGAGGTGATAGCATACAGTCAAAGCAACACATCAACAGATGTGTTGTACTTCATATAACTTTAAGCCTATTTCTTATTCTTGTATAAACATACCATGCTACTTTTGATACCTTATACATAAATACTTTAAAACAAATTATTGTGTGAATAAGTATATTACAAACATTTACTTTTTCTTTGCTGTTGAGTTAATATTTTATACATGTATATGTAAAATGTGCCACAGTTTCTGTAGTCTTACTATAATTTTAAATTGTTTATTTAAAAAAATTTAAATCTCAAAAAAAGTAATTTCACAACATAGGCCTCTGAAAACTTCTTAGAAGTCTTTGTTAAGACTTTCCTTTCTGCTTTTGTTGTTTGTTTTGTTTTGGGCCACACTCGATGG
Organism: Suncus etruscus; assembly: GCF_024139225.1. Taxonomy (NCBI): domain Eukaryota; kingdom Metazoa; phylum Chordata; class Mammalia; order Eulipotyphla; family Soricidae; genus Suncus; species Suncus etruscus. Next base: position 32,600,008 of record NC_064863.1, read on the forward strand.
GGGCTCAGGGCTTACTCCTGGCTCTGAGCTCAGGGATCATTCTTGGCAGAGCTCAGGGGACCAGATATGGTATGTGGGGGCTCACACCTGGGTCAACTGTGTGCAAGGCAATCACACTATGTGACACTATCTCTTTGACTCCAGGCCACAACTCTTTCTTTATCCATAAAATATAACTTTCACAATGTTCTAAATTTGCATGGAGTCAGGTTATATTTTCTTAAAAAGTAGAGTGTCTTGCAATCAGAGAGATAGTATACTAAGGTAAATCACTTGCCTTGTACATGACAGACCTGGTTCAATCCTTGAGCATCATTGGAATGTGTATTTTTGGTCCTAAAACCCAATACCATAATAGGAAAGCATTTATTTTTCACATGTTGGGGATATGGGGGGCCTAGGAGCAAGTGCTAGGAGATCTGGTAATTGATGAGGGTCAATTTCTTGATTTATAGATGTATTTCTTGTTGCTTTATTCTTACATGGATGGAGGAAGGGACAAAGGAAGTCTCTGTAGCCTCTAGAGGGGCACTAATACTATTTATAAGGGCTCACCCATATGACCCAATAATTTCCCAAATGTCTTCAAATGCCATTTTATTTTACTAACTTAACTAAAATGTTAAGGAGTTATAAACATAACAGGACTGTGATCCACCTGTGTTACATTTCCATAGGGTTATCATAGTGAGAGCTTAGAACATTACTATCTATCTCTTGCTTGGTATAGACTTTGCGTGATCTACTCTTAAGAAACTTTTAAATTATAGGCCAGAGTGATGGCACAGTGGTAGGGCATTTGCCTTACATGCAGCTGACCCAGGATGGACCGTCGTTTGATCCCTCAGAATCCCATATGGTCCCCCAAGCCAGGAGCAATTTTTGAGCACATAGCCAGGAGTAACCCCTGACCATCACCGGGTTGACCCCAAATTAAAAAAAAAACTCTTAAATTAAAAAAATGAAGTTCATCTTATTCTCTATATTAGACAGGTATAATATCTTTGAAGACCTTTTATTTCTTTTTTCTTTTTTTTTTTTTTTTTTTTTGGTTTTTGGTTTTTGGGTCACACCGGGCAGTGCTCGGGAGTTACTCCTGACTTCATGCTCAGAAATCGCTCCTGGCAGGTTCGGGATTCGAACCGAAGACCTTCTGCTTGAAAGGCAAATGCCTTACCTCCATGCTATCTCTCTGGCCCCTACCTTTTATTTCTTAATTTATTTTGAATTACCATGAATACAGTAACAAAGTTCATGATTGAGTTTCAGTTATACAATGTTCAACACCCATCCCTTCATCAGTACACATTTTTTTCCACAAGGCAATCAGTCACATTTCATAATCATCAATTTCAAATGGCTCATAGTCTTAGTTAATACTTACTTTATGCATTAAGTCATTATGGACTTTGCACAAGAAGCTCTCCTTGCTCTTGTACCTGCTGTTAAAGGCATCACTTTGCACAGCAGGTTCCATATTGGTGATTTAAGGTCCTCCAACTATTCCAGCCAAAAGATACCTTGAACTTTTTCAGCCACATCCTTAACTTGATTTCCTTTGGATGGCACATTGCTGATTCATTTCCTGATGCTTGCCCCAGAGATAATTGTTTTATTCTTTCCAAAGATTTTATAAATTGCAGTTGCCTTAGGGTTGGAAGATGATGAGGGTGGGCTGGGATTTCTAGTTGAGAAAGATCAGTTCAGTTTATGGTTTAGGATCATTGACTGGGTTAAGGAAGCATTTATAAGTAATTATATGTCTGAGTGTCTGTGATGTCTCTATTTTTTAACCAGGCACTGAATTTAAATGAAATATAATATGAGTTATACATGGAGTAATGTAAAAAAGTTCTCAAATATTTATCCATTATTTATTTATACATTTACTCTGGAGATGAGAAAAGTCAGCTTCCACTTGACATGATTTATCAGTGGACCATTTAACAAGACTGACACTTTTCTTCATTTTGCTTCTGGAATTGGTTGCAATTGGTTTGTTCTTTTGGTACCTCCCAGCACCACCAAGGGCTAGTTCTTTGTTTATTTATCATCTTCTGCTGACTCTTCTTAGTATTGACATGATTTGGATGCCATTTTTGGATTTCATTTTTACCTATACTAGCTCCCCCAAGGTCTCAATTATATTTAATTGTCCTATCTATTTGAATGATGGCCTGGGCATTTAATAGACATCTCCAGCTGAATTTGAGTTTCAGGATAGAGTTCTTCTTTTAAAATTCCCTCCCAATGTATTACTCCTGTTGTCCCCATTTCAGTGAGAGGAATACAGTCAGGATTTATTCTTGGCAATTCACAAGGGTCCATATGGGCTGCTGGGGTCTGGACTCAGGTCTGTTATAAGCAAGGCAAATACCCTACCCATTATACTATCCTTTTGAGTCTCTTTTGATACCTAATCTGTCAACCACACAACCTCTGTCCCCTCTATCACTCTCACTTATTGCCATAGCTTAATTTTTGGATTCCCTGTCTTTTGTCTCCTTAGTTGCTTTATAACATAGTAGCTCAAAAATTCTATTAATAGTTAAATCTAATCAAGTCACTTTTTAGCCAAAATTCTTCCAAATGACTCAGTCTTTTCAAATACTTCTTCTCCCACCAAGCTCTAGCCTCATTTCCAATTCTCTTCTGCTCCAGACTCAAAGGCTCTCTGCTCTTAATTCAACATCCTAGAGAAGTTGCCATCCTTGAGATGTATCTTTTTGCATGATCTATCTCCTTATTCTGCAGATCTCCTCCCTGGATACCACATCCTCATGAAATTAAGTCTCTGATTAAAACTCACCTTGCCCATTAAAATTTCTCTAGCACTTTTTTTTAATACCAGCCCTTTCAATCCCAACAACCTTGACCTGCTATGATGTTCTTTCATTGCATGTATTACCAACTGACTTTTAATTTATTTGGTGGTTGCATGTCTCTATGGCTCTAGGCTTTTGGGGGTTGACTTTAGAGATGAATACTTTCAGTGTCATAAATAGTATGATAGATGTATAGTATAGATGTATGGTAGATACTCAGTAATTCAGTTAAAAAGTAACAGTTTATCACCATTATAATACATTAATATAATAATATAATAATGTAATATAATAATATTATTAGCATTATAATAAGTTAAATGTGCATATTATGTAAGCCAAACTCTATGATGTCCCCAGTGGTCTTAATCTCTTTCTAACCACACCCTATGTGGTCTCTCTCCTTCCTATATGGGGTTAGATTTATTTTGTGAGACCATTAGAATATGGGAGATTTTGGGCGCAGAGAGATAGCACAGCGGCGTTTGCCTTGCAAGCAGCCGATCCAGGACCAAAGGTGGTTGGTTCAAATCCCGGTGTCCCATATGGTCCCCCGTGCCTGCCAGGAGCTATTTCTGAGCAGACAGCCAGGAGTAATCCCTGAGCACCGCCAGGTGTGGCCCAAAAACCAAAAAAAAAAAAAAAAGAATATGGGAGATTTTGTGATTTTTGGATACTAGATTATAAAATACAGTTTAGTTTCATCTTACAGTCTTTATTTTTTCTTTTCTTATCTTTTTTTGTTTTAGTTTTGAAGTCACACCCAGTAGCGCTCAGGGGTTACTCCTGGATCTACGCTCAGAAATTACTCCTCGCAGGCTCAGGGACCATATAGGATGCCTGGATTCTACATCCATGCTATCTCTCCGGCCCCTTCTTTTTTTTTTTTTTTTTTGTGCCACACCTGGTGATGCTCAGGGATTACTTCTGTGTTCAAGGATCATTCCTGGCAGTGCTTAGGGAACCATATTCAATACTGAGAATCAAAGCTTAACATGCTTAACTTCTATACTGTCTCTTTGGTCCTGATATGGCAGTCTTGTATTACTGACATTGGGAGAAGACAGAGAAAATGTCATGATTATGTTGGGTCTCAGTTCTGAGACAGGAGTCAGTACTTACTTATAAATTGGCTTATGTGACAAATCACTGGTTTCCACCCAGAAATCAACACTTATTTCCAGCCATTGTAGTAAGTCATCTTGAAAAGGGACTATCCATGAATTTCTTTATTTTCTTTCTTTCTTTCTTTCTTTCTTTCTTTCTTTCTTTCTTTCTTTCTTTTCTTTCTTTCTTTCTTTCTTTCTTTCTTTCTTTCTTTCTTTCTTTCTTTCTTTCTTTCTTTCTTTCTTTCTTTCTTTCTTTCTTTCTTTCTTTCTTTCTTTCTTTCTTTCTTTCTTTCTTTCTTTCTTTCTTTCTTTCTTTCTTTCTTTCTCTCTCTCTCTCTCTCCTTCCTTCCTTCCTTCCTTCCTTCCTTCCTTCCTTCCTTCCTTCCTTCCTTCCTTCCTTCCTTCCTTCCTTCCTTCCTTCCTTCCTTCCTTCCTTCCTTCCTTCCTTCCTTCCTTCCTTCCTTCCTTCCTTCCTTCCTTCCTTCCTTCCTTCCTTTCTTTCTTTCTGTCCCACAGCCGGTGACACTCAGGGGTTACTTACAGCTCTGCACTCAGAAATCGCTCCTGGTTTGGGGGACCATAGATGATGCCAGGGATGGAATCACGGTCCGTCGTAGGTTAGCGCGTGTAAAGCAAATGCCCTACTGCTTGTGCCACTGCTCCAGCCCTATTTAATTTCTGAATGGGTGCAGTCTTGGTTAACATCTCACTACAAGTATAGGAGAGGTTCCAAGCCAAACAGTTTAGCTAAAGTATTTTCTTACAGATGTATATATTGTTCTTCCCTCCCTCCCTTCCTTTTATTCCCACTGATGATCCAGAGAGATCAAAGAGGGGTTAAAGCACTTGCCTTGCATGAGTTCTATCCAGCTTTTTTCCCAGCACTACATGCTACCCAAACACCTTTGAGGAACCGTTTCTTTTTTTGGCCTTTGAACACCCAGTTATGATCTAGCCCCCACTCCAAAATAAAGTAAAATATATTTAAAAAAAATACATAGTTATCTTATCCCACTAAACAATTCTCAGGACTAAAGGAGCGGAAACCATTCTTCATCTCTTAAACAGCAAAGTCCTCGTCGTATTTGCTGTGCAGAGAGTTGATTGAAGTCATCTTTAGAGAATCATCAGCCACAAACACATTTACCTCATTTATCTTCTCTTCCCCTGGTTTTACTGAGAAATGGTTGATACACATTTTATTCTCATGGGTTTTCATCAGATGCGTATACTTCGGGTTGGGCAAATGATGGGTTGAAAACCAAGATGCTGGACTTAAATTAGATAGTATTTGAGAAATACATTGAGAGGAATGACTATTTTCTCCAGATTAATATTTTCAGAATTCTGCTTCAGAAATTCCTTCTCCCTGATTTCAAAGAAACCCTGGTGATTCTTCATGCTCTTCTATGTTTAGAAATACACACACAACATGCTTATATATGTAGTGACTTCTAAGTATAACAGTGACTTAAGTTAAAGACACCAACTAAATTAAACTAAAGACTCCAAGATGCCCTTTTCCCTTTGAGTTCAGAAATGGCATCACCTCAGCTGATTTATTTTTCTAAGCCAAGTACCTGTGCCCATTGCATCTTACAATGGCCTGTGGTTCCTAGATATTAACCAAGTAAATGATGAATTCTGTTAGCCAGAGGTGACCACCAAGCATTCAGCCAGGAGTAGCAACATGTGATATTTATGGTGGGAATAAGTTTGTATAATAATGCTGAGTTTTTAGTTTATAACAAAGAGATCTGTTAACAAGGCAAAGAACAGGAAGAGATGGCACAAGTCAAAAAATTTTAAGGAGTTGTGTTGAGAGACAGCTATTGTGTATGTTATATTTGGGTCCTTGATATTATTGGAACTATTGGAACATAGTCTCCTAATTTAATGTGAAAGTGACTGTGAATGTGTTGTTAGTAAGCAGCATCACTATTTGTAATGCATCCAGGAAAAAATATTCTTCTCATTTGGTCTTTCCTAAGTAAGTTGTAAGGCTTTTGTGAAAACACTGTGGGTCCTGATTTCTACAGGTATGTGTTAAAATTCTACAGGTATGTGTTAAAAAACATAAGGGAAACCTCAGCCACAATATTGAACCCCCTATTTCAAACTATTTGAAGTTGTCACTGCAGCACAATGAGTTTAGTCCAAATAATCCTTGACCATGCGCTCTATGTAGAGTCCCTACAACTCAAAATCAGAGAGCTACAAAATACCCCATGGTGATAGAAACAGATTTACTTTGGGTCCCCCAAAGTGATGTCAAATAATTGTTTGCTTCTCTCATTTCCTCTCTCCTACCAAGAAAGACTGAGAAAATTCACAGTTGAGCAAAAAAAAATCAAGGACATGTCACAGGGCAGCAAACTTGCAGTAATTGGTATAAACTTTGGCAAAAATCCAGCCAATATCTCATTCAACTCAATGGGATTAGTATGGACACAGTTCATACCTTCAGAGATTTTCTCTCTCTCTTCATTTTTTTTTTACTAAGGAATGCCCAGATCAAAAGGGGAAATCCCTGCTTTTCTAGATATACGTAAATTTAGAAGAAAATGCAAATTTGCTTATTTAGTTTCTCTGTAACTTTATAGTCAAAATGAAACTAGAATATGAATGTGAATATTAGATTGTATAAGGTGTGTCCTGAATCCTGGTTCCTACCAGTTGCACATAGGAAAGAATGCAGTATAACGGTACAGGATATTTATGTTGTCCTTGACATTATATAACATGACCTTGACATTGTAGTAAACAACCCTCATAGTCAAGGCCATAACTGCACGCTATTGTTGTACAGAATCCAGAAACCCATTGTCTGAACATCAGTGAATACAAATGAACAAGATTTATTGCCACTTTTCTTGATGTGGATTCTGTTCCTCTGTGAACAGATTTCCTTTTTAGAAAGTGGTTCCAAAGATGTAAAATATTAACACTTTTCTGGAGCCAGAGCAATAATTGTTCAGTGGGAAGGGGCACTTACCTGCATACAACCCACCAACGTTCAATGTCAGGCATCCCATATGGTCCCCCCAAGAACCCCCAGGAGTGATTCAGGAATGCAGAGCCAGGAATGAACCTGCTTTTGTGGCTCAAGCACAAAACACAAAATAATGTTGACCTTTATCTTTGGTGGGCAGGAGTTAAAATGTATGTTTATCATCAAACCAAATTGGGACAAAAGTATTCACTACCCAAACACAACCACTGTTGACTTGTAAACAGCAGGCTCCCTTATGTGTTGTCTGTGAAATAAACCCACCAGATAAATGGATGCAGCCTCCTCCTCATTCTACAAATCACCTGTTGGTGCACATTTGAAACATGCCATCCAGCCTTCTCACAGGTCATCAAGATGTCCACTAACAGAACTGTTTACTTACCAACACTCAGTTTTGTTTGTTTTTAGATATGTTTTTAAAGTTTGCGACTGGGCTGGAAAGCTAGGACAACAGGCACCCAATCAGGGCTCAATCCCCAGAATCCCATATAGTCTCCACCCCCATTGAGGAGTAAACCCTGAGCACTACCAGATGTAGGCCAAAACCTAAATAGTTGCAAGTGAAACTTTGTACTATAATTAAGAATTATGGTAAACGGATAAAAACTCAGTGCTGAGAAAACCCTAAAGACTCTACCAAAAAGCTTCTAGAAACAATAGACTCATATAGCAAGGTGGCAGGCTACAAAATTAATACACAAAAATCAATGGCCTTTCTATACACTAATAGTAATAACGAAGAAATGGACATTGAGAAAACAACCCCATTCACAATAGTGCCACACAAACTCAAATATCTTGGAATCAACTTGACTAAAAATGTGAAGGACCTATACAAAGAAAACTATAAAACTCTGCTCCAAGAAATAAGAGAGGACATGTGGAAATGGAAACACATACCCTGCTCATGGATTGGCAGGATTAACATCATCAAAATGGCAATACTCCCCAAGGCATTGTACAGATTTAATGTGATCCCTCTAAAGATACCATGACATTCTTCAAAGAAGTGAATCAGGCACTTTTGAAAATTCGTTTGGAACAATAAACACCCTCGAATAGCTAAAGCAATCATTGGGAAAAAGAATATGGGGAGGAATTACTTTCCCAACTTTAAACTGTACTACAAAGCAATAGTTATCAAAACAGCATGGTATTGGAAATAAGGACAGGCCTTCAGATCAGTGGAATAGGCTTGAATACTCAGAAAATGTTCCCCAGACATACAATCTCCTAATTTTTATAAAGGAGCAAGAAATTCTAAATGGAGCAAAGAAGCCTCTTCAACAAGTGGTGTGGCAAAACTGGCTAGCCACTTGCAAAAATTGAACTTAGACCCCCCAGCTAACATCATGTACGAAGGTAAAATCCAAATGGATGAAAGAACTCAATATCAGACCCGAAACCATAAGATATATAGAACAACACATAGGCAAAACACTCCAGGACATTGAGACTACAGGCATATTCAAGGGAGGAAACTGCACTCTCCAAGCAAGTGAAAGCAGAGATTAACAGATGGGAATATATTAAGCTGAGAAGCTTCTGCACCTCAAAGGAAATAGTGCCCAGGATACAAGAGCCACCCACTGAGTGGAAGAAACTATTCACCCAATACCCATCAGATAAGGGGCTAATCTCCAAAATACACAAGGCACTGACAGAAATTTACAAGAAAAAAAATCTAATCCCATCAAAAAATTGGGGAGAAGAAATGGACAGACACTTTGACAAAGAAGAAATACAAATGGCCAAAAGACACATGAAAAAATGCTCCACATCACTAATCATCAGGGGAGATGCAAATCAAAACAACTATGAGGTACCACCCTCACACCCACAGAGAAGGCACACATCACAAAGAATGAGATAAACAGTGTTGGCGGGGATGTGGAGAGAAAGGAACTCTTATCCACTGCTGGTGGGAATGCCATCTAGTTCAATCTTTATGGAAAGTGATATGGAGATTCCTCCAAAAACTGGAAATCGAGCTCCCATTACGACCCAGCTATACCACTTCCTAGGAATATACCCTAGGAACACAAAAATACAATACAAAAAACCCCTTCCTTACACCTATATTCATTGCAGCACTATTTACCATAGCAAGACTCTGGAAACAACCAAGATGCCCTTCAACAGGACGAATGGCTAAAGAAACTGTGGTACATATACACAATGGAATATTATGCAGCTGTCAGGAGAGATGAAGTTATAAAATTTTCCCTATACATGGATGTACAACAGAATCTATTATGCTGAGTGAAATAAGTCAGAGAGAAAGAGAAAAAATGCAGAATGGTCTCACTCATCTATGGGTTTTTAAGAAAAATGAAAGACATTCTTGCAATAATAATTTTCAGACACAAAAGAGAAAAGAGCTGGAAGTTCCCAGCTCACCTCAGGAAGCTCACCACAAAGAGTGATGAGTTTAGTTAGAGAAATAACTACATTTTGAATTGTCCTAATAATGAGAATGTATGAAGGAAATGGAAAGCCTGTCTAGAGTACAGGCGGGGGTTGGGTGGGGAGGAGGGAGATTTGGGACATTGGTGATGGGAACGTTGAAGCGGTGATGGGTAGTGTTCTTTACATGACTGAAACCCAAACACAATCATGTATGTAATCAAGGTGTTTAAATAAAAATATGAAAAAAGAAACAAACTTTAAAATTTTGTATTAATTACATAAGGACTACCTAGAAATAAAAGTACTTCTCTGTAAAAAAAAAAAAAAACCAAAAACAAACAAACAAACAAAAAAAACCCTCAGTGCTGAAAGAATGCTCTTAGAAAGCTTCGTGGCTTGAACAAATTATGGAAAAAGTGAGGTACAGCAAAACAAAATAAAATAAATCAAACTACCTCAACATAGGGTGCTGTCAAAATTGGATGGGGACAAGCAATGATAAAGATGAGAATAAATAGTTCATATTGAGCAGGGAGGGCCAAGAGGAATCAGACAGAGCCTTAAAAAGCATCATGCTTGGGGCCAGTGAGGTGGCACTAGAGGTAAGGTGTCTGCCTTGCAAGCGCTAGCCAAGGAAAGATGGCGACCGTGGTTCGATCCCCCGGCGTCCCATATGGTCCTCCCAAGCCAGGGGCAATTTCTGAGCTCTTAGCCAGGAGTAACCCCTGAGCATCAAACGGGTGTGCCCCCCCCCCAAAAAAAAAAGCATCATGCTTGCAAGCAGAATGTCATAAGTCAAGGCCCTCAATGGCCCATCTGCACTGAACTTTGTTCTGATGTCTGTGATCTTGGGGCAGGAAGCAATTTTTGGTTGCACCACGGCCAGATGTACATAAGCACCACAAAAGGTGTGACTACCCCCCCCCCACTCCGTGGTCAAAGCAACTGAAAAAGAGATGCATGTGGCCAGGTCAGGAAGTATGGCCTCTGGTGAGCTCCACACCTGTACTTTATGTGTCTCAACTGAAAGTGAGCACATATGCAAGCACTGCAGGATAAGGAATAAAAACCTTAGTGAGAACCACAACGATGTATGGGAACACTACAACCTGATTTGCTGCTCACCAGCCCTCTGTGGCATAAAAACTGTGAGCAGAGAGCTACAACCTGTGTCCAATATCATGGTCAGTGGATGAGTGCGTGTCTCATGCTCGAGCCCTGGCACTGAAAAAAAAAATTTTTTTTTTGGTTTTTAGGCCACACCGATGATGCTCAGCGGTTACTCCTGTCTATGTGCCTCAGAAATCGCTCCTGGCTTGGGGGGACCATATAGATGCTGGGCATTGAATTGTGGTCGATCCTAGGCTAGCATGAGCAAGGCAGACAGACGCCTTACCGCTTGCTCCACCGCCCCAGCCCCTGAAAAAAATTTTTTTTAATAAAACCAAATACATTTAAAAGAGCCAATTTTTTTGTCTGGGGACATAGCTCAGGGTAATGTGCGTGCTTACCTACATGAAACTTGGGTTCAATTCCCAAAACCACCACCAAACCAGACAATTACAACACTGGAAGGGAAGCGTGAGAAGGATGGAATTGAAAAATAGAAATACAATAATTCTAAGGCCAGAGAAATAACTGTAAAAGCTAAAATATGTGTTTGCCTGCGGGAGACTTGGATCTGATTCCTCTCACCATAGGATCCCCAAGCATTGCAAGAAGCAGCTCCAAAGCCTGGCCAACTGTGGGTTTTAAAAATCATGAATTCTTCCAATGATGATGTGCAGTTAGTTCCATCAAGAGCAAAGAACCACCTGCTTATGACTTTTCCCTGAACTATTATCAGGAGTTAAAAACGGTCTTCTGAAAACAAGAAGAGTCTTTATTATAGCTAGCTCAGTGGACTGGAGCATATGCTTTGCAATAGAGAGGCCCAGATTCAGCTCCAGGACTGCATGGTCCCCTAAAAACCAGAGAGGGAGTAGCTGGGAATAGTCTTTGAGTACCTTCTCCACCTCCCAAACACCCTCAAAAGGCCTTATAGGAATAACTATGCCAGTCTGACATGTATGTGTGTGTGGTTTGTTTTGTGTTGGTTTTATTGCTTATGTGTTATATCCAGCAATGCTAGAGACTTACCTAGCTCTGTGCACAGGAAACATTCCTGGCAGGACTCGGTGGATCAAATATGGTGTTTGGGATAAAACCGGGGTCTGTTACATGGTAAGTTAGTATCTTATTATTGGTACTATCTTTCAGGACCACTTTGTTAAGCTTCTATTTCCTTCATCTGTAAAATGGGAATTAAGTAAATTCTTCTTGTCTCAAGGTATTGAGATAAGTCCATGTCCTGTGGCAGGGATTACAGGATCTAAGTACCAATGAAAACTTAACATCACTTAATCAACATTATGTCATCTACTAAGACTCTTTTTAGATTATGAACTTTGAATTTTTCTAAGCATGCCTGACACACCTTGTGATCATGTTTAATATGTGTTTCCTGATTTTTTAAACAAAGATTTCATCTAATCCAACATATACAAGTTCTAACAACTGTGTGGAACTACTCTGTGCTATGTACTATAATTTGCCTACATAGATGTATTCCCATTAGGAGTAGCTGATTTCTAAGTCCCCCTCTTGTAAATCAGACAACTACAAACATGATTGGAAAGGTGAAGATTTTGGTTTCTCTTATGTGTAGCATTATTTCTTTTCTTAAAATTTTCAAAAAAAAAAATGGCAATATCTAAGTGATGAGACAATAGATTTCTCAGTGTGATAAGAATTTTATCACTACTTTGAGTTTTTTAGCTTGGCTACAAATGATGGCAAAATGCCAACTCTTTTTTGTGTTCTTTTACAAACTCCCACGACCAAAGCAAGTCATTGAAGCTGATCAGTGCTATTGAAAACAGACAGAATAATATACTTCTAGTCTCTAAATGACCCACAAACAGTAATGTCAGCCTGACCTAGTGAGTCAGATCAGTGAGGGTGGGGAGATTTGGTAACCTCGAATGCTCAAATGTGGTGGTGGGGGTGATGGTAGTGTGGGCAGGGGAAGGGAAGAAAGAACGAAAAAGAAAAAGGAAAGAGGAAGGAAGAAGAGAGAAGAAAGAAAGAAAAGAAGAAAAGAAAGAAAGAAAGAAAGAAAAGAAAGAAAGAGAAAGAGAATGAAAGAAAGAAAGAGAAAGGAAGGAAGGAAGGAAGGAGAGGAAGGGAAGGAAGGAAAGGAAGGAAGGAAGGAGGAAGGAAGGAAGGAAGGAAGGAAGAAAAAAGAAAGAAAGAAGAGAAAGAAAGAGGAAAGGGAAGTGAGAAGAAAGAAAAAGGAAGAAGAAAGAAAGGAAGGAAGAAAAAGAAAGAAAGAAGAGAAAGAAAGAGAAAGAGAGAGAGAAAGAAAAAGGAAGAAGAAAGAAAAAAGAAAGAGAGAGAAAGAAAGAAAGAGAAAGAAAGAAAGAAAGAAAGAAAGAAAGAAAAGAAAGAAAGAAAGAAAGAAGAAAGAAAGATAGAAAGAAAGAAAAGAAAGGAAAGAAAGAAGAAGAAAGAAAGAAAAGAAAGGAAAGAGGAAGAAAAAAGAAAAGGGAAGGAAGGAAGGAAGGAAGGAAGGAAAGGAAGGAAGGAAGGAAGGAAGGAAGGAAGGAAGGGAAGGAAGAAGGAAGGAAGGAAGGAATGGAAGGAAGGAGAGGAAGGAAGGAATTTTGAGTAATCTGGTTATTGGGTCTGCCCCCTTCTGAGCTGACATGACATGAGACTACGTTCATATAAAACATCCACAAGAAGATGCTTCCAGAAGCAGGCATGGGCCAGCTCTTGCAAAGCCCGCTGGGCTCTAGCTGGAGCTTAGCTGTCCTCCCAGTCCTGCTGCAGAGTGTCATGGCTGTAGTCGATAGCTTGAAATTTGACCAACAGGATCTGGTCCAACCTTGCAGCAGAGGCCTTTCAGGAGCCATATCTTTAGCTGTGCTTCCACACCAGATGAGGGGTCACTTACCACTTCACCACCAGTGCATTGTGCCTGAGGAATGTGACCCTCATGGGTCCTTTAGAACTAGGAGCCTTGCGGGCCCGGAGATGTTAGCACAGCAGGCGTTTGCCTTGCAAGCAGCCGATCCAGACCAAAGGTGGTTGGTTCGAATCCCAGTGTCCCATATGTCCCCGTGCCTGCCAGGAGCTATTTCTGAGCAGACAGCCAGGAGTAACCCCTGAGCACCGCCGGGTGTGACCCCCCCCCCACCAAAAAAAAGAACTAGGACCCTTGCATCAATGGAAAGGAAGGAGAAGGGCATTAAACTGCTGTGCACGCGCGCAGCGCAGCGCACAACACACACACACACACACACACACACACACAGACACACACACCACAGATGAAAGCCCTCAACGTGTGAATTTCACAATGCATATACCAATGCATATGTCAGGGTTTCTGTTTCAGGTGGAACAGGACAGTACCCTGAAGTCTGAGACCCCAATAGTTTTTAGTAGCCACCCAAGCCCTGCTAAAATAACTGCCTCCTGCATTGCTGCTTGAGCTCAAGTGATGATCTTAATTTAGCTCCTTGTAAAATAATGATTAACATACAAACACCAAATGAGAAAAGTGTGGATTTGAATTGTTTCCACTTTTCATATCTGTGTGTTCTCACATTCTTCTCATCTGCAGACTCAGGCAATGAGATCACCTGCTTTCTTTATTGTTGGGTGGTAGTGAGCATTCAATGATACGAATATAAAATGCCTGGCATGTTGTAATTGTTTTAGAAATGTGAACTTGTAATGTCTTGTTGCATTAGAAAAAATTTGCTTTCCCTTTGCTATCTCAGTTTTTGGCATAGGGTTTTTATTTTCTCCTGTGATGGTAATATTTCAATTTACTTATCCTATAAATGTCTTGGACCTAATTTTTCCTACAGGAATGGTGGAAGAAGGGAGGGGTAAAAGGAAGGAAGTGAAGGAGAAAGAAAGAAAGAAAGAAAGAAAGAAAGAAAGAAAGAAAGAAAGAAAGAAAGATAGAAAGAAAGAAAGAAAGAAAGAAAGAATGAAAGAAAGGAAGGAAGAAATAAAGTGGAGAAAGAAAAGAAAGAAAGAAAGAAAGAAAGAAAGAAAGAAAGAGAGCAAGAGAGAGAGAAAGAAAGAAAGAAAGAAAAAGAAAAAGAAAGAAAGAAAGAAAGAAAGAAAGAAGAGAGAAAAAAAGACAGAAGATAGAAGAAGAGAGAAAGAGAAAGAAGAAAGAGAAAGAAAGAGCTAGAGAGAGTAAAGAGAAAGAAGAAAAAGAAGAAAAGATGGAGACAGGAAAGAAAGGGAGAAATAGAGGAAGGAAGGAAGGAGGGAGGGGAGGGAGGAGGGAGGAGGGAGGAAGGAGGGAGGAAGGAAGGAAGAAAGGGAGGGAGGAAGGAAGGAAGGAAGAAAGGGAGGAAGGAGGAAGGGAGGGAGGGAGAAAGAGAAGGAGGGGAGGGAGGAAGAAAGGGAGGGAGGGAGGGAGGGAAGGAAGCCAGATTGTATAGCAGGTAGGGTATTTGCCTTGTACATGTCTGACTAGGCTTCAATCTTGGGTAGGAAAGTAAGAAGGGCAGGAAGGGAGGAAGGCAGAAAGGGAAGGTGGAAAAAGTAAAGAATTGATGCTTACTTCTGAACTTCATTAGCTATGCCTGTCCTATTCTTAAATAGAAAATTCTGGGCCTCACCTTATGTGCTGAACTACTTCATCGATCTCCCTCCAATTAAGAATAAGCCAAACGGGCCAGAGGGTAGGACATTTGCCTTGCAAGTGGCTGACCCAAGACAAACCTGGGTTCTATCCCTGGCATCCCCTATGGTCCCTGAGCCAGGAGCAATTTCTGAGTGCAGAGACAGAAGTAACCACTTAGCGCTGCTGGGTATTGACCCAAAAACCAAAGAAAAAGAATAAGCCAAACAGAGGATGGTCTACACCTTCTTTGCTCCCTTGGCCTCATGGTTCTTAATAGTTGAAAGTAGAGGAAGGAAAAGGTGTGGCTTCAGCGCTCCTAGTCTCTGGCAAAAGAAGGTGATAAATTCCACCCAGATTGGGGGAATCCTCATCACCCACTCACCCACCTACTGTACCTCCCAATCACACATCATCTTTTTAACTGATGGGGGAAAAATCATATGCCATAGAAAGACATGACATCCCTATGTCTTTGTTGGCATTGCTTGCAGAGGAAAGACTTAGAAAATGAAACCATCTTTTTATGACCAGAACAAAAATCTAAAATTCAACTCTTTACTGGATCAGAAGTTCCGGAATTCTGTGCCACAAGTGTCCAGCCAGTTAATGAGTACATGCATATCTTGCATGCAGAGTTGGCTCAAGATCCCTGAACTTTGGACTAGATCCTTTGCTTCTGGAGACATAAGCAGAGCTTTGATTGAGTGCTACTATCTTAGTATCTGTCAGAAAATTAAATATGAAACTGTTCAAACCTTTAATCAACAGCTTACAGAAATATAAGGGACAGAGGAACATGGTAAGTGACACCACAGGGGTATTGTCAATAACATCGAGAATGTGAGAAAATCAAGTATGGTTGCTTTGAAGACACTGAATCCTCTATCTTTCAACTTGCTGGTTTGTCACCAGTAAAGATTGTTAGCAATCTGAGATATCTGAATGCTGCTATGGTATTTGATGCTGTAAAGATAGAATTGTTTTTCTTTCAACTTAACACCAGCATCATGGTTTTACAAAGAAAGCCCTTTCTTAGAGATACTGGTTAAATTGATGTACAGAGAATTACAAGAGAGCATTCAGAAATAATATGTGATTTACTTCAAAAATAATAGTGAATGGAGCTAGATATTGAACACCTCAAAAAAGTCTTTTTGGGGGGGTTGGGCCACATCTAGTGATGCTCAGGGGTTACTCTTAGTCCTGTGCTCAAAGATCACTCTTGATGGTGCTCTATGGATCATAGGGAATTCTAGGATTGTGGAGCCTGGGTCTGAGACTGAATGCAGGGAAAACACCTTACTGCTGTACTATCTCTAGGACCTCTGCTCACTCCCAAATTTTATGCTGATAATGATTCCCTCTGGTCAGTGGGGTTTTGTTTGTTTGTTTGTTTGATTTTTTGTTTGTTTGTTTGTTTGGTTGGTTGGTTTGGGGCCACACCCATAGGAGTTTAGAGCTTACTTCTGGCTCTTGGCTCAGAGATCAATCTTGGCAATGTCTGGCCACAAGCAAGGAAGTGTCTTAATCTCTACTCTGTCTTTCTAGTCCCTGGTCAGTAGATTTGAGAAAGTTCGTTATAAGATTTTTCCAAATTTGGTGTATATCTGGAGTATTCTATCACAAGTTAAGAGAAGAAAAGAATGCAGGCATTGGAGAGGAGATTATTGAGACTTATCTCTCAACTGGCCAGTTAACTGATTCCATTTTCCCATGAAGTCAAAAATAGCAGCTGCTTCCTGATTTGGGGGAGTGCTAGAAGAGCACCTACCATAGAGTCTAGCACATCGGGGTTCCCACTTTATGCTCACACTTGGGTTTAAAAAATTATTGATTAAAATTCGATGGTTTACATTATTACTAATAATGGTTTCTGATATACATAATTCCAGCACCACACCCATCATCAATGTACCCATCTTCTTCTCCCAAGAACTTTATAACTCAGCAGTACCACTTTTTGGCATCTATCCCTACATCACAAAAACATTCATTTGAAAAAGATATATGCACACATCTGTTTATTGCCACACTTAGTTCAATAGTCGAGATAGAAACAATCCAAATGTCCATGAACAAATGAATGAATCACATTTGTTAATAAGAAGAGGTTTGAAACGGGGCCAGAGAGCTAGCACAGCGGTGTTTGCCTTGCAAGCAGCCGATCCAGGACCAAAGGTGGTTGGTTCGAATCCCGGTGTTCCATATGGTCCCCTGTGCCTGCCAGGAGCTATTTCTGAGCAGACAGCCAGGAGTAACCCCTGAGCACCCCTGAGCACCACCGGGTGTGGCCCAAAAACCAAAAAAAAAAAAAAAAAGAAAAGAAAAAGAAAAAAAGATAAAAAGAAAAAGAAGAGGTTTAAATCAATGAGTCCTGGTGCTTCTGTTCAGCAAAAAGGGTGTCAGATGGTGACTTAGCTCTGATCATCTCTCAGCTGTCTTCTTGGGATCCATCTTATCCTTCCAAGATCTCTTCCCACTCCCAGGGCCTCTGCCCCTTCTGTCACCTGTGCAGCCAGGTGTCAGAGCCCTAGGGAGGACTCCTGAGTGTCTCACCTATCCCTCACCTCTTTGCTTTCTTTCTATTCTCTTCCTGCCACCTGAAACAAGAGCATGGACTTTTAGGAAAGAAGAGAGAAACTTGGGGTGGGGAAGGATAATTAGGATTGTAGTTACCTCCTCAAGTTCCCTATTCCATGAAAGGGGGAGTGGTTACCTATCAGAATGGGGGTGCCTGCCCAGGCTCTGTCTCCTGGCTATGTGGGATTGACCTCACCTTACCAGTCTCTTCATGGGTAAATGGGAATAATACTGCCCTTGTCTTCTCAGAAGATCCACACCTGCTGTTTCTCAGGGCCACCAGAGCTACACCTGGCCATGCATGAACATCAACATCTTACAGGTACAAAGTATGTACCTGACCACTTAAGCTATATATGTTGGCCCCAAACCCAATTTTTTGTACCATATAGAGTAGGACTTGAAAATGCCTCTTGAGCTGATTAATGTCCAGCTGGGCCCTGATTTAATCTTGGAATTCATCAGTGCCACAGGCATGGACTTTGCACCCTTTTGGAGAATTGGCCATGAAGCCAATGGGCCACACAAGACACAGGAGAAATTTAGCAAAATTGGCCATAGCTCTGTTTTAATCACTGTCCTCTTTCTGCCTGGGGTACTTGAAGAGCTCATTCCTGTCCACCCTACCTGGGTTCTCTTTGAGACTCACTGAATGAACCCCACCCCTATCACTGAGGTCCACCCATCAGAAGTGTGGGCCAGCCTGATGTCCAGTGAATACATTTGAGACCAGCATGGTGCCAGAGAAATCCCTCTGTTACATCTTGGTTTCAGCTCTAAGGCAACTTGGAACTTGAGTCCTTGCAAAGATGAGCAGCACCTGGTAGGAGATGAAACAGGGAGGAGAGTCTGGGGTGTCACATGTGTGTGCTTTTTATGTAGAAGTTTGGTGTGTTTGGGGGTTCTGCCTTGCATTTAAGTAGACCCATCAGTTCTTGTTTTTAAGGTTGTTTTTTGAGTCTGCAAAGTTTTTGAGCTGTGAAAAAAGAGGACCCCTGCTACAAGAAAATTAGAAATGGATGTGCAGTGGGGAGCTTCTTCCCAGCTATGACAAAGAAAATGAATCAATCCAACCAGCTACACCCAACTCTTTCATTCCCCATCTCCAGTCTGAGAGCTGGTGTGGGTTGGTGGAGCTTGGTGCCTGGAGCTGTTAGTTGCAGCTTAAAAGTGGCAGTCTAATTCTGAAAAGCTTCTGGCTCTGACTCATTACTCAGCATTGGATGGAGCTCAAGAAACATAGAAAACAAGGATGCAGCCCAAGAAATGTGGAAAACAAGAGTGATGGGGATTCAGAAAGAAAGGAGGATCATAAAGACAAAAGCTTGGCAGAAGACAGATCCTTGGTCTTTATCTAGTGAAGGGTTTAGGTCAACATCCCTGGGCTGGTGGAAGTGTGAGTGGAGCTAGATAGTTCTAAATACTGTCTCTTGGAGCTATTGATGCATGTTTGTACATAAGATCTTCTAAGGTATCATATGAACCCCACACTCGTTGCTGTACCCAAGGCAACCTCCCTCCCTGCCGTGTCCCAAAGCCCTCCACCCCATAAACTCCAGAATTACAGCCAGTGGAGTTAGTAAGTGCCATTGGCCCTTTCACTCCCTTTCCTGGGTGTTGAGAAAGATCTGGAATGAAATTCATGTTGTAGGGATTTCCAGGTGCAAATCCCTGGAGCATGTTTGAACAGAGTGTGGCTGTTTTCACCTGCCTGGCTAGGGGTGGGCTGAGCCACACCTGTTCATACCATATCCTGGGTCCAAAGTGTTCTGCATGGCATTTCAAGCCAGAGTCTCAGGACAGAGTAAATAGAAGCAAATGATGACATTTGCTATGCCAAGAGCCCAGTGACACAGACGAAGGTTCTGTGAACTTTAGCACATCTTCTAATCACCACAAAAACTGCCCTACTTCTGAGTCCAAGGGGCTGGTGTCAGCATCTTCACTGCCATAATTGGAATGGGCCAGAGGTAAAAAAGAGTGCTGAGGGCAAGAGGCCTCCAAGCTTGATCTTCTTGGAAGGAATTTTTGGTTTCTGTCTTGGAAAAAAAAAGAAAGACTGAAATGAAGGCAGAGAAAGACTGTTGAGAACAATGGGGACACCTCCACCTCCTCCTAATAAAATTATTACTATTTAGTATACCGATATATCTATATATACAATAAATCATGAAGCAAGGGTCTCAAACTGCTCCTTGCTTTGCATAAGACACCCAGATAACATCACAAACATACATACACACACACACACACACACACACACACACACACACCACATATACGCCCACCATTGTATAGCTTTGCTGTGAAGATCAGAACGGGGATTTAAGGCTGATGTTTCTAGAAACAAGATGAGGCAAGCACATTAGAGATTTTTTTTCATGGGCTGCACGGAATCCCTTCAAAAT
The DNA here is from genome assembly GCF_024139225.1 of Suncus etruscus. Classification (NCBI taxonomy): domain Eukaryota; kingdom Metazoa; phylum Chordata; class Mammalia; order Eulipotyphla; family Soricidae; genus Suncus; species Suncus etruscus. Next base: position 32,620,047 of record NC_064863.1, read on the forward strand.
AGACAGGCTGACATGCATCTGACCTGGGTTTTATCCTCAGCACCCCTTATGGTACCATAAGCCCACCAGGAGTGACCTCTAAGCACAGAGCCAGGAATAAGCACTATTCATGACCAGATGTGGCCCCCAAAACAAAAACAAACCAAAAAAAAAAAAAGAGAGGGTGGGTCAGATCCTGGCCAGAAAACAAAAGTATAGGGACTATGGAATTTACTACATATATAACATACTCCAGGTTAATCCCTAGCATCCCAAAACTTCCAGGAGTGATTCAAGAGCACAGAGCTAAGGGAAAGCCTAGTGCACAGCATATGTGGTCCAAACACCAAAAACTGGTGGGAGAGATTTGGACACTGTACTCTAGACTGGAGAGACAGGGATGAAGAGACGCAGGGAGATGACAAAGGTGAAAAACCTGGAACATGCTCTCTCTTAACAGTGCTCATAGGAACTAATCCTTTCAGGTTTCTGGCCTCCATTAGTCTGTCAAGCCACCTATCCCCAGTCTGCAGTTCTCCTTATGGCTGTCTGAATAATCTCTCTAAGGGACAACCAGGGATTCTGTGACACACCCCTCAGCTGCCACCTCAGGACACACTTGTCAAGGGGTGGGGACGCTGCAGGGCTGGGGTGAGGCAGCTTGTGACCCCACACCCAGTGGGGTGGGGCCACCTTCTCCCCATATGTTGGTCTGAGCTCTGCCCTTCCCTGAGGCCAGAGCAGCTGTGCACCAGGCGTCTCACCCATAATGCACTGCTGGTTCTCTTTTCCTTTTTTTGTGTGTTGTTTGCAGGCCACACCCAGCAAAGCCTTGGGGCTACTCCTGGTTCCCAGCTCAGATCAGTGTGCAGGGAATCTTTGGGTACTGGATCTGGAACCCAGGACTCCTGGCCTGAATGTCTATGTCTGTAGCTCCTGTCCCAGCCCCTTGAACTCATTCCCCAGCCCTGACCTTGCCTCTTATCTTGCAGCAGGTGCTCTGTTTCCAGAGCAGGTGGCTTGCTTCTCAGTCTCCTTTTGATCCTGGAGTTCCAATGAGCAGCAACAAAGAGAAGGATGGGAAACCTCTTTGGGGTTAAAATCTGGCCTGAAAAGCACCTTGGAGCTGAGCTGGGCCTAGTCAGAACCCATCCAGATCCTACTTGACAGAGTGTTCTACCGTCCCAGTGGATTTGCTCAGCATCCAGGCAACTCTCTACCTGGGCATCAGTCGCTGCATCTGTAGTTGTCACAGGATTCTGCTCCACTTGTCATGGCCAAGGCTGTTACTGGTGTCACAAGGCTCCCAGGCACACCTGCCCCGTGGAAGTTATTAGAACACTCAGTCATAATCGCTGTTTGCAGACCAGCTCTTCTGACCGACTCTGGGCTTCCCAGGCAGGAATGGGAGCTGCAGCTGATTCCATTCATTACCCCTCCCAAGGACCCGATGTCAAAAGTTCAGGATCTGTGCTTTTTTTTCTTTTTACGAGATGACAAGCAGATCTGTATTTGTTTGCATTTTCAAAAAGAAGCACAGTAAGAATAAAATTAAAAAAAAAAAAAAAGACAAGACAATACAAGAAAGAAGGAAGCAGAGAAACTTGTGCAGGGGAAGGAAGAATCAGTAAGTTTTGGGTTTGTTTTGGTTTAATTTTTCAGAAATTAAGTGCTTCGAAAGTGCAGCTTTTGAATAATGTCAGCAAATTATCTATTGAAGTAATCTGTTGAGGATGGGGAGATGACTCAAGTGGGAATTCTCATGCCTAGCACATGCGAGGCCCCGAGATTCAGCACTGCATGCCCGGGCCCCACTCCAGATTCAGGGGTGTGACCCTGGAGGACGCCCAATATCACAGGCACAAACACCATTAGCCTATAACAAGTCATTCTCTGCCAGTAGTGGTCCTATAAAATCATTTTTTCCTAAAAACTTTAAAAGTTCTCTGAGTGTCATTTTTATCTAAGAAAATGCACCCTGAGAAATTGTTTGTTTGTTTGTTGTTTTGTTTTTGTTTTTGGCCAACCCGGTGACGTTCAAGGGGTTACTCCTGGCTATGCGCTCAGAAATAGATCCTGGCTTGGGGACATATGGGACACCTGGGGATCCAACCGTGGTTCGTCCTAGATTAGTGCATGCAAGGCAAGACGCCCTTCTGCTTGCGCCACCGCTCTGGCCCCTTTGCTCCCAACTAAGGGTTGTGAAGGGCTTTCTGCACTGAGACCAGGAAAAGAACTCTGGATCTCTGTAAAGGGAGGAGGGACTCGGTGACTTAAAATTCTTCTAAGAATTTTTTGTGTGTGTGGGCCACACCGGCAATGCTCAGAGGTTTCTCCTAGCTCTGAGCTCAAAAATACCTCCTGGCAGATTTGGGGAACCATATGGGATTCTGGGAATCAAACCCAGGTCCATCCCTTGGCTGCGTGCAAGGGAAAGGTCTAACAGCTGTGCTATCTCTCCTCCGCTCTTCTAAGAAATTTCCTGGGAAGTCTTGAAATCCGAAAGGCCTCCTTTCCTTATCTCTGACACACAAAGGAAAGAGGCTGGAAAGAAGTGTTCTGAGGGGGTTCAAGAAGATCAGGGAAAACGAGAGAATCAATAAGCTGCCCTTGTGTCCTGACACGTCCGTGTGTTCCCCTTTAATCCCCCACCCCCAGCCCCAGCAAAAAATATCGAGGAGTTTGTCTCTTCGGAACAGAAATTTGGAAGGAAAGTTGGACGTAATCCCCAGAACTATGAGCGTCTTTGTGCTGCGCTTTTCTTACTTTCCCTGGAGAAGCCAACCTCCCTCCCCGTGTGGGGTGGGTGTGTGAAGCCAGGAAGGGAGGCTGTAACCGGAGCCTAGTTGCAGGGCAGGGCGGCTCCCGGGGTGCAGGCCAGGCGGGGAGGTGGGGGGCAGCTCCACCCAGCCAGGGCCTGGCAGGCGCTTGCTCGCCCCGCCTCTTGCCACGGGGGAAAAGGAGGAGAAGCCTACTTGGAGAGACCTGGAACCTACCAACTGCAGGGCTCCCCGGCTGCCAAGGAGACTGCCAGGACGGGAGGTCAAATCTGGGTCATGAGAATTTCCTAAACACCCCCCAAAAGCCCCTAAATGAAGGTAGGGGCTGTCCAATCAGGCTGGCAAGGCTCCAAGTGATTAAGGAAATGTAACTGGCTGCTCCTTAGTGTTGTGGATTTGGGTCCCTCCACTTTCTTTTTTTAATCTCCTTGAGTTTTATTATTTTTTTCTGGAAGCATTCCTGTTTACTTCCTGTTTATAATTGAGTTTTCCTTGTCCTATTTCCTTTTGAGGGGTGTAGGGTACCTCCATCACCATGATTCCCACATGGGATTTATGTATGGGAAAAAGATAGGGTGTGTGTGTGTGGAACACTTCTCCCAGACACTGACATCCCTTTTTTTTAATTGTTGTTTGGAGGATACTCTTATTTCATGACCAAAAAATTTTTGATTGAGATCCTGTGGTCTTTAATGCTGTTAATATTCTCATGTTAGACTTACATTCTTCCATTTAATTCCCATAACCTCTGGGGATCAGTACAATCTTCAGGTTGATCTTAGCAGCTAAAGAAATGGAAGCCTAGAAGCATTGAGGGATCCAAGCCCACGCAACAAATAAAGGATCAAAGCCGGATTCTGAGTCTCTGGTTTTGAACCTCAATCTACATTTTTCTTAATCAAATCAACTTGGGGGAGAGGTGCTGGAAGAAAGTCTAAATTTCCATGGATCTCTTTGGAAAAGCTCTCTTACGGAGCATTTATTTCTTCAGTGCGTTTTTTATTAGCTTTCTCGCCTGAAATGTAAAGAAACGGTTTAAGTTGGGACACTTTGCCAGAGTATAGAATTCCGTGCGAAGTTACTCTTTTCATTCTGGGTGCTTCTGCCAGGCCCTCTGCCCAACCAAGCCAGGCCAGACCTAGGTCACTGCATCAAGAAGTGTGCTGTCGGCATCGGGCAGTAGGGGGCACATGTGCGCAAGAGGAGGGATGCTCCAGGCAGGAAATGTCTGAGGCTCTTGGATCCTTAATAGGCTCTGGTTGGGAAAGGGTTTTTTTTTGTTTTTTTTTTTTGTTTTTTTATTTTTCTTCTTTTTTCTGGTTGTTGCCTAAATAGTAAAACTCCAGACTTTTCTGTAAAGATGGGTACTTACTGAGGCCAGGCTCCTGCATCAAGGAAGTGAAAGCCTCCACATTGCTTCTTAGGAAGGATTGTAGGCAGGTCAAAGAAATGAGAAAGAGACAGACAGTCAAAGAGACAGAGAGAGAGAGACAGAGATGGAGATAGAGAGACAAAGAGACAGAGAAAGACAGAAAGAGAAACAGAGAGACAGAGACGGGCAGAAAGAGAAACAGAGACAGAGAGAGACAAAGAGACAGAGAAACAGAGAGAGACAGAGAGACAGAGACAGAGAGAGATGGGAGAGACCTACATTGCTTCTTAGGAAGAATTGAAGGCAGGTCAGAGAAATTTGTGTGTGTGTGTGTGTGTGTGCGTGTGTGTGTGTGTGTGTGTGTGTGTGTGTGTGTGTGTGTGTGTGTGATGGGAGAGACCCAAGGGCACAACAGTGGAGCCCAAAATGGAATAAGTATTGCCACTGTCTTGGTTTGCTGCCTTACAAGGGACTGGCTGGGCTCCCCAAGAGGGGTTCATGTTGCCAGAACTTGGTAACTCAGACTCTGTCTTGACAAGGCTCTTTACCTTCATTTCTTCAGGAGGAGAAATGAATATCGTTGGCCCTGGCTGACTCTAGGAGCAGAGTAACCAAGAGAAACACTCAAGTAGGCCCAGGGTCCAAAAGGATAGTGTGTGCTGACTGACAGTTTTTCCTCCCTGGTTTAGTCTGTCCCAAACTGTAATTTCTTTTTTTTTTTTTTTTTTGGTTTTTGGGCCACACCCTGTGCCGCTCAGGGGTTACTCCTGGCTATGCGCTCAGAAGTTGCTCCTGGCTTCTTGGGGGACCATATGGGACACCGGGGGATCGAACCTCGGTCTAACCTAGGCTAGCGCAGGCAAGGCAGGCACCTTACCTCCAGCGCCACCGCCCGGCCCTAAACTGTAATTTCTTACCCTGGAAAGAAAAATGGTGGCCCAGGAAGACCTTTGAGAGAGAACTGGCAATGATGTCCTTCAGGGTGAAAAAGAGAAGCAGCAAAATTTCAAGTTTGCTTACTCTTTGGGTTTGTCTATAGAAGGTCATTGATTTTTTTCTTCTTAATGGGGATTATTTATAGCAAACATTGTTTGGGTCTTGTTTTCAAAGACACATGAAATCTGTATGCTCAGGCCTCTGCTCTTGTTTATTAATTATTATTGGCTTAAATTATTGTCCTGTTTGGGGTATTTTTTCTAGACCAATAGAAAAAATGTTCACCTGTAAAAAACATGATGTTTATATGAAAAAATGTTTCCTGTACAACTGTGGCATAGCTATCTCTGTCTTTTTGTGTTTCTAAGGCAAAATTTCTCTACACTAAAATTAAAGTGAAAAGGGCACAATCAAGTGAACCAGTATGGAAATAGACAGAATAGTGATCCTCTCAAAGTAGGTAAAAAAAATTTTTTTGTGTGTGGTTTTTGGGTCACACCCGGCAGTGGTCAGGGGTTATTCCTGGCTCCAGGCTCAGAAATTGCTCCTGGCAGGCACGGGGGACCATATGGGATGCCGAGATTCAAACCTATTACCTCCTGCATGAAAGGCAAGTGCCCTACCTCCATGCTATCTCTCTGGCCCCAAAAAGTAGGTAAATTTTTTGATGGTTGGGGTTAATAGCTGGTTTTTCTTTTGTTTGTGGCCCACATTACAGGGCTCAGGGCTTACTCTTGACTCTGCACTCAGGAATTGCTTCTGGTAGTGCTCAGGAGATAATAAGGAATGTTGGGAATTGAACACACATTGGCTACATGCCAGGCAAATGCCATATCCAATGTACTATCTCTGCAGTCTTTGGTTTTTGTTTTTCCCTTAAATTTTTGGGCTCTGCAGCTATATCCTACAGTGCTCATTGTCCACTCCCAGCTCATGCTCAGGAAACCGTAAGTGGTGCTGGGGTTCCAATGTTGGCCTTATACAAATCAAGTGCTTTACTGTATTTTTTTGTTTTGTTTTATTTTTTGGCCACACCTGGAAGTGCTCAGGGGTTACTCCTGGCTCTATGCTCAGAAATTGCTCCTGGTAGGCTCAGGTAACCATATGGGCTACCAGGGATTGTACCCGGGTCCGTCCCAGGTCATCCATGTATAAGGCAAATGCCCTACTGCTGTGCTATTGCTCCAGCCCCTCAAGTTCTTGTACTTGCTGTTCAAGTACAAGATGTACTCTTTGATCCTTAAAGAAAAAAAATCTTCCTAGGCAGTGCTCAGGGACTACTCCTGGCTCTGTGCTCAGAAATTGCTCCTGGCAGGCTTGGGAGACCATCAGTAATGCCTAGAATTATACTTGGGTCTACTACATGCAAGGCAAATAACCTAACTGCTGTTCTATCTCTCTGGTTCCTAAATTTTTTAATTTTTGTTAATGTTTATACTTTGGTATATAATATTACCCCTGCCCCCAAACTGCCACTATCTCTCTACCACTATCCCTAGGTCCTTTCTTGTCTTCCCTTCCTCACTCACTAGCTTCTCACTTCCCTTCACCATTAGTTTGATACACTCATTTCTGTCACCAGTATATAAGGGTGTGTTTTCATGGTCTTTTCCTTGAACTCTTGTTTTATGTTCCACATATAAATAAAATTATTCAGTATTTATCTTTTCCTTTATGAATATTTTGCTTACCATGACACTCTTATTTCTATCCAAGTTGTCATCAAATGCAAGACTTCACTATTTCTCGGGCCAGAGTGATAGCACAGCAGTAGGCATTTGCCTTGCATACAATTGACCTGGGACAGACCAGGTTCGATTTCCAGCATCCCATATGATCCCCCAAGTCTGAAAGGAGCGATTTCTGAGTGCAAGCCAGGAGTAACTGCTAAGTATCACCGATGTGAACCCCCTGAAAATATACACAAAGACATCACTATTTTTTATAGTTGAGTTGTATTCCATTTTGTGTATAGAGTTTCTTTATTCATTAAGATGGGGTAGCTTTTATTCTTCGTTTTTCATAGTATTTCCCCAAATATAAAAGTGGTCATTTGTAGCACTAATATTCTCTACACAAGGATATTTGTATATAGCTAATAGAAAATGCTGACTATATGGTTCACTTCTATGAACATTTGCATGATGAGGAGTAGAAGACTGTTCTGGATCATGGAAAACGTGGCATTTGATTTGAAAAAGTGAATTGGAGAAGAATTCAGCTCCTAGGCCCAGGCCTTTGCCTTTGTAGATTGAATCCAGACTCTTCTAAACAGCAGTGTGATGGAGGCAAACTTCTGATGTTTCAACACCCGTGAATGGACTCAGCTCTCAGACTCTGGTATGACTCCGATGTACTCTCACCATAAAGTGACTCTCACAATACAGATATTCATAACAAGTCTTTGGTTACTTGAACATGCAAAATTTGCCTTTATACCTCACTAGAGGCTATAATTTGCAGTCTCATGATGTCTGAAAACACAATGCATATATTTTCATTTACAACTTTTCTATTGTGATGACTACTATGATAATGGTAGTTGGAAACAAACACTCTGAACAAGAACTGGGTACCAAAAGAACATGAAGGGCTATGCATGATACCCTTTCAGTAACACTATTGCAAACTACTGTATCTAAAAGGAAAAAAAAGAAAGAGAAAGAAGGGAAACTGGGGACATTCATGGCTGGAAATGTGCACTGATGAAGGGTGTTGTACTCTATATGACTGAAACTCAATCATGAACTCAATTGTAACTGTGAAAAAAAGCCCAGCTGTATTATGAATAACCTTATAAAACATGGTGTTTAAATAAGTAATTCTAAAAAAAGAAAATAAATAAAATAAATAATAATAAAATAAATCTAAAAATAAATTTTCTATTGTGTGGACTAATGAAATAGTATAGTGGGGAGGGCATTTGCCTTGCATGTTGACACACCAGGTTCAATCCTTGACATGTCATATGGTCCCCAGGGCTTGTCAGGTGTATTCCTGTATACAGAACCAGGATTAATCCTTCAGTACTGCCAGGTATGGCCCCCAAACTAAAAACATAAAAAGTTGAAATTAAAAAAATGTAAGTTCTTTATTATTTATATCTGTAACATAGGCGCACAGGGAAAACTGACAACTAATAGACTTATTGGACCAAGATGGCGCAAACCTCCCATGGTATCTGCAAAGTGCTATTAAGCAAGGCCTGCATTGGGGCAGACCAATGGTGCCTTCCTGTGAGGTTCTTCTTTGAGGGTTTCATGGAACACACCATAGCAGGCACTTCACACAGGTGAGTGAGAAGAGGAGGAGGTAAAGTAGGAACCTCAGGTCCTTTGCATGGGAAATCCAGCAAAAAAGAACACTCCCTTTAGGAGCTGAACAAGACCCAGGCTTGTACTGGCCTCCAAGGAAGGATTTTCATAAGGAAAATAGACATGTTTAGGGACTAAGTTTTGGAACTAAGTTTGGACTAAGTGGAAGATGGATGGGCTACAGAAAGATGGGAAGCAGCCTGCTGTAGAAAGGACCTACCTTGGGGCCAGAAAGATAGCATAAAGGTGGGGCATCTGCCTTGCATGCAGAAGGAAGGTGGTTTGAATCCCGGCATCCCATGTGGTCCCCCCCGAGCCTGCCAGGAGCGATTTCTGAGCATAGAGCCAGGAGTAACCCCTGAGCACAGCTGGGTGTGACCCAAAAACAAAAACAACAGAAAGGACCTACCTTGACCAAGTAAGAGATGCTGGGAGTGTATCAGGAAGGGAGATTGGAGATGGCAGTGGGGAAACAAAGGCAGGGCTATGGGGCAAATGGAGAAGACATAGAAGACGTGTCTTTCATAACACTACCCAGCAGTTAGATTTAAGAGAAGAAGGAGGCAAGGGGGAGTCCAAAGACCTTTAATGCCAATGACTAAACAGTGCTCTGTAGTCTTGTAGAAAAGGTCCCTTTGTCTTCTCTGCCTCCTTTCTTGCCAAGGCAACTAACTGACAGCACAGCCTCCCTTCCCTGCTGGAGGTTCTGAGTCCTCTCTGGAATGCTCCGGCCACAGCCCAGGGAGTCATTCCTGTGGTGGCTCCTGCCACATGGGCTGCTGAGTCACTCTCCCTACACAAGTGGGAGCACTTCCAGGGCCTACTCCCACCCTGCCCCTTCTCCAAACCAGTATCTGCTCTTTCCTTTTGTGCAGACTTTGAACAGAAAATCCCCACTTCTCTCTTCCCCTCCTCCTCCAGGATTGGGTCAGTGTGCCTCTGATCCTAAATGACACAGTATCGCTTCGTCTACGTTTCAGTTCAGATTATTAACTCATGGTATTCTATTATTGCCACATACAAAGCTGAAAGATTGCAAGAAGGAAGGTGGAAGTGGTTTCTGTGGGAATTGCTGGTTTCTCAAGTGGGAGCGGATGTCCTTGTCTCCTCCACAAACCTGGGAACACTTCTCTCCACGCCCCATCTCCTGCATTCAAATGGCTTGAAGCTTTAGAGGAAATATATATCTCTGGGTCCTCCCATAAGTAGTAGAGAAAAAGTTAGAAACCAGAGGAGTTATATATTGGGGGAGAAGTGAGGCTTGGTTACACCTGATGGTACTTAGGGCTTATTCCTGGCTCTGTACTCAGGGACCACTCCTGGCAGAACTCAGTAGACTTGGGGATACTGGGGAATCACTTGGGTCAGTCATATGCAAGACAAGCATCTTTGTACTAACTCTCTGGATCCAATTAATATTTTTCCTAAGTATTCCCAAGTGAATTTACAACTACCTACAGAGTGAGAGAAAGGGCACTGCCATTTTCTTTTGTAATGTTTCTGACTCATGATGCAACTTAGAATGAACTTACATGGTGGGTGTTGAGGGTCTGTCTCGCTTGCATGGAGTAAGGCATCTTCTCCTGGGGGAGATCACCCACTCTAGAATCTAGTAGATCAATGCAGTTGCTGTCCTGTTCATTTCCTTGAAGTCTTGGAGGGCAGCCTGCAAATAAAGCACATGCTTATAAAAACAAGCCCAACATAACTGTTCAAAAGACAAATGAGGTGCATTCCCCTATTCAAAACAAGAGTGTTGGATTACAGTGCAATAGTCTTCTTTCAAAAGACAAACGTGCTCCCAGATTCCAAAGAATGGTATCAATTTACCCTCCAGAAAGCATTTTTTGACTTTTTTTTTTTTCTTGGTTGGATAAAGTATTTCTCCTCCATGAAACCCTCTCTTGCCTTTTCTCTTTATGCCCAAAGACTGACCCGGGTCAAGAACACAAACTATACTGTTGGCTCTAAATTCCACGTTGCAGGAAGTAAACCAAGACCCAGCTGATATTCTAGGAATGCACTATTGTGCTTTGAACTCTTTAGAACATAGGAAAGCCAGAGGCACGTGGATTCATAATGAATTCTGAAACGCAAATTAGAGAGGGGGTTCTGGAGAATGGGATTTGGTTTCCTTGTTCAGCAAAGGCTGAACATAGAGAGTTAAGGACATGGAGGATCTTAGGGTGGGAAAGGTATGAACCACGCCCTTGTGGGGCACATGGCAGGGTGGGCAAGACAAAGCATGCCCTCAGGGATTAAATATCAGTGCAAGGCTGTAAAGGTTCACGAGTGGTTGAACATCAAATGCTAGCACTGCTCAGGGGAAAAGAGCGAGTCCAGGACTGAAATTCAAGAAGGCCCTAAAACTTCTCTGAATTTTTGTGAAAGATGCAGAGATTAAAGACATTCATGACACTGTAGGTGGAGATTTAGGGAGGGGAAGTCACTGTATTGGGGAAGGACAGTTCATATGTGGGACAGAAACTAAAGGGGTCTGAGTGAGGCTCTCTATGAGAATGGAGAAAGATGAAGTCCAATAGTTTCTTCAAGATCAAGTGCTTAAGTGTCATGCACTATGCTCAGACCTTCATTGATATACTCTTTTTATTATTATTATTAATTGCTTTATTTAAGCACCATAGTTACAGAATTGTTTGTTGTTGGGTTAACACCATCTGTCACCAGTGCACCCCTCCTACCACTGATATCTCCCATTTTCCTCCTACCCTTACCTGTATTTAGGGCAGGCAATTTGTTTCTCTCTCATTCACTCGCTCTCACTCTCTATTTCTCTCCTTATAAATGTGGTTTGCACATTTATTATTATTGTAGGGGTGCCTTGCATGTCACTTTCTCCCCTTTAAGCATCAAGTTCTCATCCAGAGTGACCAGTTTCAACTATCATTGTCCCTAGTAGACCCTTTTTTATTCAACCTGCACTCAGCGCTCTTTGTGGCGGGCTTCCTACCTTGGCCCTTTTTCTATTGTCTCTGGGTATTATTACCATACTGTCGCTTGTCTTTGTTATATTCCACAAGTAAGTAATCATTGACATATTCCTGTTCAATTCTCATCCTGCAAATCTTCCTCTTCCCAAGTTCCATTCTGTTGTGAGCAGAAAGTACCCAGATGATTGAATAACCCAAAAACACAACCTGGAGATAGGAAAGCCAGAGCTCCAACCGAAGTCAACTCACCTCCGACTTTGGCATGTTTCTTAGGAGGTCTTTTTGTCCTGTTTCCCTCTTCTCCAGATCATCTTGCTGCTTGCAAAAGAACCTTAGTAGGGGGAAGTCACATAAGGCCAGGAGTCTCAGTGCTCTGTCCTGATCTGATGGCCCATACTCTATTTGGCAATGTTTATATTTATTATCTCACTTATATGGGCCTAGGAATGGAGTCAAAGCATGGAAAAGATGAGCCAGTCATTTGTTTTTGCCTTGTTTGATCCTTCTGATTTAAGTCTATGCACTTGAGAGCGTTCATGTTGTATGTCCTTAACACCAGAGGAACATCAATAACATTGTACCTACATGATACCCAACATACTGCATATTATAAAATCCTCATTAGACTCATTTATTCAGTGATGTATAACAAATCACTTTTATTTTATTTATTTTTTTTTTTTGGGGGGGGGCACACCCATCGGTACACAGGGTTTGCTCTTGGCTTTGTGCTCAGAAATAGCTCCTGGCAGGCTTGGGAGATCCTATGGAATGCCAGGGATTGAACTCAGGTTCGTCCCAGATTATCCACATGCAAGGCAAATGCCCTACTGCTATGCTATCACTCTGGCCCCTGAAATCACTTTTAAAGTTGATTTCTTGGGGCCGGAGAGATAGCATGGAGATAAGGCATTTGCTTTTCATGCAGAAGGTCATTGGTTCAAATCCTGGCATCCCATATGGTCCCCTGAGCCTGCCAGGAGCGATACCTGAGCGTGGAGCCAGGAGTAACCCCTGAGCACTGCCGGGTGTGACTCAAAAACCAAAATAAATAAATAAATAAATAAAATTGATTTCTTTTTTATGTAGTATATTCTCTCTAATAATGAACCAGAGCTATATCATTTAAAGGGAGTAGGGTAACTTGCCAAAATTTTACTGCATTCTAAATTCCTTTCTTCTTGTTCTCCTACTATATTTAGTGGGAAACCTTCTGGATCAAAATGTCTGCTTAAGTTTCAGCCATCATGTCCATAGTCTAATAAGGAAAAAACAAAAGAATAAGAAGGCGTCATTTTTCTTTAGCTTAAGGACCTTGATCCCCTGATTCCACGTGGAACTCATAATTTCATTAATCAAATGAGACAATTAGATAAAGAGATTTTCATAACTGTTTTTATTTTAGTCTGTCACATGTTCAGGTAAAAATCTACTACAAAAGAAAGATGTCCATATTTAGACAAATTTACAGGTGTCTGTAAATAATATCATAAGGCCCTAGGAGTTGGAAACAGTAATCTGCACATTTGTAGAGAGGAAATGGAGTTCTAAGAAGTAATAATGTTTTTGAGGTCACAGCTATTGAAGGAGACAGGTTGATCAGTGCTCAGCTGACTGAAAGTCTGTAATAGCCCTCCCTACCTGTGCTAGGAATATTTTTTTTCTCCTTGTTGTGTTAGCTAAGATATAGATGTGTCGTTTATACTGTAATGTAGCTGAGAGATTAATACTTTTCATAATAATCATGATTAGGAAACCAGAGAGAAAGTCATATTACAAGGGAATAGACAGCTGGTAAGAAGACTGCAGATGAAGCATCTAGAGTTGGTTTTGGCCTCCCTTGGAGCAGATAGAGCCCTGGCAGCTCAGATGATATGCTAATTCCCCATAGAGGGCATATAGACCATTTGACTGTGTTTGGCCTTCAACTAGTTGTCTTCAAACTAGCCTGTGACATGTTCTTCAAGTCAATTCTTCCTGCAGCGTGAGGAGGTACAGGGCTACTACCTAGGCAAGATATGGGCCTCTCTTTGCTGCTTGCTATTCTGTACCTCCAAAAAGCTACCAGCTGACCTGTTTATATGAACCTGTGGTTCTAGTGTGCCACCACCAGCCATGGGCACCTTTCTGAGGGTACTAGTCTAGGTTTTCTTACAGTCCCAACCCCTCAGGTTAGCCAGACTTCCTCTTTCCCCGGGTGTGTCATGCAGGTGATGCATGGGCTTTACCTCTGACCTAGGAAATGATTAACCTGAGAGATTGTTTTGGTTCAGGTAGAAGCAATGATTGCCTTAAAAGACTGGCTTTCACATAACTCCATAGCCTCTCTCTCTCTCTTTCTCTGTCTCTGTCTCTCTCTGTGTCTCTCTCTCTCTGTCTCTGTCTCTCTATCTATCTATCTATCTCTCTGTCTCTCTCTCTTTAATGCAGCAGTTTCTCTGTGCTGAACAGTTGGGCTTTGGCAGAAAGAAAATGTTTAGGAATAACATCAGTTGCCACATTCCTATTGCAGCTTGGACTGGGAAGACTTGGCATGGCTCGTTCACCTTCCAGACTTGGACACAAATCCCTTTATCAGCCCAGCCCCACGAGGCCTCTGTGTGCAACAAGCAAGCCCAACCGCCCTCTCACTCCAGGGCCAGCTGCGCTGCCCAGACCCACACTATCTGTGGAACTGCAAAGAATAGATGCTTTGTCCTTCCCTCTGAGTTGGAGCGACTTTGATCCGTCTGGACTTGTGAGGACTCAAAACCTTCCTTTGGGACCTTGTATGTTTTCAGGGTTTACATTAGAGTCTTGAATTCCATACTCAGAGGCTAAACCACAGACTATTTGAGCAGTGGAGATCTTTCCTCTCTATGATGATCACCATGAGAAAACCAACAGTGCCTGCTGCATACATGGACAGAATGACACCAGATGTAGAATATTTTACTCACCCCACCCCGAAAGGTTTGCCTGGCTAGAAAAAGGCTTCTTTTTCTACTGGCCAGATGAACTCAATTGTTCCTTATTTTCAAGTAACAATTGAGAGGCCAGAGAGATTGCTTAGTAATCTGAGATAATTCAGTGGACTAAGTTTGATCTCCACTATTGCCATTTGTAGCCTTGGTGTTTCCTGGTACAGCAGGGCCCAAGCAGATCTGGACCCTCAGCCCCTAACATTGAACCACCTGCTTCAGTTGGCCAAATATTGCTATAAGTGGCAGAAGGTCAGAAGGATCCTCTGAGCACTGCTTGGTAGACCTCCCAAAATTTAATTAAAAAAACTAAAAAACTCAAAAGAATGTTTAAAATTATAGTTTCAGAGCCAAAGACATAGTTCAAGAGATAAACTGTTTGCCTTGTATGTGTCTAACCCTGCTTAAAATGCACAGCATTGCCTTCTTAGAATGGGAGTGGGCAAATTCCCTTTCTGCCTGAAGCCACAGCAGCCCTATGCCACACCCAACACCATCCAACAGTTCTACAATTTAACCATAACAACCTGCCAACCCAGCAAATTTGTTTAAATTTTTTAGGTTCTGGACTGTGCAGCCATGACTGCATAATATCTCAGAATTTCATAAGAGTCAGCCCAGCAGGTCACAAAAAAATCTGATAAGAAAATTGCATAGAAGACCACCAAGTTAACATCAGCACGAAGGCATACCTGGTACCAACTACAATGACTTTGGTAACATCATTTAGAGATATCACAATTATTATAAATTGACCCTTATTGATCTATGTTTAGATGATAATTGTTGCATTTTATTTAACTGAAAAAATGTTCCAATATTTTCATTTCCATTTAG
The DNA here is from genome assembly GCF_024139225.1 of Suncus etruscus. NCBI lineage: Eukaryota > Metazoa > Chordata > Mammalia > Eulipotyphla > Soricidae > Suncus > Suncus etruscus. Next base: position 32,635,176 of record NC_064863.1, read on the forward strand.
TTGTAAGACGCAATATAAAATAAATTATTTTGTACCTGTCAGGGGAGCAGGCTTGAGGGTGTGTGGAAAACTGGGGACAGTTATGTAAAAAAGGTCACACTGGTGGTGGGATCAGAGTTGGAACATCAAATGTCAGAAACAACTATATTATAAACAACTTTATAAGCCATGGTGTTTAAATAATGTACAAAAAATAAGATTCTCCAGGAATGTTATGTTTCACTGAACACTACCAGAAGTCAATTCTGAAAACAGAGTCAGGAATAGCCCCTGAAGATTGCCAGCTATAGCCCAAATTCCTCTCCTAAACAAACAAACAAATAAGAAATAAAATCCAGTACCAGAGTGATAGCACAGTGGTAGGGCATTTGCCTTGCATGCTGTCGACCCTGGACAGACCCAGGTTTAATCCCCGGCATCCTCTATGGTCCCCAAGCCTGCCAGGAGTGATTTCTGAGTGCAGAACCAGGAGTAACCCCTGACACCGTTGGGTGTGACCCCCCAAAAACAAACAAACAAGAAATAAAATCCATTACTTCAAGACAAAATAACTTCAAGACTTCATAACAAAATAAAATCCTCAATACCACAAAGGATTTTATTAGGTTAGAATAAATTTATTATTCCACTGGGTAGCAGTTATATAGAGCCCCATCCCGTCAGCCCCCACTGTTGGATAGATCCTTATTAAACATATAACATGTAGAAGATTTAGGATACATCCTTCTTGAAAAGAGAAGCTACAGAAAAGCTTAGGCCTTGGTCTCAGAAATTGAGCAATATCATGGCTATTAGTCTATTCCAAGATTAATAGATTAATTTAACCTATTACTTCAGTTCCCCTTATAGCTGCTGGAAGTTTCATCTTGATGACCAGAAAACCAAGAACTGTAAAAGAGAAGAGATGTCATTGCCCACCAGTCAGCAGACTTTAAGGTCCAGAATTCAAATCTAGGACTGGGTGAACCCAGACTATACACCATTTTGTTCTAGTCTACCTGGCCACTCAATTTAACCAGGGAGATTCCTCATCAGGGGGTCATCAGAAGTGAAGAACCAGTATTCAGCAAAGGTTCACACAAGTTGAAGGGGTGAAAAGGGAACTGGAGGGTAGAAGGCAGCCAGGATAGGAAGCAGCTACTGCTCCCATGCTAAAGCAAGGAAGGGAAGAGGTTGCAATGATTAAAATTCAAAAATGCAGAGAACAGGCCTTATGGAACTGAAACCACTCCACTTAAGTGTGGGTGCCACTAGCTGGTGTTAGTGTTTGTTTGCTTTGCTGGAGTCACCCAGGTTACACTTGGGGATGCTTAGAAGATCATGTGGTGCTAGGGATAATATCCAAGGCTCTATAAATATTGGTCAAGTGCTCCAGTTCTTGGGGTTACTTCTCCAGCTCTTCCGGCACTATTTTAATTGATTGCATACAATTCAGTAGAACAAGAGCCACAGAACCTTAGTATATTGTCAGTGTTCTGCTTTGAGTTAAATAGTTGGACATGGAGTGATAGTGCAACAGGTGAGGCATTTGTCTTGCATAGCTGAGCTGGGTTCAAGCCATGGTACTCCACGTGGTCCCCTGAATCCTGCTTAGAGTAATCCCTGTCCACAGAGCTAGGTGTGGCCCCCAAACAAACAAACAAAATAAAATTGGACATGCTGAACTGTTTATATTTTGAGAGTTGTATCCACTATATCATGATATAATATCAATACAGAATATTATAATAATATTTTGTTTTAAATATGGCTAAAAATGTATACGTCTTCCCAGACACGCATATACTCACAATCCACAAAGTGAATATATATCATCTTAAATCTTTGGAACCGTGCTTTTCTAGTAATAATTCCAAATAAGTTCCAAATAACTAATAGTTCGAATACTGAATATATTGTAGGCTTTCTGAGGGTCTTTCAGAACTGAATTGTGAGATCCACTGGGCTCTGTGGATAGCTAGACTTGCTCCCCTGTTCATTTAAATCTGAGTTCCTAGCAACCGCCTGGCATCTGGCGTCGGGACAAGCGGGAGAAACTAGAGGAGAGGAGGGTCAGGTCATCGGAAGTCTCTCAGGGCCCTGAGAACAGCTGGTCAGTAGCCCAGTTTTCCGCGCCCACGACCCTCCACCGGCCCCACTCCCATTTTTCACTCCCTGACCTCGCCAGATTTAACCCTGGTGCTGGCCTTGTCACTGCAAGCACAAAATGTTCTGTCTTGATAAATCCACAGGCTGTTCGTGAAACAGTTGGGGTAAGAAGGTGGAATCTCAAAACACTCTCTCTTGTGCTTCTCGCAGGTTTGCTCTAGGTCTTTGCTCAAATTAATTTAATGAGTGGTATGTTTGTAGGAGAAAAATAGGACATCCGTAATTTCATTAACATCTCAGTATTTCTTCTTATAAAATCACAATGAATACACCATCTTTTATTTCTATAAAGCTAGAAGTATTGTATTTGACAAACTATGTCTTATTCTTTTGCATTCATTCTGTATAGTTTTTTTGTTTTTTGTTTTTGTTTTTGTTTTTTTTTTTTTGTTTTTCAGGCCACACCCATTTGATGCTCAGGGGTTACTCCTGGCTAAGCGCTCAGAAATCGCGCCTGGCTTGGGGGGACCATATGGGACGCCGGGAGATCGAACCGCAGTCCTTCCTTGGCTAGTGCTTGCAAGGCAAACACCTTACCTCTAGCGCCACCTCGCCGACCTTATTTTTTTGCATCCATATCTTATTTTCTTTCATTATTCCCATGGTCACTCTCCTTTGAACATCGAATAAAAACTACTATAAGGAACTTTGGAATGAATGTCTTTCTGTATCTAATTATCTCCACCCCTGAGGAAAGAGTTTAAAAGTGAGACTTCGTTTTTTATTTAAACACCATGATTACAAGGTTGTTTGTAATACAGTTTTTTTGGTGTTTTTTATTTTTTATTTATTTTGCAGATTAAGTTGTTAATGATTGAGTTATAGTCATACAATGTACAACAACTTTCATCAGAGCACATTTTCTACTGCCAATGTCCCCCGTTTCCCTTTCTCCCTCCCAGGTCCACACCTGCTGGTGATAGGGCTCACTCCTAGCTTTGCACTGAGGCATCTTAGGGGACCAAGTGGAGCATCAGAGTTTGAATCTTGATTAATCACATACAAGACAATCACCACTGTACTATCTCTATATCCCCTATAAGTGAGACTTTCAAGTAAAGAAGTATAGGGGCCAGAGAGATGGCACAAGAATTAAGGCGCTTGCTTTATAAGACCACTCCCAGTTAAATCCCCAGCACTGCATGTGGTCCCCAACCACCAGCAAGTGGTTATTCCTAAACAGAGAGCCAGTAGTAAGGCCTGAATATGGTTGGGTGTTCCTTCCCCCACCAAGACATTGCTAAGACATTCTATATATTGCAATTTTTCTCCCCAGAAGGGGATTCTCATGCCACAGTTCCTCTTGCAGTGTGAGAAAGTATCGATTCCATTCATGCTACAAACAATCTGCATGTTCTCTTTTGGTTTTAAAGAGCTATTTAATAATAGTAACAGGATTGTGCTGCCTTTTCCTTTCATTTTCCCTTTGATTGTTAATGTGGTAGCTATTTTAATTCAATGTCTATTGGCTGCAGAGCAGGCACTGTGTTCAATCTGCTGACTCCTGGGTGCCTAGAAGGGGGCAGATACAGGGAAGCCACCCAACAATTCTTTTTGAACTGAAGTTTTAGATGCTATCTTTGAATCTTCATATATTAAGAATGATCAGTGTTTTGCTGTTGTTGTTTTGTTTTGTTTTTGGGTCACACCCAGCAGTGCTCAGGGTTTTTTCCTGGCTCTATGCTTAGAAATCGCCCCGGGCAGGCTCAGGGGACAATATGGGAAGCTGGGATTCAAACCACTATCCTTCCACATGCAAGACAAACACCCTACCACTGTGCTATCTTTCCGGCCCCATGATCAGTGGTTTTAATATGATAATATGATATTTTAATATGATGCTTAGGTTTATTTTCATAAATGGATTTACCTCTCTGGTTTCATAAGACTGGCATTATCTTGAGGAGAGAATTATGGAAGTCACTATATTGTACTTATAGGGGCCAAGAGATCTTACAGTAATTATAGGGGCCAAGAGCTCATGCCAAGCATTGTCAGTACCATATGACCCTCCAACACTGTTGGGTGCAGGTCTAGAGACCCTATCACTGCTGGGTGGCCCAGGTATTCCTAGCACTATAGGACTGAGCAGCATCGTATTCTTGGGCTATTGTGCCAAGTTGACAGCCAAGTTGGCTGAGAATCACTGGTCGAATCCCACCATGTGGGAAGTTCCCCCTAAAAATTAAAGTTAAGAAATGAATTTGTGGCAGAGAAGGGATAACCATAACAATGATAGCTTGAAATGATAACTTTGGAAGAACACTGAAAGGAAGTAGAGTTATATGCATAATACTTCTTCAGTAACAATATTGTAAACCACCATGAATAAAAGGAAAAAAGAGAAAGAGAAGAAAAATGTCTACCATAGAGGCAGGTTTGGGAGAGAAACTGTAAAAATCAGTGGAGGGAAACATGGTGAAGGGATGGGTGTTGGCATATTGTATGTCTGAAATTCAATCATGAACAATTTAGTAACTATCTCATGGTGATTCCATTAAAATTGTATTAAATAGGGGCTGGAGCGAAAGCACAGTGGTAAGGCAATTGCCTTGCACATGGCCAACCTGGACAGACCCAGGTTCGATTCCCAGTATCCCATATGGTTCCCCAAGCCTGCCAATAGTGACTTCTGAGTGCAGAACCAGGAGTAACCCCTAAGCGCCGCTGGGTGTGCCTCCCCCAAATAAATAATGTTTAAAAGAAAAATGAATTTGTATCCAGGATACAAGTGTAGCTTGAATACATATATATGACTATATATACATATATATATATATATAATTCTGTAAGTGTTCAATGTGCCTTATCTATATGCAAAACTACATATGTTTCTCTTTTCTGGGATCACTGAGACAATATAATGAGATAACTGCTGGTAATAACTAAAGATAACACTTTTGGAACACAAATGGTTATATTCACATTTAAGACCCAAATCTTAGTATCAGCCCCAAAATTTTTGATTATAGAATTACTTTCCTCATTTACAAGAGACCAGACTGGAGAGGGTTATAGGGATAATGAAGGAAGATCGTGGGCAGTTTAGCAGTCAGGGTGCAGTAACTTTGGATATCAACACAATATAGTTTACCACTGTTTCAACATTCATACCTACACTATAACTAAATAGCTTTTATTTATTTTTTTGTTTTTTTTTGGGGGGGCACACCCGTTTGATGCTCAGGGGTTACTCCTGGCTAAGCACTCAGAAATTGCCCCTGGCTTGGGGGACCATATGGGACGCAGGGGGATCAAACCGAGGTCCTTCCTTGGCTAGCGCTTGCAAGGCAGACACCTTACCTCTAGCGCTCTCCGGCCCCACTAAATAACTTTTAAATAATAAGTAAACTCGTATCTCTTTCACTAAAAATGTGAAAGGTTGGGGAGTGGCTTGCATGAGCATAATACCTTATAATATAGTATGTGTACAATAAATACAGCTGAATGCTATTTCCAAAATTCTTGATTTAAAGATCTTAAAATCTCTGTTGGCAGAAAACAAAAACCAGCAAGGAGCATAATTATGAAAATTAGCTATTGTTAAAGTATTTGAAATAAAATGAATATATAAAGAATTAACTCAGGATAAAGTGCTACTCTTCCCCCAAATAAGCTCTACCAAATTTTATGATATAACTGTTCATATGTGCAAAGAAAATTGCCTTTAAAGGTGAGAAATCGTTCGATAGTAAAAACCTCACTTGCTGAATATTTAAGTAGAACCCAAATTAGAAATAATCCAAATTTTGAGTGATAAGAGAATAACTAAATACAAGTAATTATGTCTTTAGCCATGTAGCAAGTGGGTCATTGCTATTATTATTTGAAAGGTGTATAGAAAGGTGGCTCATGAAAAATAAGGACAAGGCAATACACTTACCCAAGTTCTGGTCACAGAAAGATATAAACATGGGTTTTCTTAGTAGGGCATTTGCCTGGAAGTCTTAGGAGTCATGTAGTGTTAGGCTTGGGACTGCCACCTCACTTCTGATCCCTAAATAGGTATATTTATTTATTATTTTTATTTTTAGTCCATTTGGGGGCACACCCAGAGGTACTCAGGACTATTATTGGTTCTGGTAAAAATGATAGTGATGCTCAGGAAACTATGTGGTGCTGGAGATTGAACTGGAGTCAGTTGCATATAAGGTGAGTGCTTTCCCTGCTATATGATCTCTCCAGTCACTGAATAGGTATTTTTAAAGGTAATAATAAAACTAGCAATGAGGAAGACACACTGAGGTATATGCTCATTAAAATCTATTTTTTCACAAATAAAGTTGCCTAGATAATCTACTTATTTTTTTGATTCTTTTTTTTTGGGGGGGGAGGTGGTGGTGGTCACACCCAGCAGCGCTCAGGGATTACTCCTGGCTCTATGCTCAGAAAATCGCCCCTGACAGGCATGGGGAACCATATGGGATGCCGGGAATCAAACCACCGTTCTTCTGAATGAAAGGCAAACACCTTACCTCCATGCTATGTCTCCGGCCCCAATCTACTTATTTTTTTAAAGTTAAAAAAGTTATAATAAATTTGAAGGATGATAGCTCAACAGTTTTATCCTAAACCACAAAGTTTATATAATATATGGGTAACTATGTATTAAGCCAAAAGTTTGTCTCCACAAAGACTCATCTTCTGTCCAGGCTTGTCCATTGCTTCACTTTTTTCTTGACTAAATAATGATTAATAGGTTCTATAAACAATACATCAGGTCTTTACATTTAGTTGTGGATGGGGAAGTTATTTATAGTTGCCTAAAGCTAGTGTGGCTGTCTAATATTTCTATGAGATTGTCTGCATCTTAGAAAAAAGAGTGGGGCAAAAAAGGCAACTTTGAGAGAGGAGAAGAGAGAGAAACACATTTAAAAAATTGAGCAGCTATTTGGGAATGAGTTTGTGCAAGGTGAAAGAGTACTCTCTTTGTAGTACTTGGGGGAAAATAGGAAAATAAGAGATTGCAAATGTAAGATAAATATCTGGACTTTGAGGGAGGAACCTACCCGTAAACCACAAAAAGTTGGCTTTTGACTAAGTTCCTGAAAGAAAGCCAGTTTCCTGTTTGCTTGGGGTTATATTTTAATGTCTTTTTTTTTTTCTGTCCTAGATAATTTAAAAAACACAAGGAAAAAAGTGTTGGCTATGCCCCTTCATCCCCAAAGAATTGCAAAGAACTATGCAAAAAAATTTTGGCATAGAAAGCAATTAGTTAATCAAGGCCACCACTCTTTCATGTCAAACTTTCTCTGGAGATAATTTATAATCACCACAATAACTGGAATGCTGAGCAGCAGTTTACAAATTTTAGGACAGGAAGTAAAACTTTTGAGACAGTGCAACAGGAATATCACACACACACACACACACACACACACTCACACACACACTCACACACTGTATTATTTAAGCTTAATTTTGGCCAGGCTAGTAATAAGTGATAGCAATGACCATAATAAAGAGCCAACAATTTTGAACATTTTGACTCAATACTTATACTTGATTTTTCACATTCATTATCTTATTCAAGCCTAACAGTATCATATATATTAATTCAAATATTATATTTAATGGAGAAAAACTAAAAATCCTTTCCTCTAAAGTCTGGCACAAGATATGGCTGCCCCCTCTCACCATTCCTATCAACACTGAACTAGAAGTACTTGCTATAGCAATTAGGCAAGAAAAATGTATCAAGATCATCCAGAGAGGAAACAAAAAGGTCAAGCTCTCTCTGTTCACAGATGACATGATACTATATTTTAGAAAATCCTAAATACTCTACAAAAATATTCTAAAAACAATAGATTTGTATAGCAAAGTGGCAGACTACAAAATTAACACACAAAAATCAGTGACCTTCTTATACACAAATAATGACAGAGAAAAAGTGGTTATTAAAAAAACAATTCTATTCACATTAGTGCCACACAAACTCAAATAGTTTGGAGTCAACTGAAAAGTTGAAAGACATACAAAGAAAACTACAAAATACTGCTTCAAGAAATAAAAGAGGATACAAGGAAATGGAAACACATATCTTATTCATGGATTGGGAAGATTAACATCATTAAAATGGCTATACTCCCAGAGCATTGTACAGATTTAATGCAATTCCTCTAAGAATACTGATGATATTCTTTAAAGAAGTGAATCAAACACTCCTGAAATTAATTTGGAACAATAAACACCCATGAATAGATAAAGCAACCTTTATGAAAAAGAAGATGGGAGGCATCACTTTCCCCAATTTTATATTGTACTACAGAGCAATAGTCATTAAAACAGCATGGTATTGGAATAAGACAGAACCTCAGATCAGTGGAATAGACTTGAGTATTCATCTGTGGAATTTAAGAAAAATAAAAGATAGTATGAGATGATAGAGATGCTGGCCAGAAAGACAGGCCTGTGATATGAAGCTCACCACAAAGAGTGGTGAGCGCAGTTAGAAAAATAACTGCACTAACAACTCCCATAACAATGATAGCGAGAGAGAGAAATAGAATGCTTGTCCTGAAGACAGACAGAGGGTGAGGGAGGAGGGAAATGGAGAACATTGGTGGCAGAAAAGTTACACTGGTGAAGGGTGGTATACACTTGATGACCAAAACTCAACCACAAATAATATTTGTAATCACAGTGCTTAAATAAAGAAATTGAAAAAAATAAAAACAAAGTCCCCAGATAGAAGCACTAGAATAAATGCATAAGCACAAGTCTGTGTAATTTTAATAAGCTCATCTCTTACTTCTTAACCACTAACATATACTGCTAAGCTCTAATGCTATGTAGTGAGAGGTGTTAGTCAAATTCAGTTATTTTTTTGTTTGATTTGGAGGGGGCACACCTGCCAGCACTCAGGGGTTACTCCTGGCTCTGCACTAAGAAATTACTACCGGCAGCTTGGGAACCATATGGGATACTGGAAATCAAACCTGGTCAGCTGTATGCAAGGCTAACACTCTACCTACTGTGCTATGGGTCTGGTCTTTCAATTGTGGTTTTTGTTTTGTTTTGTTTTGTTTTTTTGGGCCACACCCGGCGGTGCTCAGGGGTTACTCCTGGCTGTCTGCTCAGAAATTGCTCCTGGCAGGCACGGGGGACCATATGGGACACCAGGATTCGAACCAACCACCTTTGGTTCTGGATTGGCTGCTTGCAAGGCAAACGCCTCTGTGCTATCTCTCCGGGCCCCAATTGTGTTTTATTTAAACTCACATGCTCATGCATTAGTATCAATGGATTGGTAACTGGAAAAGCACCCTGAAATAGTTCTATAATTTTTATACATAAATATTTCAATATTTCATTAAATGTTCCCCTAGTAGAAATGGTTTGGAGAAGCAATCTGTGTCAGGGTTGTTTTTTGTTGTTGTTGTTGTTGTTATTTGAGTTTGAGACTATTCTCAGAAGTTTTCAGGGGTTCCTCCCAATTTATTGTTCAAGATCATTTCTGGCAATGTTTGGAGGACAATGTAGAGAGTGTTATCAAGTCTGAACCACCTGCATACAAAAAAAAATGAGCTCCAGCTAGTAGGCATTACTTCAATCTGAGTATCAATTTCTAGCCAACATAAGCCCAACTATCTGAATTTGCATCATCATGTTGTCTTAACCTACTGTAATTGCTATAATATTAATATTAATTAATATAGAATATAAATATATTTATTATAATAAATTATTGCATTTTGTTTAATTAAATTTAAATTTAATTTATTGTTTAAATTAAAATTATTTAATATTTAATAATTTAAGTTAAATTTATTATTATAAATTATTGTATAATATTATAAATATAATTAATATATAAATAAGGAAAAAAGAAATAATATTACTATAAGTACCAGGAATTAAGAAACATTAGGCAAATATCTACAGATATAAAAGCAATGAAATGGGATATGCTAGAGAAAATCAATAAATTGACAATTTACAATAAAAAATTTTTAGAAAGACAGCTTTTGCAAAATGACACAAGACAGAACAGAAAAATCTGAGTGTTCTATTAAAGAAGCTTTTCCCTTACACAAAGAAAAATCCAGGACCAATAATTTGCAGTTGAATTTTACCAACTACTTAAGGAAAAAATAACATCTATTCTAAACTCTTAACAAAAAGCTATTTTATGAGATCAAAATCTAATATAAATATAGAAACAAAGTAAAATTGTAAACCAAGATCCCTCATCTTGACAGAATGATGACAATTAATTCAACAATTTATAAAAGGACTAATAATTATGACTATGTATAAGAAAGTCCTTCAGAGAAACAAACCAATGCAATATATTAAGATATATGTTATAGTAATTGACTCGTAATGATGGAAACTGAAACACCCACAGTCTTCCCTCTGCTGCTAGAGAATCAGAAAAGTTAGATACAGTCCAAAGTCATGAAATGAGAGGTTGATAGTAAAAATTCAAGATTTAGTGCAAAAGGCACTGATATAATTTGTTATATTCAGGGTTCAGTAGAATAAATGATGCCTACAATCCTGATATTAAATAAATACAATATGAGAATTGTCCCCACCCCTTCACCAAGCAAATCTCAGGTACCAGTGTCTGAAGATGACAAGTCATAAACAAAGGGTTAAATCTATATGACTTCGACTCTTCCCCCAATTCAACAACCAATTGCTAATTTGTGCTTCATACTAACAAACTCGTCTTTGATTTGTTTGATTCATTTGCTAAAGTGTCTCACAGAACTCACAGATACATTGGATTGACCCAGTTATTGCCAGTTGATATCAAAGGATATAATTTAGAAGCAGTCAGATAGAAGATCTGTAAGAAACAAAATGTGGGGAAAGAGTTGGAGTGTCCAAGTCTTCTTCAAGTCTAATTTTATTAACCCAGGAGCTCTGGTCCTTTGGGGTTTTTCTGATGGCTTGGTAACTGTCAACATTTTTGTTTGTTTTGCAAGTTGGCCCCTTCTCTTTTCCCCTGAAAAACTTAGGACTCTGGGGATAGGAAAGGCTAAAACATACTGGTCCACTGGCCTGAGGCTTACAATTTTTAGGATGACAACCTGTCCCCAAAAGAAGCTTCCCTATTGCATCTAATGGCTCTATTGAGACCAAAGAAGATATATCAGAACAACTTCTGCTCTGATAGAGAGCCTGGACCTGGCTGGCCAGTGGTGATCAGTGGACACTATGCAGTAGAGCCCTCACAATCACTAACTTTGTTTTTCATTACCAGACTGAAATACATACCTCTGATGATGTTTCTTGCCATTACCTGTACATATAGTTTATGTTCATTGTCTATTTGTTATTTGTGCATTTCAGAGTTCTCTTTCTTCAATATACATGAATTTCCTTTTAAAACTTCATTCTCACTCTCTCTCTCCTGGCCATGAAACCAGATCCCTTTCCTTGAAGCTGTTCTCTAGCCTCTGCAGGTAGATGTCTTTCCCAACAGAAATTGTTTCTTGGCAATCAAATCCCTCTTTTCTATTTGGTCATCCATGTGCTTTTCCTAGGACAACATGGCATAGGCATGATTGGTTAAATCCTCAGTGAATGATTCCACCTCCATTAACCTCTCCACTTTTGAGAGGTCTAGAGTAGGACTGAAATTCCTAACCTGCTAATCAACCAAATGACTGGTTTACTGGCAATAGGTGGATTTTAAATGTCACTTTATGATGCAAAAGAAGACAATGCTATCTTTCTCAGTGGAAATTCCAAGAATTTTAAGAGATTTATTTCAAGAAAAAGACTAAGACAAAATATACATATATTTCTAATAGTAAATCTTAGTATTAGAATATCCACCTCAGGGCCCGGAGAGATAGCACAGCGGTGTTTGCCTTGCAAACAGCCGACCCAGGACCAAAGGTGGTTGGTTCGAATATCGGTGTCCCATTTGGTCCCCCGTGCCTGCCAGGAGCTATTTCTGAGCAGACAGCCAGGAGTCACCCCTGAGCAACGCCGGGTGTGACCCAAAAACCAAAAAAAGTATATCCATCTCAAAGAGGAGGCCCATCACCAACCCAAATTCTTATGTCTTCCAGGAATATTTTATAGACACAAGCAGAAATAGTATTTACTACTCTCTGAGCATCGCTTAGTTTTGTTAAGATGACAGAAAATTAACTGCCACAGATGAGAGAAGAGTTTATCCTAGCAAAGCAAGATTAGTTTAACATTTAAAAATTAGAGTAATTCACTATATTACCAGGATAAAAAGTGAAACATTAATAGATGCAGAAAAATAGTTTGACAAGCATCACACTCATGTATGATTAAAACTCAGAAAATTGAAAATAGATAAAGGTCACATTTAGGTACAAAGTAATTATGCCAGACCACTTTGTGTTCTTTAAAGACTGGCAAATAGTTATCAAATAAATGAGTAAGACAATGAAAGTAAAAAAGGAATCTTATTCATCACATATAAACATATAGAGACGAAAAAGACCCCCAAAGATTGCGTAACTAACCCATATGATTTCAGGTGTTATTTTTAAATAGTTCATGAAATCAGCCTTTTGCAAAGTCATATTCTGGGGTGGCATATTTGCCCCTTAGAGTTTCACCTTTGGAACTTCTCAAGGAGTTCCACAATGCCAAAGTTGATTTTTTTTTTTTTTTTTTTGGTTTTTGGGCCACACCCGGCAGTGCTCAGGAGTTACTCCTGGCTGTCTGCTCAGAAATAGCTCCTGGCAGGCACAGGGGACCATATGGGACACCAGGATTCGAACCAACCACCTTTGGTCCTGGATTGGCTGCTTGCAAGGCAAACGCCACTGTGCTATCTCTCCGGGCCCTGATTTTTTTTTTAATTAGATCATAGGATCTGTCTCTAGGTCCTTTAGTTCAGTATAATTAAACAGCTTTGTCCAATATCTGAAGATGATCTGAGAGGTAACTCCCAAAATCAAACCTATCATACTAGGTAATAATTAGAGGTATTTCTATGGAAATGTCAGAAAACCAAAGGTTAAAGATGGAAGCACAGAGTGATAGTCCAGCAAGTAGGGTATCATGCACGTGGATGACCAGTTTTGATCTCTGGCATCCCATATGGTCCCCAGAACCCCACTAGGAGTGTAAAGCCAGAACAAGTCCTGAGCACCTTCAGGTATGTACCCAAAACAACAATTTTTTAATTAAAAAAAATATGGAAGCAAGCCAAAACTCCAGGAAGAAATTCTGCAGAGAGCCCTTGGAGAAGCTTATTAGTTTTTGAGATGAAAGCACCTTTAGATGCAGGATCTCCTGAGTTGTGGTATCTCTGAGACCAGCTGGTATTCAGAAAACAATAAAACAAGGTGTGTCCATGCACTGCCATTGTGGGGAAATATCAGAAGTTTATTTGGAATTTACCACCTTCAGTTTGATTACTTCAGAAAAAGTACAGTTTCACTATTTTACTGACTTATGCCAACAAAATAAGGTGAAAAACTTGCTTGATACATGTGTTGGAAAGCTAAGAGTCATTTATAAGAAAAATTTGAAATCCAGCTCATTTCATAAGCATAAAATGAAAGTATCAAAAATGTGAGGCCAGAGAGATAGCAAAGTGGTAGGGAGTTTTCCTGGCATGCAGACGACCTGGGTTTGATCCCAGTATCCCATAAGGGTCCCTGAATCTGCCAGGGGCAATTTCTGAACACAGAGCCAGGAGTAACCCCTAAGCGCCACTGGGTGTGTCCCCCCAAAAAAAAACAAACAAAAAAGTATCAAAAATGAAAAGAATGAGATAATTTGGTGTCTACAAAAATGTCACTAAAATATATTTTTTCTCAACTTTTACCCCAATTTTACCAAATAATTACATTAAAATAAATTTATTTGCAATTGAACTTCAGTTGCAATTTATTTGGCCTATTATTTGCATCAGCAATAATAAGAACAGGAATGGAAAACCATATAAACACTATTAATTTGCTCTGCTGGAATCATTAGATCAAATGGGTGTCCTGAAACAGTAGAAGATTGATGAAGGGATCAATACATCAAGAGAAACCAGAGGAATCAGAGAAAGACAAGGACAGAAGCATAATAATAGTAGGAAACTTTATGTGACTGTAAGTCACTATTAAGGAAATAGAAGATTAGACAAGGAAATGAAAAAAAAAATCCATGCTCATGAATCAAAAGAATTAGCATTGTTAAAGTGAGTCTTTTATCAAAGGTAGTATAAAGATTCAATGTGATCTATATAAAAATTAAACATTAGTAAAAAAAAAAAAAGGCATAGGGAAAATACAACTAACGCTTGTATGGAGCCATAAAACTTCTGAAAAGTCAAAGCATCCTTAAGAAAATAAAAGATATTGCCTTTTTTTTAAATTTAAATAATAATATAAACTATAATAATCAAAAAATTGTGGTACTGGAATAATGCATACACTCAGACCAATGAAAAAGAATCAAGATCCAGAAGTAACTCTCAGATATATAGATTGTTAATTCTTGACAAAGGAGCCAAAAACATAAAATGGAAAAAGGAAACCTTCTTCAACAAATGGTAAAAACTCGTTCTTCACATAAAAGAAGAAAGTATACTATTATTTCACACCATACATAAATGTCAACTCAAAAATGGGTAAAAGACCTTTATGTTAGATCAAGCCCATAAAATATATCATAGAAAACAAACATAATACTCTATAATATTGACTTCAAGGGCAAAGAAAATGAGAGGAATAATCTGAAGCAATTTAGAACTATAACTGAGCAAAGTGATTTTTAAACCTTTCAAAGTCTTAGAGTTACCATGTCTTTGTTCTCTGGGAACCAGCCTTCATAGTCTGAATTATGCTCTTTTCATAAAATGTAGCATATGTTTGCTTACCTGCATGTAGAATTGTCAGTGTCCTGTAGTTTTTTGTGCTTGCTAATAAAACTTTCTCAAAAGCTTAGTGAGTCTCTTTTGTATGTTACAGGAATAAACTCCATTAGGAAAGACCATTGTCCACACATATTTTCTTCTGATACCCATTCTTATTTTTGGCTTTTGGTGATATAATTGAGGAAATTTGTGATTCAGTCCTTCTAAAAACATTTATATGATTGAAGTCTCTGATCCCTCCTTGGACTGCTCTCTGTCTGTCTCTATCTCTCCCACCCTCTCTCTCTCTCTCTCTCTCTCTCTCTCTCTCTCTCTCTCTCTCTCTCCCTTCTTCTCTTTCATCATTTATCACCTGACTAGATCAAGAATTTATTTACCAAATCACCAAATTCTGGTTTCTTTGACTTTTTTTTTTTTTTTTTTTTTTTGGTTTTTGGGCCACACCCGGTAATGCTCAGGGGTTATTCCTGGCTATGCGCTCAGAAGTTGCTCCTGGCTTGGGGGACCATATGGGACACCGGGGGATCGAACCGCAGTCTGTCCAAGGCTAGCGCAGGCAATGCAGGCACCTTACCTCTAGCGCCACCGCCCGGCCCCCTCTTTGACATTTTTATTAACAGTATGCTTCTCACTTTATCTCTTATTTATATTATTTTATTAATTATATTATTTCACTAACACAATAAAAAGAAAGTAATACTCCGCATGGAAAATTTCCCAAAACTCTGCATGGAAAATTCCACAAGTGAAATAGAATTTTCTCCTTTACAAATTTTGCTTTTCATATAACAGTAGGACTGAATTTTTGCCATATATAACAAAGATCCTCTTTCCTTCAGTTTCCAATAACACATTCTCCAGAGTCCTCATCAACAGTGTCATTAAAGTCCAGATTTCTGCTAATAATCTCTGTGACAATTTAAGTATTCACAAGGCAATTCATATTTGCTCTATCATCATACTCACTTCCTATGAACCTTCACTGGTAGATTCTTTAATATACATATTTCTATTAACAATCTGTTAAAGTAATCTAGGTTAGGTTTTTGTCATGCAGCTCAAATATTTTTTCCAGCCTCTTTCCACTGCCCAATTCCAAGGCCGCTTTCATATATTTAGACATTTGTTACAGCAGTTCCTTCACTTCCCAGTCTGTTTTAGTTTTCTGTTACTGCTATTACAGATCACTTCAACTTTAGTGCTTTACAAGCACTAAAAGATGGTCTAAAAATCTTTTTTAGTTCTGTGGATCTCAAATAACTTTTAGTGCTGTGGATTGCATTGACTGAAAGTCAGATATTGAAAACAAAACTATATTTCTTTCTGAATCTCTAAGGAATCAAGATAAATAAAGCTTATGTCTACAGTAAACACACACACACACACACACACACACACACACACACACCACTTATCCATACTTTATCACAATAATCCCAAACTGGAAACAATCTAAATGTCTATTAAAACAGAAAATACAGTAGCTATAGTAATACAAACACTACAATATAATACATAAAAACCTGCTAAAAATGTATAAATATGGATCAATCTAAAAAAAATAAAGTTGAATGAAAGAAGGCTTATACAGTAAAGCATGCATTAGGTTGATCTATTTGTTTGTTTGTTTGTTTTTTACTTTTGTTTTGGGGCTACACCTGGTGGCACTCAGGGGCTACTCCTGGCTCTGAGCTCAGAAATCACTACCTGCAAGTTCGGGGGACCATTTGGGATGCCGGGGACCAAACCTGGATCTGGCCTGGGTCAGCAGCATGCAAGGCAAACTCCCTACCACTGTGCTATAGCTCCAGCCATAGGTTGTTCTATTTAAATAAACTTATAGAGCTGATAAGAATTTACTGGTAAAGGACAAGAGGGGACTTTGTGGTAACGCTGATATTTTATATTTTGAGAACTATTCTATAAAAAAAATAGAGGTACTGTGAAAACTCACAAGTAAATATTTAAGAATTATATAGTTTATTTTATTTATTATTATTTGGGGGGGGGTTTGGGCCACACCCGGCATTGCTCAGGGGTTACTCCTGGCTGTCTGCTCAGAAATAGCTCCTGGCAGGCACGGGGGACCATATGGGACACCAGGGTTTGAACCAACCACCTTTGGTCCTGGATCGGCTGCTTGCAAGGCAAACGCCGCTGTGCTATCTCTCCGGGCCCTATTTTATTTTTTATTTTTTAATTTAATTTAATTAATTTATTTTTTTGGTTTTTTTGGGTCACACACGTTTAATCTCAGGGGTTACTCATGGCTAAGAGCTCAGAAATTGTACATAAATGTTACCCCAAAACAAAATATTATAAATAAATACAGAGTTCTAGATAATTATATGCATGCTAAACTATTTAGAAGAAAGTTATTAATATTTGCAAATTTCTTAGATATTTTTTAATTGAAAAATAAAATTGGGATGCGAGGGATAGCTCATATTGGGCATAAACTTCTGGAAATTATTCCTAAGTACAGAGTTCTTGAGCACCAAGGGTTTAGATGCTAAATAATAATTTAGAAATAATAATAATTATTATTATTAAATAATTTAGAAATTAATAATTTCTTAAAGATAATTTAGAAATTGATAATCTGGGCTGATGTAAGAATAGAAAGTGAAGAGATGAATAGTTACATGAGAAATCAAGTGTATAAAAATTATGCTATATTGTATATTCTAGAAGTGGGAATCTAATATTTACGACAAACTCTTTCAAACTCAAAGCTTGGGCAAGAAATCCAAAATGGAGCAAGGAAAGCCTCTTCAACAAGTGGTGTTGGTACAACTGGTTAGTCACTTGCAAAAAAGCGAACTCTGACCTCCATCTAACACATGCACAAAGTTCAAATTCAAATGGATTAAAGACCTTGATATCAGGCTTGAAACCATAAAGTATATAGCACAACAAGTAGGTAAAATACTATATGACATCTCCAAACGAATGGAAGCAGAGATAAACAAATGGGACTATATTAAGCTGAAAAGCTTCTGTGCCTCAAAGGAAATAGTGCCTAAGATACAAAAGCCACCCACAGAATGGGAGAAACTATTCACCCAATACCCATCACACAAGGGGCTAATATCCAAAATATACAAGGTACTGATAGAACTTAATAAGAAAAAATACATATAGCCTCATCAAAAAAATGGGTCTCTTTCTATCCTCTTTGAGCTGGAGGCTAGCTCTAGCTGGCATGGGGTTTGGGGAGACCCCATGTGTGTGATAGGCCCCCAGCCTTCCCCTCTTCTGTCCCCGGCCTCCAGGCCTTCTGGGGTGGCAGCCCAGGCGGCCGGACAAGGTGGGTGTCGGGGGGGGGGTCCCTCCTGGATGGGGTCCCAAGCTTTCCCCGCCCTTCCCCCAGCTCTAGGGTGGGAAGGGCACAGGGTGTAGGGCGTGCAGATCCTGGCTTCCAGCTCTCTTTCTATCCTCTCTTGAGCCGGAGGCTAGCTCTAGCTGGCATGGGGTTTGGGGAGACCCCATGTGAAAGGCCTTCTCCCTAACTTGGGTGCGCTGGGAGCCTTGATAGGCCCCCAGCCTTCCCCTCTTCTGTCCCCGGCCTCCAGGCCTTCTGGGGTGGCAGCCCAAGCGGCCAGAAATGGTTGGTCCTAACTTGGGGTGTGCTGAGATTTGCTCGGTTTGCACTAAATTTGTCACTAGCAATTTCTGACCACTCTGCATATGGAAAACCACGCGGGGGCACTGCATGTATTAAGAGTATTCCTTATCTTTTTGTTATGTTTTGCTTATCCAGAATGTCCATTTTGTATTCTGCCCTTTCCCACACCCCTACAAAGCTCATTTTTACTCCTTAACTCTCTCACCCCCCCCAAACATCACTAACCCACATTACTCTTTTTAACTTCAGTACTGCACAATCCTAATCACAGACCAAAGCCTTGCATTGTGTGTAACAACCCCAAACTGTTTCAAAAGACATAAAAAGGGCACGTATTTCTTTAGAATATTTTGTGTTTTTTCTCTGATAGCTAAAAGTCTTACTAAATATTCTCTTATACAGTGACGATTCTAACCACTTTTTATCTTCTCTTTATGAGCTGTTCAACAAGGAATTTTGGTGAAAGAGTCCCCCAGGTTAATGCTTATGATTGAACCATTCATGGGGATTGTTGAACTTGTTCTTACGGCCCCCATATGCACCAATAACGCCACGTGGCATTGCTCCTTTTTTGCATAGGCACATTAAAATGGGAAAATACTATACATACAAATAAGATCCTATCTAATAAGAGATTGGAACACACAAACCTTGTAGTGCAAAGGGACCTTACACCCTGAACATTGACATAACGACTTGGCACAGGCCTCAGAAGAAAGGGCATTTTCCATTCAACCCTGAACCAGGGAAGCCATCCACAAAACATCCAGGTTTGTCTATAACATCACCTGGAAGCAATCCTCTACCACAGAAGACCCTACCACTGCTCAGACATCGACCTGCTCAAAAGAGACTTCCCTTAACACTGAGAAGACTTAACAACAACGACCTGCTTACAGGACAGGGCTCCCTGCATTGCCCTTTAATGGTGAGGTGAAACGAGAGGACGCTCCACATCCTGATTTCAATGTAGGATATGCAGATTCCAGGATCTTTAATACAGAAACATGATACCAACAACAGAGACTGTGTGAAAAGTGTGTTGGCACTACAGACAATGTCTTGGATTGGACGATATAGCTTGCCTGGAGCCTAGAGTTGGTCTTATGCAAGGAAACTTCAGGGGTAGGGTCTCTTTGTATTTAGGCCAAGGTGATTCCTTTCCATGCCCCTCATATTTTGGTGGGCCTATGCAAACAACAATTGCCACTCTAACACCGTTTTTACTGTGCTCCTTTGACTCTAATCCTTAAAAAAAAAAAAAAACCACTTAAAATTTGAGGTTAACTTAAGCTAATATGCATGTACATGGAAATGTAAAAAATACTATGCCTCTAATGTTTAAGGAGTTACGTAAGTTTTATGGCTTTAGATTGCCTTGTGTGCTGTTAAGAAATATTATAATGTGTTACAATCTGGGGACTTGAGGGACAAAGTAATTGTACATGGATTCTGTTTTATTTATCTTAATGTTCTTTGGCTGAAAGTTCAAAGTTAAGATATCAGCAAGGGGACTTCTTCTGAGAATTATGTTTTTTTTTTTTTTTTTGGGTCACACCCGGCAGTGCTCAGGGGTTATTCCTGGCTCCACGCTCAGAAATTGCTCCTGGCTGGCACGGGGGACCATATGGGACGCTGGGATTCGAACCGATGACCTCCTGCATGAAAGGCAAACGCCTTACCTCCATGCTATCTCTCCAGCCCCGAGAATTATGTTATGGGTGATTGTCCTGCCACTGTAACTTTACCTTGTCCTCTTTCTTTGCATCTTTGTTCTCATAATTAAAAATAAAAAAATAAAAAAAAATGGGGAGAAGAAATGAACAGACACTTCCTCAAAGAAAAATTACAAATGGCCAAAAGATACATGAAAAAATGCTCCACATCACTAATCATCAGAGAAATGCAAATCAAAACTACAATGAGGTACCATCTCACACCATAGAGACTGTCATACATCACAAAGAAAAAGAACAATCAGTGCTAGTGGGAATGTGGAGAGAAAGGAACTCTTATTCACTGCTGGTGGGAATGCCATCTAGTACAGCCTTTATGAAAAACAACATGGAGATTCCTCCAAAAAAAAAATAAAAATTGAGCTCCCATATGATCTAGCTATTCCACTCCTAGGGATATACTCTAGGAACACAAAAATGCAATACAAAAATCCCATCCTCACACCTATATTCATTGCAGCATTATTTACAATAGCCAGACTCCAGAAACAACCAAGATGTCCTTCAACAGATGAATGGCTAAAGAACCTGTGGTACATATACACAATGGAATATTCTGCAGCTGTCAGGAGAGAAGAAGTCATGAAATTTTTCTATACATGGATGTACATGGAATCTATTATGCTGAGTGAAATAAGTCAGAGGGAAAGAAATAGACACAGAACAGTCTCACTCATTTATGAGTTTTAAGAAAAATTAAAGACATTACTGTAATAAGGCCCAGAGACAATAGAGTTAAGGGCTGGAAGGGCCTAAAGGACCAACTCACAATTTGAAGTTCACCACAAAGAGCGGTGAATACTGTTAGGGAAATAACTACACTAACAACTAGCATGACAATGTTAAAGGATTAAAGAATGCCTGTCATGAATACAGGCAGGGGTTGGGGAGGGGGACATTGGTGGTGGGAATGTTGCACTCGTGAAGGGGGGTATTCTGTTTATGACTGAAACTCAACTACAAACATGCTTGTAATCATGGTGCTTAAATATTTATAATAAAAAAGTTTAAAAAAATAAAATAAACTCAAAGCTTACAAAGATCTTTACATCTATTACTTCTATAATAATATAATAGAAGATGGCATCTTTCTAACTTTCTCACATCATACACCATTATAAACAAACTTCAAAGATTCCTTCAATCCAGTTAGAAGTTGCCAGGGGACCACTTTTCTAAAATATAACATCTATCCCTGATATGACAAATACTAAATATTTAGTGTCATTAATGTAAAATCATTAATGTTAGCAATAAATTCAGAAAATCTCTTGCTGGAAACTGGATATAATTAGAACAGCTTTTGTTACTTAATACAATAAGTTATAAAAAATTAAAGTCATAACTAAAGACAAATTTAAAAACTTGTGCTAACATTTAAAAATTTTAAATACTGTAACAGTTTTCTAATACTTTGTGTGTGTATTCTTTTGTCCTCCAAATTTAATTTCTTACTAATTAAAATAAGGCAAAAACTTCTATAGAGAGATTAGATTAGATTTTTTAACTATCATAACATACAAACCCTTCATAATCCTCCTCTAATTTTTAGAGTTCCTCAAGAGCTAAATAACTCCGAACATGAAATAACTCAAAGTTGATTAAAAGCCATATTTAATTCTCATTCTCACAAATGAAATTATATTCTACTTTCAAAATGAATGTGCTTTAAACTAAAAAGGTGATTGCATTTGCAAAGCACTTTACCAAATGGGAAATATAAATGGTTATTAATTAGAGTAAGTCATTGTTTGACACTTTCTTTATTGTGTTCCTTTTAGAACCTAAAATTTATTGCTTTCCAATTATACAATTTATAGGAGGGAGTGTGGCTTTTTTCCTGCTAAAACACTCAATGTGATTTGAAAGGCAGAGGGAGGAGAGACAGGATGGACTAACAGGCCATTCTGTCTTCCAGCAAATGCTAGAACAGATGGATACTGCCAGGAACTAATGGTATTCACAAGGACCACCCACTGAATAATGTGGAAGTCATTTTTGGAACCCTTCTTGATGATGGGTAAGACCATAAAAGAGACATTGTAACATCATGTTATCTCTTGACAGATCTGAATCCTGTAAGAATACCAGCCATATCATCAGCGATGATGAAGTGCATCTCATTGAATTTCATCAGTATAATTCTGCACTGATTGTAACTAGGTCAGATGTTGGACTGCACATGGAAGATGAAAGCGATGAAAATAGTTATGGATAATGAATGAATGGGGGGAAATCAGTAAAAAAAAAAGTTAAAAATCAGTATTCCAAGGGAGATGGTTAGGTGTGCAACCTATTCACTACATTTGGGATGTTGAAAATATCCTGTGGACCATTGACCTCAAACTGGGCCCTTTCCTCTGCTTCTATAACCTAGAGGCAGCCACTCCCTAATCATTCGCTAGTGATACAAGTATTTGGGCTGACTTAAGAGAATACTAGAATTGCTCTGAAAATTTGAAGCCTGAATTTCTCTGAATTTCTCAAATATGTCATTTTATGACTAACTTGCTGGAAGAGGAATTAAAAAATGTTTATCAAATTGCATTTGATTGTAATGTGTCTTAATCTCTTTTCTGCTCAGTTCTCTAAGTGTTTCCCTTATCATGCTATTGGTGTTTTAGAAAAACTGGATTGTTTGCCTCATAGGCACATCTTATATCTTATATTTCCTGATTTTCTCCTCATTGTATTGTTTAGCTAGTTTTGTTCGACCTGGTATATCCTGAACATTGGGAATTAGAGCTAGGGAATTGATACAAGTCAGTTTCAATTACATGGTTTTGCAAGAATACTTCACAAGCGTACAAGGCACTTGTATCAAGTGACGCACATGACTGTTTTTTAAAATGTATTCACTGAGGTATCATAGTTTACAATAGTATTGAAGTTGTTATTTATAGTTGAAGTGCGATTATACTAATCCATTCACCAGTGTCTCGAGATCCCTCTACCATTATCCCACAGTTCCTTTTCTCTTATCCCAAATCTCCCTCAGTTTCCAGTTGGGGAATATCTACCATAATGTCTTTTTTTTTTTTTTATACTTTACCTATGAGTGAGGTCTTTGGGTATTTGTCTTTTATTTCCTGAATCATTTGACTTAGAATGACACCTCCCAATTCCTCCAATAAGTTTGAACAAATTACAAATTTTCATCTTTTATTATAGCAGGTTTTTTTTTTTTTTTTGGTTTTTGGGCCACACCCGGTGACGCTCAGGGGTTACTCCTGGCTATGTGCTCAGAAGTCGCTCCTGGCTTGGGGGACCATATGGGACTCCGGGGATCGAACCACGGTCCTGATCCTTGGCTAGCGCTTGCAAGGCAGACACCTTACCTCGAGCGCCACCTCGCCGGCCCCTATTATAGCAGGTTTTAAAGCCAGGACATTGGAGAGAGAGAGAGAGAGAGAGAGAGAGAGAGAGAGAGAGAGAGAGAGAGAGAGAGAGAGAGAGAGAGAGAGAGAGAGAGAGAGAGAGAGAGAGAGAGAGAGAGAGAGAGAGAGAGAGAGAGAGAGAGAGAGAGAGAGAGAGAGAGAGAGAGAGAGAGAGAGAGAGAGAGAGAGAGAGAGAGAGAGAGAGAGAGAGAGAGAGAGAGAGAGAGAGAGAGAGAGAGAGAGAGAAACAGATTCAGAAATTCCAACATATACGCATTCAGCCCCTAAGAAGCAAGAAGCTCCGTGGAAAGTCTAGAAATGAAAGAGAACATTTTCTTGAAACCCAGAATATTTACTAGGAAGAAAGAGACCACACCCGGGGGTGGGATTAGGTGATCTGAATGCCAATCCAACCAGTGAGTAACAAGGCATATACTGAATGGAATGGGATCCAATTAATTCCATGGGACTGTGCTGAACATAGGTGTACATATGACTTTTTGTATGAATGTTTTTGTGTTCATGGGGCAGATTCCCAAGAATGGAATCACAGGATCATATGGAAGTTTCATTTATAATGTTTTGAGAAATCTCCAAATATAAACCATGTAAGTCTCAGTGAATGAAAATGCCATTTTCACCACATTTACCCAGCAATTTTTATTTTATTTTATTTTATTTTTTGGTTTTTGGGCCACACCCAATGACACTCAGGGGTTACTTCTGGTTATACACTCAGAAATAGTCCCTGTCTTGGGGGACCATATGGGACGACACCTGGGTATTGGTCTGTCCTAGGCTAACTTGCGCAAGGCAGACAGACACCTTATGCCCTACACCACCTTTCTGGCTCCTGTTTGCAATATTTTTATATAGATCCATCTTGCTGATGTGAAGTACTATTTATTGTCATTTTTATTTACATTTTCCTGAAATCAGTGTTGATGAACATTTTTCCATATGCCTGTTGTTCATTCATCATTATATTTTAAGAAAGTGTCTGTTCATTTTCTTTGTCCAGTTTTTTTGTTTGTTTGTTTTGTTTTTGTGTCACATCCGGCAGCACTCAGGGGTTACTCCTGTCTCTACACTCAGAAATTGCTCCTGGCAGGCTCCTGGGACCATATGGGACTCCTGGATTCAAACTACCATCCTTCTGCATGCAAGGCAAACACCCTACCTTCATGCTATCTCTCCTGCTCCACTTTATCCATTTTTTAACGAAGTGCTTTTTTGTTGTTGATGATGTTGAGCTTTTAGAGAGCTTTATGTAACTTGATTACTAGTCCTTTGTCTGATATATGGTGTGCAAATATTTTCTTTCAATCTGTAAGGAGTCTTTATTTAGGATCTTATTTCTTGAACAGTGAAGAAGCTTTTAAGATTGCTATGGTACTAGAACTAAGACAGACTCTTAGATCAGTGGACTAGAATTGAGTTTCCAGAGGGGGAAGAGTGATAGCACAGTGGTAGGGCATTTACCTTGCACTCGGCAGACCCGGGATGGCTCAGGCAGAGCCTGCCAGGAGTGATTTCTGAGTGCAGAGCCAGGAGTAACCCCTGAGGGCAGCCAGATGTGCCCCCTAGGAAAAAAAAAAGAAAAGAAAAGAAAGAAAGAAAAAAAGAATTGAGTTCTCAGAAATAAACCCTAAAATGTAGGGATAGTTCATTTACCACAAAGAACTGGATGCATAAAGGAAGCAAGGAGAGCCTCTTCAACTAATGCTGTTGAGAAAACTGGTTAGCCACGTGCAAAATGATTATACCCTACTCATACTATATACAAAGATCAATTCAAACTGGATTAAATACCCCATTATCAAACCTATCTCCATAAATATTTTGATGGAAACATAGGCAAGACCATACAAAGACTTGAACTCAGAGGTGTATACAATGATACAACTTTAATGGTAAAGAAAGCAAAAGCAGAAATACAGTCACTCACTTTTTTTTTGGTTTTTGGTTTTCGGGTCACATCTGGCAGCTCTCAGGGCTTACTCCTGGCTCTGTGCTCAGAAATCACTCCCAGCAGACTTGAGGGACCATTTGGGACGCCAGGATTTGAACTACCATTCTTCTGCATGCAAGGCAAATGCCTTACCCCCATGCTATCTCTCAGGCACTATAGTCACTCACTTTTAACTTTTTGACATAGGTATATATCACTGGTAGCTCACATTTTGACTGTGGTTTAATTAACAAATCACAGCTTTGTGATTTTTTTGCCTTATTCCCTAGAATCATCTTCTAACTGTAAGATAGAACTATCTGACTAATGAATGTAATAAGTCCCTTCTCAGATGCCACCAAATGGCAATATAATTATACTGAAGTATATCTGTACACATTTGTATAAGTACATATTATTACATTCATATGTAGGTAAAGACTTAAGCCACCTTTGGTCATTGTGCCTCTTCCTTACCTGGCTTGTTCTCTGTGCTTCTCTCCAAAGTGTAGAAGATGTGCCTAGAGCACAAGTATTTAAATGGGTTCCACTGGAGAAGTTCCCATTGCGTTCTAGATCATCTACTTGGCTAAACTTAACCTTCTTGGTGGAGCTGCCAAAACCTCCTCATCTCGGTCACTTTAGAGGAGACCCCAGTTCACTAGCTCTTCTGTCTCACTCCAATCCCAGGATTACCCTTTCTCCCTTATATATATGACCGGGGCCCAGACCTTTTCCTAAACTCTGATTTGCAAAAAAAAACAAAAAACAAAACCTTAAAAAACAAAAAAACAAAACCCCACAGACTAAGATATCTTTCTTTCATTCTTGATTTTGAGGGTTCATACTGCACCTAGTCATGCTTAGGGTCTATGCCTAGTTCTCTCCTGAGGGCCACTCCAGTGGTACTTGGGGACCATGTGGTCCAGAGGAGGCAGCTTAGGCCTCCTCCATGCAAGGATTCACTCAGCCTGTTGTGTATTTCCTCTGGTCTTCACACTACTAAATCTTATATTTAAATCTTTTGCATGTCAGTTAGAATCTTTTCTAATAAATGGCTTGATTTCATATGAGTCTATCCAAAATAAAATGTTTATATTTGATAATGATACTCATTTCTTAAAAAAATGTCTCAGGGAACATTATCTGGAGGGAATTACTGTAAAGCTGGGTTCCTGCTGTGGTTCTGATGACAGTCCAAACTCTATGTGTTGTCTCATTAGCAATGTAGGCATCTCCCAACTGCGAGTTGATGGCATTTCTAAATATAGCTTGTAAACAGACTGTTTGCAACTTATAATCTATTGCCTACGAGAAAATGTTATATTTTCTAATCAAAAGTGCTCCAAATGCCAAAGCACACCCCCAAGGCAAAGAAATATCTATTCCTGTTCTTCTTTGCCATGAAGAAGTAAGACTGCAGAAGAAAATAGCCTCTGAGGCTCTCTTAGCAGAGGTAGCTTGACTTCCAGGTGCAAGCAGGGGCAAGAGGTACAGCAAAGAGTGCCAAGGTTAGAGCACTGGTCACTAAAAAAAAATCATGGCAGTGGCTGGAGTGATAGTAGAGAACATAGGGCACTTGCCTCACATGCATCCAAGCTAGTTTTGGTCCCCAGCACCACATATGGTCCCTGGAGTCCTGCCAGAAGTAATCTCTGAGTGCAGAAACAAGAGTAAGCCCTGAAACCCCCACACACACACATACACACATCCATGGTCTGAAGCATGGGACCATGAATAAGTATGGAGGATCATGTCCCCTCAAATTCCTGACTACCCAGAAACTCAGACTGCAACCTTATCTGCATGTACATCTCAATGTAGTTGAAATGAAGCTATACTAGATCAAAATTAGAATAGAGCCTAAATCCTTTTTTATTTGTGTGTGTGTGTGTGTGTGTGTGTGTGTGTGTGTGTGTGTCACACCCGGCTGCGCTCAGGGGTTACTCCTGGCTCTATGCTCAGAAATCACTCCTAGCAGGCTTGGGGGACCATATGGGATGCCAGAATTCGAACGAATGACCTTCTGCATGAAAGGCTATCTCTCCAGCCCCTAGGACCTAAATCTGAACACTAATATTGACATTGGCATAGGATACATACACACATAAATTCCAGATGACTTAGATGACAAGATGATAGTAAGAGAAAAATGGTAACTGAAAAAAGTCAAGAATGGACAGGCACCACAAAAACATGGCAAAAACAAAGGGGAGACTCTCTTCTAGAGTCTTTAGAGGGAGTAGGAGCCCCTTTCTACTCCCAAACCCCTATATCTTGGTGCTTAGATTCTGCAAGATATTTATATTGTTTATATACATATAAATAATATAATATATATAAATAATATATAATATATAAACAATATATATAAACTGGTTATATTGCTTTAAACTGGTTGGGTAGGGTGATTTTACAGCAGCTCTGGACAACAAATACAATAACAAATCCTGGATCCCCCAAATTAATCACGTATTGTCAAACATTAGTCACCTCCCTATTCTTGTGGGAGAAGGAAGGAGTTTTCAGCTACTGCCTAGTTTCTGTACTGCCTTTACACTTTTTGTTGTACAGGCTATGGGCTCCTATGGCATGTAAAGAGCATTGTGACAGAATGGCCTGTCTTATAGTTAGGATTTGCTTCCATTGAAATGCTTCCAGTAATGGGAATGGTGAATGTTGACTGAGATCTTCGAGCATGGCAGGAACTGTCAAGTTCATTTATCTTTGCCAGAAACTTATTCTAGGGTTGCTCCTATTGGTACCACATTTCACTGGGAAGGAAACTGATCTCTTATCTCCAAAGGCGCATTGTGATGACTGGCCATAGCCAGGTTTGGTGGGGAGGTAGGGTGAGTTTTTTCTCCTAACCACCATGCTTCCTGTTCTATACATGGAGTGTTTGCGTGTGTGTGTGTGTGTGTGTGTGTGTGTGTGTGTCTGTGTGTGTCTGTGTGTCTGTGTGTGTGTCTGTGTGTCTGTGTGTGTGTCTGTGTGCTTGCCACATGGATAGATTGTTTAAAGCAAATAAAAATGCCTCAGCTACTCTCCTCACACTTGACCCATTTTTCACCCATTTGCCTGGAAATCACCTCAACAGAGTCTGGTAGACAATTGGCTCCAAATTAGAGCGTCTGGAATTTTAGAAGTTCTAAAATCCCCTCTGGGGAAGTCAGTGGCTAAGTATGTCATGACCTAAAGCAGATTTGGTACAGTTTCCTTTCACTCCCAACCCTGTGCGGGCTGCCATGAGGTTGTCTCCCTGAGGATAGTGGGTTCTGAGACATGGCGAATCATTTTATCTCTAAAGAACTGGGACTGATGTTGTGTAGTCAGCTTGTAAAGGACACTGTTAATTCCCTTAACTTTGGGAAATCATTCTGTTTTCCATTAAGCTACAGGATAAAATGAAAACACCTTAGCATGTTTGACGTTAGGGGTTGGCAACTCTCTGTAAAGGGTCAGATGGTAAATATATTAGAACATTCATGAGGTCTCTCTCTACCACTAACTTTTCCACAGTAATGAATGATAAAGCACTAATAAACAATAAGTAAGGATATGATTACAGTTGCAGTCCAATAAAACTTATTTATTTATTTATTTGATAAAAAGCAAGGTATGTGTGTAGGTTTGACCCGAAATCCAAGTTTGCTTTTGTCTTTAGTCCTTCAAAAGCTGGATACTGCCTCCCCCTTTTCAGTCTATTGAACCCTGAAATCTCAGCTCTAGTCCAACCACACTGAAGTGCTTGTACTTTTTATTCCCCCCAGCTCTTTTCTTCCTCTGCACCATTGCACAGGCTACATATACCCTTTGTTTGGTTCTTCTCATTTCTTCAGGTGTGCAAACCCCTGTGGCTAGTCAACCATTCAGTCTGAATTGCAGTGTTTATCACATTGCATTGTAACTATTCATTAATTTGCCTATAATTATCCCTAGCTGTGATCGCAGATCTTATAAAGCTTAGGACCTCAAGGAACACACTGCTTGCTTGCTGAGTACTTGCAACTCTTTCTGTCTGTTACTTTACATTCATCACAATGGGTGGAGCTGGGATATTACCCTGGGCAAATTTTCTTTGGCTACAGGAAGCTCAGAACAAAAGTAAAAGTTTAACTTTAGCAATAAGAGAAAACTGAGAGCATGCATATATTTTCTTCTCTCCTGGACTTTCATCAGTCTTCTTATTCTAATGTTATCTCCTATAGTTTCATTGTTCTGTTTGCTCTTTTTTGAAGGCTTTTCTTCAAAGCTGCTTAAATCTTTGTAAAATAAAGCAGGGTTTTCTTTCATTTGTACATTCATCCATAAATAAATCTTTACTCATGTATACTTTTGGAAAGAATAGACTGTGCATTTTACCTAGAACTCAGCAATACTAATGTACACCCAGGGCAAGTCTCCTTCCACACTCCTTCCCATGTGACAAAATTAACTTTATAAATAATTTTGAAATGAAATATATAATATTGGGCCCAGAGAGACTGCATGGAGGTAAGGCGTTTACCTTGCATGCAGAAGATCGGTGGTTCAAATTCCCGCATCCTATATGGTCTGCTGAGCCTGCCAGGAGCAATTTCTGAGCATAGAGCCAGCAGTAACTCCTGAGCACTGCTGAGTGTGACCCAAAAACCAAATGAGAGAGAGAGAGAGAGAGAGAGAGAGAGAGAGAGAGAGAGAGAGAGAGAGAGAGAGAGAGAGAGAGAAAGAAATGTATAATAATAGTTGCCAGAAGAAAAGTACTAATGGAGACATTTTCCTTTTAATGAACTTTGACTACAAGGGCCAGAGAAAAAAAGAGCTAGGCTCAGTGATTTAGAATAGCATAGAATTCTAGAAATTTTCTTTCAAAACTCACAATAGCTGGTGTGGCAGAAGCTACAGGATCACCAGGAGCTTTCCAAATTAATTTTTTTTGTTTTTTTTGTTTTTTTTGTTTGTTGGTTTTTTTTGGGCCACACCCGGCGGTGCTCAGGGGTTACTCCTGGCGTCTGCTCAGAAATAGCTCCTGGCAGGCAAGGGGGACCATATGGGACATATGAACCAACCACCTTAGGTCCTGGATCTGCTGCTTGCAAGGCAAACACCACTGTGCTATCTCTCCGGGCCCTCCATATTAATTTTTATGTAGAAATAAAAGTATATTACAATGGAATATTATGCAGCCATCAGGAGAGATGAAGTCATGAAATTTTTCTATACATGGATATACATGGAATCTATTATGCTGAATGAAATAAGTCAGAGGGAGATAGATAAACACAAAATAGTCTCAGTCATCTATGGGTTTTAAGAAAAAATAAAGACATTATTGTAATAATGCCAGAGACTATAGAGATGAGGGCTGGAAGGACTTATTACAAAGAGTGGTGATTGCAGTTAGAGAAATAACTACACTGACAACTATGGTGACAATGTCAATGAGTGAGAGAAGTAGAATGCCTATCTTAAATACAAGCGGGGTCAGGGAAGGGGGGAGATTGGGGACATTGGTCATGGGAATGTTGCACTGGTAAGGGGGTATTCTTTTTATGACTGAAACCCAACTACAATCATGCTTGTAATTAAGGTGTTTAAATAAAGATAATATTAAAAAAAAAGAAATCAAAGTGTATTAAAGAGTAAATGGCAGCATGTGCTTACTTGCATGCCATTAAATGCAAAGTAGCAGTAGCAACAGAATAGGACTTAAATCATCAAAAGATATATTTGAGGGGCCGGGCGGTGGCGCTGGAGGTAAGGTGCCTGCCTTGCCTGCGCTAGCCTAGGACGGACCGCGGTTCGATCCCCCGGCTCCCATATGGTCCCCCAAGAAGCCAGGAGCAACTTCTGAGCGCATAGCCAGGAGTAACCCCTGAGCGTCACAGGGTGTGGCCCAAAAACCAAAAAAAAAAAAAAAAAAAAAAAAAGATATATTTGAGGAAAAACATTTATCTCTGATGTTTTGAAGAACTGTCCAATACATGTTGGTAATAAAAAGTAGCCCATCTTTGTATTGCCTTTACCAGTGCTTTTAACTTTTGTATATAAATGTTTAACAATTTTCCACTGAACCCTCCACCCAACATAAACACAAACAAATAAATACATGTACATACACACACATGCAAACACACAGAGTTAGATCCCGAGCTGTTGTACTGAATCTTCAGATTAGGAAGTTTTATAGTGAAAGTTTAGCAAAGTGGGTTTTTTTTCCACATTTTCTTGTTGGGATGCATTTTCCTTTAGACTTTGCTGAACAAATTTCTCCTCAAGCAACCACTAATCATCTCCAGAAGTCACATCTCCAGCCCCTGGGTATGCCAATAAGAACTGATGGAGTGTCAGCGATTTTCCAATAGGACAATTCTGCTGTAGACATGACTCAGGAACCTTGCTCAGGAATGCAGCCCCAAATTTTGAAGAGCAGAGTGAGGTCTACACTGGAACAAATCTGCAGGCATAAATCACAGTGAGTCATGGAAAAGGCAGGCTAGTGAATGAAATTTGAAACTGAAATCAATATTTAGTTCTAGTAGTAGGTATGATGAAAACCACCAGAACTAACATGCTTTAAGAATGACAGCATAGCAATCTTTGAGTTTCATTTTACCAAACAATTGTATTTTGGTTAAATAAAGGTCCAAAGAGAGATGCTGAGTTTGCTTATCTGTATGTCTCAGACTTGGATGAAATTGTTGTCCTTTTCATTTTGGGGATGGGTTAAGGGTAGGGGGCGGGATGTTCCAGGTAGGACCACACCAGGGGCTAGTGAGAGCTTTCTCCTGGCTCAGGAATTATTCCTGGCTGAGCTTCGGAGGGAAGAGTTGAACAAGGCTCAGCCACAAGCAAGGAGAATGCCTTAAATCTTGTGTTCTGTCTAGCCTTCTTGTCTGGTTTTAAGCACAGCAGTCAGCTTCTTACCTTGAGAAATGCAAAGGCCTCAAGTAGTAGTTGATGTTCACAAATCAGAAAGCCTAACTGCATGTTTGTTGTAACTCCCATTCATGTGCAGATCTACCCTGTTTTCCCAGGGTCTACTTTACCTATGCTGAAAGGCATCATAAAATGTAGCCAAAGGACAGATTTTGATGATTTTTTTCTCTGTTCTCTAGCTAATTAATGACTATCACATATGTATGATATGATTGAATGTGTGGTATGGAGGAGGATCATGAAAAATGTGTGTGTAAATAAGTTTGCTATTTATTATAATCAGTAAATGTTACATGCAAGAAGATGCAGAAATATTCCTCAGGCTATTAGAATATAGAACTGAGGGTTCCAAGAAAATGATTTGAGATGGTACAGCAAAGATAAGGTAGACTGGAAGTAATATTGAGTGATTGGTGGAACAACTTAAGCATATTGGTGGTAGTTAGGGTAAGAAAATAGTATGCATCAAAACCATAAAGGTTAATACTGTTATAAATATTTAACTACTTATACTATTATCAATGATCTACATATGTAAATATCTACATATGTAAATATGTATAAATAAGGAAGTGAATACATAAAAACCATAAATGTTAATACTAGTATAAATATGTAAATATAATTACATCATAATTCAAATATGGTCAATAATTTCTTTAATGAAAAGAAGTCACAAGTGGAAATAATTTAAGAAATTCTGATCTTTTCTACTTCTACTGTGGCTATCATTTGCTTCTTTCCTTCTCATTTTTTTTTGGGGGGGCCACACCCATTTGACGCTCAGGGGTTACTCCTGGCTATGCACTCAGAAATCGCCCCTGGCTTGGGGGGACCATATGGGACACCGGGGGATCAAACTGCGGTCCGTCCGCTTGCAAGGCCAACACCTTACCTCTAGTGCCACCTTCCCGGCCCCTTCTTTTCTTTCCTTACAACTGAAAAAAAAAAAAGAACAGTAGTGCCCATAACTAGTTATGAGCCTGGTTCCATTGAATTGAATCAGGTAGTAGAAACAAGTAAAGGATGTTTTTTTGTTTGTTTGTTTTTTGTTTTTGCAATTATACTAAAGTAAGCCTTTTTTTTTTCAACATGCAGCCACAAATCCTGCTATTTTCCACTCTGAAAAAAAAATGACCTCCATAAAATTCTCCTACTCACAAAGCTGTAATGAATGTAGTAGAGAATCTTAAACTCTTTCTATGCCTAGAGGGTATTTGAAATTGCACTGTAATAGACATCTCTTGTTAGCATTAAGAGTCCCCTCACCCTGACCCCAGGGGCATTCCCCACTGTCCTCTCTTCTCCAACTGATAACAAGATGTGGCATGTACAATATGGGCTTCTTTTCCTCATGGCAAATCCCAAAGGAAGCCAAGGGGAACCATCACAGAACAGAAAATTGACTGTGATGGAACACTCTTTGCTGCTCCATATGATTTGATGAACAATTTATTTTGGCACTCCCAGGGATGGGTTTCATATGGTTTTCCTGAAGTCAGCAGGGCTTCTGCCAGGAGAATCAGGAACACTACAGAGTAATCCAGGCCACAATGGGAAAAATTAAAATGCCATCTTGCAAAGTGTTTCATAGCTTTGATTTTCTGATATGGAAACTGGCCATTGCTCAATCCCTGGATTTCCAACTTCTCTTCAACTATTGTCTTACTAGATTCAGATTGATGAATGATTTTATAATCTGCAGGATAGTTTGCCTAGAGGAGAAAACACTGTGAAAAAGAAGATGAAGCATGCAACAGTGAAATATTTTGCATATATGAGTATCCCTAAAATATGGATGTTTTTATCCTAGTCATAATCTTAAAAAAGAAAAAGGCACAATTGCACCATATTGTGGATTTCAGAGTTAACACCTCTTTTTTTTTTGTTTGTTTTTTGTTTTTTGGGCCACACCCAGCGGTGCTCAGGGCTTACTCCTGGCTGTCTGCTCAGAAATAGCTCCTGGCAGGCACGGGGACCATATGGGACACCAGGATTCGAACCAACCACCTTTGGTCCTGGATTGGCTGCTTGCAAGGCAAACACCTCTGTGCTATCTCTCAGGGCCCGAGTTAACACCTCTTGTAGGAATTTGCTTTTAGGCTGATGAAAAGTTTGATTTGTGTGGAAGAAAACTTCTTTCCTACACTTTTTTCTGTTTATGGGGAAGGACTTTTGCTAGCATAACATTCTTGGGCATTCTCTGCTCTCCCTCCTACCCCTTATTCTTTCTCAGGGTGAATTTAAAAGGGAGGGCACAGCATTCATTTCTTTTGGGGGAAGAGAGGGAGTCTTCCAACCAGTGCTTGGTAGGTCTATGGCTACTCCCAGGCATTTTCAGTCAATCCATTTAATGCAAGGTTCTGAAGGTGCTGTGATATTGCTTGGGCTCTGCAGTACTGGGATCAGCAGGGCTACTCAAGCAATTTCTGGCACTAAAGACTTGAGCATCACCAAATTATTGGCCCTAAATTGACCCACCAGCCAAGATGGCCAGGAATTGCTGGTGGAACCCCTTTGGCCTTCTGAGAACCACTTGGGGTAGATGAAAGAAAGGAAGGAAAGAAAGAAAGAAAGAAAGAAAGAAAGAAAGAAAGAAAGAAGAAAGAAAGAAAGAAAGAAAGAAAGAAAGAAAGAAAGAAAGAAAGAAAGAAAGAAAGAAAGAAAGAAAGAAAGAAAGAAAGAAAGAAAGAAAGAAAGAAAGAAAGAAAGAAAGAAAGAAAGAAAGAAAGAAAGAAAGAAAGAAAGAAAGAAAGAAAGAAAGAAAGAAAGAAAAAAAGAAAGAAAGAAAGAAAGAAAGAAAGAAAGAAAGAAAGAAAGAAAGAAAGAAAGAAAGAAAGAAAGAAAGAAAGAAAGAAAGAAAGAAAGAAAAAGAAAGAAAGAAAGAAAGAAAGAAAGAAAGAAAGAAAGAAAGAAAGAAAGAAAGAAAGAAAGAAAGAAAGAAAGAAAGAAAGAAAAAGGAAAAAAGGAAGGAAGGAGGAAGGAAGGAAGGAAGGAAGGAAGGAAGGAGGAAAAAAGAAGGAAGGAAGGAAAAAGGAAGGAAGGAAATAAGGAAGGAAGGAAGGAAATAAGGAAGGAAGGAAGGAAGGAAAAAAGGAAGGAAATAAGGAAGGAAGGAAGGAAGGAAAAAAGGAAGGAAGGAAATAAGGAAGGAAGGAAGGAAAAAAGGAAATAAGGAAGGAAATAAGGAAGGAAGGAAGGAAGGAAGGAAATAAGGAAGGAAGGAAATGAAGGAAGGAAGGAAGGAAGGAAGGAAGGAAGGAAGGAAGGAAGGAAGGAAGGAAGGAAGGAAGGAAGGAAGGAAGGAAGGAAGGAAGGAAATGTGAGCTTGGTATTCAGGAAGGAAGGAAATGTGAGCTTGGTATTCAGTTTTAAATTTATAAAGACACATGGAGCCTCCAAAATAGTAACACTTTTTTTTCGTGGAAAATCATTTGGACTAAACATTTTGTATGAACACGTGCATCTTTCTCTTCCCTCACTCAGAATGAAGCCCAGAGCTATTGTATATTTTCCTTGCCTCTTACTGTAACTTAAATTCTCAGGCTGGACTTGGGATATATAGAAGCCATCATATATTTTCAGTTGTAGTTAGATGGACTTGAAATTGGCAATGAGACCCTAGGCTTTGATCTTTAATTGAGGGGTCATCCAAGAGTGCACAGCCACAGTTCAATTAATTATTTAAACTCGTTAGGAAGCAAGGGGATGCCAAGAGAGGAAGGAGAGCTTTCAACCTCCTGAATCTGTAGGTAAGCAGTTGGCAAATCAGCGTCCGTGATAAGAGTATGTTTGAGATATTT
This sequence comes from Suncus etruscus, assembly GCF_024139225.1. Classification (NCBI taxonomy): domain Eukaryota; kingdom Metazoa; phylum Chordata; class Mammalia; order Eulipotyphla; family Soricidae; genus Suncus; species Suncus etruscus. The sequence continues at coordinate 32,671,560 of NC_064863.1, forward strand.
TACTGTCCATGAAACATCAATCAATGTGAACATCTGTCCATGAATGTAAAAAATGCTAAGAGCCTCACATTGTTTTCAAAATTTATTCATTCGTATTTTCTTATTGGATCCTTGCCCTGTGGTCAATGTTATCATCTCTATTTTAAGAGTTTGACAAACCAAAGCCAAGAGGACAGAATTTCTAAAAGCCAGAATTTCTTGAGCTTCCCAACTATCATGTTTTTTTTTTTTTTTTTTTTTTTTTTTTTTGGTTTTTGGGTCACACCCGGCAGTGCTCAGGGGTTATTCCTGGCTCCAGGCTCAGAAATTGCTCCTGGCAGGCACGGGGAACCATATGGGACGCCGGGATTCGAACCGATGACCTCCTGCATGAAAGGCAAACGCCTTACCTCCATGCTATCTCTCCGGCCCTATCATGTTTTTTTTTTAAACTGTTAATTGATTGTTTGATTGATTAGTTTCTGGGCCACACCCAACAGCGCTCAGGGGTCACTCCTGGCTCTGCACTTAGAAATCGCCCCTGGGGGCCGGGCGGTGGCGCTGGAGGTAAGGTGCCTGCCTTACCTGCGCTAGCCTAGGAGACCGACCGCGGTTCGATCCCCCGGCGTCCCATATGGTCCCCCAAGCCAGGAGCGACTTCTGAGCGCATATAGCCAGGAGTAACCCCTGAGCGTCACCGGGTGTGGCCCAAAAACCAAAAAAAAAAAAAAAAAAAAAAAAAAAAAGAAATCGCCCCTGGCAGTCTGGGGGACCATATGAGATGCTAGGAATCAAACCATGTCCCTCCCCAGTAAGCCGCATGCAAGGCAAATACCCCACTGCTGTGCTATCTCTCTGGCCAGAATCAGACTTAAGATTTTGTTGTTGTTGTTGTTTTGGCCACACCTGGCAGCACTCAAGGGTTACTTCTAGCTCTGCTCTCAGAAATCACTCCTGGCAGGCTCAGGGGACCATAAGGGATGCTGGGAATCAAAACTGGGTTGGATGTTGCAAGACAAATACCATATCCATTGTGCTATTGCTCCAGTCCCAAGATTATTTTATTGGGAGTGGGCTAGAGGGAGGGTTTGGGCCATACTAGGTGGTGCATGGGCACCATATCGTGCCAGGGATGGAACTACTGAGCCACATATTTGCCCAATAGACTTAGACTTTCTTTTTTTTTTTTTTTTTTTTTTTTTTTTTGGTTTTTGGGCCACACCCGGTGACGCTCAGGGGTTACGCCTGGCTATGCGCTCAGAAGTCGCTCCTGGCTTGGGGGACCATATGGGACGCCGGGGGATCGAACCGCGGTCCGTCTCCTAGGCTAGCGCAGGTAAGGCAGGCACCTTACCTCCAGCGCCACCGCCCGGCCCCTGACTTAGACTTTCTGACTCTAAGCACAGTCCTCTTTTTAGTCTTCTATCCTTGCCTCCGTGCTTGAGATAACACTGGAATATTGGTAAGTCTAAAAGAAATAGATAAACAGCTGGGCTTGGAATAATTGAATTTGCTTGTTGAATGTAACGAGGATAACACAATGTTTTCAAGTCTATGAATAAAAAGGTAATTAACATTTCTTTGGTTCTGTGATGCATAATAAAGAAAAAATAATACAGATTGATGTCAGAGTACTGGTATAGAATATTATTCAAAAGTTATTAAGCATATATTACTAACTCATAAATCCTTATTTTCCTATTTGAAAATTATATTGTGTGTATGCAGCATGACTACTTTAGTGTCGGCAAAGTTCCATTTCAACAGCCTATAAAAGAGAATTAGGACATCTGACCCCAATAGTGTAGGACAGGAAGAATTTCCCATTACATTTACTTGGTTGAATTAAGAATGATTTGATTGAACTCTGATCTAAGTAAGAATGAGGTTGGGGGTTAGGTTGGATATGTGGGGCTCTGCACAATCACTTGGATGATGTAAGAAGATACACACAGGTATCAATAATTGAGTGGACACCACTCAAGGAACCACCAATTAACTTCATATCTGACCTCTATTCCTCACATTCAAGATGCCTATGATTTTCAGCTCAGCTTCTCCCTCATTATCTTTACTAAACAGCCTAAAGACTGGCTCTCACCCATGCCTCCTAAAAGTCTAGGTTCACCATCTCCACATAGAGGATTTCAATAGGAAGAACAGCTCTGGAAATGCATAGAACACTTGATAGTTTATTTTATTTTATTTTATTTTGGTTTTTGGTTTTTGGGTCACACCTGGCAGCTCTCTGGCTCTATGCTCAGAAATTGCTCCCAGCAGGCTCAGGGAACCATATGGGATGCCAGGATTTGAGCCACCGTCCTTCTGCACGCAAGGCAAACACCCTATCTCCACGCCATCTCTCCAGCCCCAGAACACTTGATGCTTTATAAAGCCCCTGTTTGTACCATTTTTTTTTTTTTGGTTTTTGGGTGCTCACCATTGCCCCATGAGGTAGGCAAGGAAGAGATTAATTTAATTTGTAGAAAAGGAAAATTGCTCTTATAATGAAGTCAATAGCTTTACCTACTAAAGCTTTTGGAAATTTTTTTTCTTCTGAATGTAGACTCATTTGTATCAAAGACTTTTAAATATCTATGGGAATAACTCCTTCCCGATGATAAAATAAATTCCCCTCATTGTAAAGCAATGAAACCCATAAAATTATATTAAGTCTATTGACGCTAATACTGTATTCAAATGCAATAAAGTAACTATATAAATGCTTGCTTTAAAGGACAGCACCCTAATTAAGAAGATTGTTAAAGGAATGGAGCATATGAATACATCAGGATTCACTAGAACTCACTGTGCCCACAGCATTAAAGTGGGACCAGCTGTTGCCTGGAACATGCAAGCAGTCTTATGAAGAAGGAACTGGGCATTTTAGTGATTTTTTGTTCAAAACTGAAGATGCCTGTATATGACCTCAATCCTTTCTTCTATTGTCTAGCATTCAACCAATAACTTCGTAACTTTGTCTGTTTCCCGGTTCTGCAATTGTGGGCAGGCCTTAATATCCATTTCATACTTGCATTTCAGAAGCTAAAGATGCTCTGCAATTTTTAGCTCTGTCCTCAAAAGGAATTTTTTTGACAACTTTATTTGAAAATAAGCTTTTTGCTCTGGTCTACAAATGCAAGCAATTCTTCCCTTTCAAATTCCACTGCCTTTCTCCATTTTCCTAGGAAATGGATTCCTGGGTCCACCAGAGTCTTCTCTTGCTGCCTCTGATATTAGCAGATGCCTGGCTAGTGGCCAGCAGTGATGGATTCCTGAACATTTGCTCTATTATTGAGACATCTTGTCAACAAAGAGCACCAGGATGCACCCCCATCTTGGTGTAGTGCTATTTCATGCTTTGCTTCTCCATAGATGTTGACCTTAATAAAAAGATGAAGCAATGGCCTATGCTGGCACTGAATATTGTTACTAGAAATGTTGGAAACTGCAACTCTAACAGCAAGATAGGGATGTTCCAGAAAGCAATCTTCTCTTGGCCCATTGTTACTGTTTTTTTTTTGTTTGTTTGTTTTGTTTTTTAGTAAGGCTTGTCTTGCTCTTAGAGATTTCCTTCATTCTCTTTTACCCCATGTGTGGTTCCCAAGGATAGCATGGAGAAGTGAGTGGTTAGCTTCATACTTGGCTACTGCATCAGGCTCAGCTGTATAGTTTAGTTTAAGCATGATGAATGTCTACAAATATTTTTAGAAGAATTGGAAGAGTAGAAATTAAGGGACTGATCCTGGCCTTTGGGTTTCAAGTCCAACCACAGAAGCTACAAGGCAGAGGTTAGGAATCTTCTCTGTTTCTGCTACTGGTGACTAAGCAGTGGAATGTGGAATCCAACCAGACCACTGTTCACTTTGGTCAATGCTTGCTGGTGCCAGTCTCAGAGATAGTCTCCATCTCTCCTGCCTTCCAAACAGCAAGCTAGTAAATTTCACTGGCAAAGCTTCAAGTTCACTAGGACCCAGAAACTTAGCACAAATGAACCCCATCCATGTTAGATCCTCAGCACCACATGCAAAGCTTTTCCTAACCCTCCTTCAAGCAACATTGGGTGTGCTCTCATAACACCAGAGTACTGCTGGGGTGGGCCCCAATACGCATAGAGTAAGAACAGACAAACATCTTTGGGTTCTTATATATAACTGTCTGGTCTGGTTGGCCAGGAATCATCATAAGTGGTTTCTGGGTCCCCTGAGCACTGCTTAGGAAGACTAACCCTCCCAGATAAATAAATAAATAAATAAATAAACAAACAAACAAACAAAAAGGCTCTGCAAGAACCTTGACTGTCTTGACAGACTCCCTTCCCTTAGAGGACACATGAGTGAAAATGAGGATGCTTTTATATTGGCTAATACTTCCACCCTTACTGTATCCAAATGAACTCCTTTGTCCCAAATTCTAGCCTTAATGAAAGAATTCTTGAGATGTGCCTCAAAAATCTTTGAGTTTATTTTGGATCGGGGTTTTTGGGTTTTGTTTACCATACCTGGCAATCTCAGGAGTTACTCCTAACTCTTTATTCAGGAATCCCCACTCAGGAATCACTTCAAGTGGTCTGTGGGAAACTAGGAATCAAACCCAGTCAGCAGCATACAAAGCAAGTGCCTTCTCTGCTGTACTATTTCTCCAGCCCCATTTCTCAAAGATCTTGAAGCAGGTCAAGCTCTGGCTGTTGGAAGGATTCATGAATGTGCATCATCCTTGCTCAGGGGATGTTCCTCTATATTATTTTGATTTTAGTACTGAGATGCCTACATAAACACTGGTATGGTTCTTGGGCCAGAGTAATCCTGAAAGATTGTCTAGTCTCTGCCACCTTTGATTTGATGTGGACAAAGAAGGAACCAGGACTGAAGATGGTAAAGTTGGAGTTTGGGCTTAGCTTCTACCTCCTCCCAAAGTTTTATTTCATAATTTTGAGTCTCTGTTTCTCACCTGAACACTAAAGAAAAGAAGCAGATAATTTTGATTTTAGGAAAATGATGGATAGATGTGCAGGGTGGAATGTTCGTGGCAGAGGTGGGAGTACAGAGAGGTGAGTGTCTCTGCCACACTGGAACTACTCTCCCCAGAGAGTTTCCTTGTTCAGGGTCATACTGGCTCTTCAGACCACCTCTGTCCATTAAATGGACAATGAAGAGAAGGACAGTAAGAAATGCTGGCTCCAGGGACCAAAGCAGTGGCGCAAGTGGTAGGGCATTTGCCTTGCACTCACTAACCTAGGATGGAGCACTGTTTGATTCTCTGGCTTCCCATATGGTCCCCCAAGCCAGGAACAATTTTTGAGTGCATAGCCAAAAGTAACCCTATAGCCAGAGTAACGCCTGAGCATCACTGGGTGTGGCCAAAACAAACAAACAAGAAATGCTGACTCCAACTGGGCCTAGAATCTGAGGGTTCCCACCTCTAATATGCTCCATGAGACATTACATTTTCAGTTCTTCCTCTGTCCTCCACAGTCCCTCTCAGTTTTCACGGTTGCTGGTTCTAAAGCTTCTCTACCCAGAACCCTCCTGTTCACAAATCTGTGTTTCCTGGGAAACCCAAACATCAAGTTGGGTTTAGAGGATGAATTATGAGTTCTCATAAGACTTAAGAGTATCTCAGAAGAATATTGAGTATCTCATGGCATTTTCAGGAAAAAAACAAAAACAAGCCAGGCATGGGTTAAGAGAAAGTACAAAATGTTATATGTATGGAAAGTATAGAAAAAATGGTTATGTATGAAAATGTTGAAAAATTAGTTATGTATGAAAAGGTTGGTTACAAGAAAGTAGTAAAGTATCATCCTTACAAATCATGTCATTGGCTTTGACCCAAGGCTTTTGTGGGACCATTGGGTGAGTCTAAAGATTAATTTTCAGACCAGTGAAGGACCTATTTTTAGTTAGAGAGTTTTTACTCCCTTTGAAGCACATGATCTGGAAGGACACACCAAACAATAAAAAAAACGATTAAGACAAGATTAAGACACTAAATAAACTTCCCCAAGGCTGTGAGCCATCTTTCTCATAGATTCTCAGCCCTTTCATTTATGCACAAGCCCCATTCTTGATTGATCTTACTCTATCCTACACTGTAAATATGTCTGTGGTGGTGAGTCCCACATTCATAGCACTGTCTGAGACCACCTTGCTGAGTCTCAGATTCATGAAGCAGAGCTACTTTGAGAAACTAAAAAAATCAAAAAAAAATTTTTTACTCTCTGTCCCTATTTGCCTCTATCCCTCCTCTTCCATTCCAATAAATCACAGTGCCCTGGGTCATTCTACAACTGATTTCTTCTATCCTTCAATGTTTTTCATTTGTGTTTTATTAGTTCTGCCTGCAAACTGAACCTAAGTTCATCCACTCTTCTCTAACAGCACTCAATCTCCACCACCAAGAGCCACCATTATCTTAAACTATTTGAACAGCTACCTGCAGGAACTTTCTACTTCAAATTTTTTGCTCAATCCTTTCGTTACCAAGAGGACTCTGGGTTCCACTTTTACTCTTTGGACTGAGAACAAAATCTAGTTCCCTTCCATCTTTGATGATGACTCATCAGTTCCAGCACTGATGTGGGCCATCGATGGCCTCTATTCTACTTAGGGCTGTTACTGTGATTCTATTTCTCCAATTATGTCCTTTCCTTTTGGCTCCTGACCCTTTATACTTAATGTTCCCCATGCTTATAAAGTACTGCCTACAGATTTTGCCTAGTTGATGCCTTATATTCGTCTCAACCCAAATGCTCTTTTCTCATGGATAATTTGATTTTTAATAACCTCACTTCCTCCAAGTCACTTTCTAATTATTCTACTATATGTCTTTCCTAATAGTAACATCTGGAATTATCTGTGTTTTGATTTATTATCTTTCTCCTTTGCTATACAATATAAACTTATTGAAAAATCTTTCTCCATCTCATTGACAACTGCAACCCAAGTATCTAGAATTGTACCTGATATATATATAGTAGCGCTCCATAAATATTTCTTGAATGCATCATTGACTTTATTTAGTATCTTGTCTTGCTTACTTAAATTGAAAGAAAGGATTTTTAGACTGAGCCCATGTTTTTTCTTCTCTTTGTCAAGAGAGTTTATTTTTTGTAAACATGAATGGGTAAAATTTATTTTTTAAGCTTAATGGTATTTTATTTTTTTATAATATCTTTATTTAAGCAGCATGATTACAAGCAAATTTGTAGTTGCATTTCAGTCATAAAAAGAACATCCTCCTTCACCAATGCAACATTCCCACCACCACTGCCTCCTATCACCTTCCTCCCCAAACCCTTGCCTGTATTCAAGACAGGCATTCTACTTCTCTCACTTATTAACATTGTCATGATAGTTGTTATGTAGTTATTTCTCTAAATGCACTCACCACTCTTTGTGATGAGCTTCATATTTTTGAGTCTGTCCTTTGAGCCCTCATCTCTATTGTCTTTGGGGATTATTACAACAATGTCTTTTATTTTTCTTAAAATCCATAGATGAAAGAGACTATTCTGTGTTTATCTCTCTTCCTCTAACTTATTTCACTCAGCATAATAGTTTCCATGTCTGGATGGATAAAAATTTATATAGATATTTCCAACAATTTTTAATTGAATCAAAGTATAGTAACATGAGAAGCAGATGTGACTTTATCACTAGTATAAGTCATAGATGCTTTCATATCACATATCATTGAAGGATATGTCTCAAAATCTTGCTTGTATTCATTAGCACTTCCAAAAATAATAATGAAAAATTATGAGGCTAACTACCAAATTGATGTCTAAATGGGTGAATAAAGAAGCATTTAAAATATATCACCAAGGGCTGAAGTACTAGTACAAGGTAAAGTACTTTGCCTCCCATGAAGCTGATCTTGGTTTGAATCTCTGGTACCACATATGGTCTCCTGAACCAGGAGTAAGCTCTGAGCACAATGGGGTGTGGTCCTAAGTTAAAAAAAATAAAAACTTTAAATTTTTCATTAATAAATAACAAATGTTAAAAGTTGGTTTATTTTAATTCTGAAAATTGACATATTAGTCTATGAAGAGGGCTATAGAATTTATCACTTTGCCAAAAGTGTTTAGAAAGCATAAAAGACAAAGATGTAGAGTTGGATTATCCAATATGGCAGCCACTAACTTAAATGTGGATGATAAAATTTAACTTAAAATTAATTAAGTTGAATTAATTTTAAAATTCAGACCCTTAATGACATTAGTTACATTGTTGTGTTCAATAATCACATAATAGCAGCTATCTATCAGAGTTGAAAATGCAAATATATTATCAGTGAAGAAAGTTCTATTGGAAAACACTGGTTTAGTTTCCGATTTGTCTTTTTATTGTCATACTTTTCCCTCGGTCCATTCCCACTTTTATGAACTATGTTTTCCAATAGAAAGTTGGGGACACAAAAATGAAAGACATTCTTGCAATAATAATTTTCAGACACAAAAGAGAAAAGAGCTGGAAGTTACAGCTCACCTCAGGAAGCTCACCACAAAGAGTGAGGAATTTAGTTAGAGAAATAACTACATTTTGAACTGTCCTAATAATGAAAATGTATGAGGGAAATGGAAAGCCTGTCTAGAGTACAGGCGGGGGTCGGTTGGGGAGGAGGGAGATCTGGGACATTGGTGATGGGAACGTTGCACTGGTGATGGGTGGTGTTCTTTACATGACTGAAACCCAAACACAATCATGTATGTAATCAAGGTGTTTAAATAAAAAATAAAATAAATTAAAAAATTAAATATGAAAAAAAAAAGAAAGTTGGGGACACAAGGATTTTCTCTTTACTCTCTCAACTGCCTCTGCCCTTCCTTGTCAGAGTCAAGCGAGTCAACTTGGCAATAGCAATAAAAGTTTGATATTAGACCCTAAATCACTCAAATACTTTGCTTGAGCAACGTTACAGCCAAAGATATCTTTGGGCATGTTATAGGTGAGGTTCTTGTAAGACCTCTCCAGCTAAGTGAAAAGTAGAGAGTCATCTACTAGTGCAGCACCCTAATATCACTGTAGTCTTCCACCCTCCTATGCCTGATAGCCAGATAACCCTGTGGTCCCTGGTCTTCCCAGCACTGCTTCAAGCCAACTCAGAGTTACTTGAATTTCAGAGTTAGCTTTGTCTATTGCAGGTCATTAATTAAGTCAATCTTATGAGGGAGTAAAGTTTTTGTTTGCAAGTGTAGAAAACCACTAAGGCATGCTTCTCCTGCTCTGTGTGTCCATATATATGTGCTAGTACATATGTGTGTCTGTGTAATATAGGAAAGGGATAGTTTGAGAATAAGGTCTGCAGAAAGGGACATAGTATATGCCATAGGTAAATCTACTAATTTCATCAAGATTAGAGGAAATTCAAAGTTTGTGATTAATTTCACCTACGAAATTAAACCTTACCAATGATTTAACTGGCTTTGCTTTTCAAGTCTAACTCAGAGCTTAAAGGTTAAGTTTAATTGGTTAGTAGTTTTAATTGTGTGTGTCTCTGTGTTTGGCTTTGTACTTGAATAATGGTCCTCAAAATTCCCACCTCAACTGAAACTTCATAATGGGTTTCTATTTGGAAATCAGATTTGTGAGGATTCATTAAGATGGGGTGACAATGGCCAACTACTCTCTAAACCAAGATAACTGGTGGCTATAATAAGAGGAGATGCAAGAGAAGGCATGAAGGGAGGGGTTAAGAAGAAGAAGGGGGGCCTGGAGAGATAGCACAGCGGCTTTTGCCTTGCAAGCAGCCGATCTAGGACCAAAGGTGGTTGGTTCGAATCCCGGTGTCCCATATGGTCCCCTGTGCCTGCCAGGAGCTACTTCTGAGCAGACAGCCAGGAGTAACCCCTGAGCACCGCTGGGTGTGGCCCAAAAACCAAAAAAGAAGAAGAAGAAGAAGAAGAAGAAGAAGAAGAAGAAGAAGAAGAAGAAGAAGAAGAAGAAGAAGAAGAAGAAGAAGAAGAAGAAGAAGAAGAAGAAGAGGAGGAGGAGGAGGAGGAGGAAAGATGTGGAGTAAGTACTTGTGGGAGAATGTACTTGAATGAGAATGCCTTCTGTGCCTTTAAGAAGCCCTCTGCTATGGTAGCTCCAGGAAGTACATGCTAGGTCATAAGTACATGCTTGTGGCCAAGATTTAATACCAGCGCTCAATCTTGCACCACATGACCTCCCACTGCAGTAGCCCTGGAGGTCCCCCAGTATTTCTGGGGCACCTCAATGCCTGGGTAGTACCTTGGGTCCTAATACTGAGCCACAAACCCAGTTGGCAGAGTTATTGGGTTTGTGGCTCACTGAGAGTGGTTCACAAACACCCCAAGCACCATTTGGGAAGCCCCCCCAAATAAAATACATACTTTTCTGTAATAATAACATCTTTCTTTGAGGCAAGCTGGGGTCACCTTAAATGACAACAGCCTAAAAGAAAACATGCCTCTTCATGAATAATAATTCTCCAACAATGAAGGTCTAAGTATAAAGTCTTATGGAGCCATGAAAGTCCACCCTGCCCTTTTCTTTTGATTCCCTTCTGTTTACTCCCTTACCTCCACCCTCATGTCTTTTATTACAGGGCTTTCTGTTTTCCTCCTTAGTTCCTTTTGTATCTCCTAGGTCAGGGAAGATCTCAGTTCCCACAACACAGTTCCTATCTCCATCCACCCACCCACACCCCAGAGAATGTTATTCTCCTGCTTTTCTTGAGTTAAGCTGAATACAAAGCTTTCCCCTTTCCTTCCAGGCTGGAAATGGGGACAAGAATAGGGGTTAGGAGATGGATGGCCTCTCCACACCTGCCATGCCATGCTTTTATTCCATCTCCAGGTCCTCACAGATGTCTGTGTTCACATAGGCATTATGGGATTAGAGCAGCAGTTAAGAAGAACTCACATGAGCCTTAGAGATACACAGAAAAGCCCAAACTAACTGAGGCTCCTTCCCCCCGCAGTGTGGTCTGTTCACCCAGGAGCTAGTGGTTTGTTTCTAAATGAAGTCTGAGAAGGCATCGTGGGAGGAAGAAAGGAGTGACTAAGGATCAAGAAGAATCCTCTTCCTTTTCTTGCCTCCCTTCCAAAGTTTTGATGCAATCTCAAATGATGTGCATTATAAGCAGTGATAAGAAGATACATTAAATGTCCCATGTTTTCCGAAGAAAATGTCTCACAGCTGTTTTATTAAGGCAATAAGTAAATGGAGAAAAGAGCAAGCATGAAATATAGATCATGAACTCCTTAGAGGTTTCAAAAGGAAGAAGGAAATGTGGACATCAGCCGAGGACTCCTGTAGTGCTCATTTTAAACAACATGATTCATATTCCTTTAAAAAATTTCAAGAATATTTTTAACTGCCTGCCTCCCTTTGTATTTTCTAAGAGTTTTTAAAGGGACTTCGGAGACTCCTGGCTAGGTCTTGGGGGAGACATAGTAATTAAAGACATAAGAATAGCTAGCACAATTTCACATGGAAAATGTCTCAGCCGTGGTCGTCCTGACATGGATTTGGGACTAAGCCACCTCATTCCACAAGACAAAATTGGGAGAAAATAACTTAGTCATAGAGATGTCAGACTGAATTTCCAGGAAAACATAAAACATACGCTCTGGGGTCCACCTTTGAAGATACCATTTATCTTGGGCCCAATATGCTTTATAGAATTCTGTGTTACCCACCTCCAGTTGAAACGAGACATAGAATGAATAGTCTCCGGCCAGTGAGTTTCAGATTTCATATTTTTCCGAGCCTTTGGCTTCCTTAATTGCTCATTGTTTCAACAAGAAGACTGTTATTTCCTATGATGAGCAGACATTAGGTGGTTCTCAGAATCTCTTATTCCTGATGTTCATGCCCTTTCTTAATCTCCTCCCCGGGTGACTTGCTACTCACAAATAGATCCTGGCAAAGTGGTGGAAAGCCAATCTCTTAATTACATTACATTAGGTAGCCAAACTTAGAAAAGGTCTGTCACTCCTATCATCACATCGAATTATGGAAGGTTGTTTTGTGGCTTTTATGCACTCTAGTCAGGTGCTCCTTACTGATTTCAAAGAATAAAGCTTCTACAAGTCTTATAACTAAAAATTTAAAAAAAAAAAGTGTTGAATGTAGAAACACCTTTTTTGCCAGTAGAGCTCCCAGATGAGAATCAAGCCCTGGTGAGCACTGTAGTGGCAATGTCTCAGAGGAAACAGATAATATGTGGCCAGCCATCTGTGAGATACCAAACATATGTTATTATGAAAGACTATGTTTGCTGTTCTTTTTAATGCAGTCATAAAACATGTGCCTTTGACCAAGTATTCTTCTAAGTGTTCTTGTACTGCTTTATCTGTTTTTCCTTCCCAGTCTTTCCTTGTTGCTGTTGTTAGGGATACAACCATAATGAATTGTGGTGCTTGCTGCGGTTACACTCTTTAATTGTGGTGCCCTAGTACCATCTAGTTTAAGTACTTGCTGGGGAAGATACCAGTTTAGTTGTTCTGTGTGCACAATGCTCACCAGGGGTCACAATTCTGACTGCATTTCTTACACACCTTTAACTGCAATGCTAATCAGTCTAGCTGTGCTAGCCAATCTAACTGTGGTATCTCATTGCCAGCTGTGATGGGTGAATTTGGCACACTCTATTAAGTTGTACTTAATGCAACCATTTTCTCAATCTTAACCTCATACACCTAAGGAAACACTTTTTTTTTTTTTTTTTTTTGGCCACCAATCTGTCTCCAGAATCCTGGAGATATCTCTTTAAAAGTTTGTAAAATGATTAGGTTTAGAGTTCCTTTATTGAGCAATGTAGATAAGTGTCTACAAAAGGAATTGATCTAGATTACAACCCTTTATGAATAATAGTATTTTCCATTTTGCATGTGTATCAAACCATCTTGTGTTTTTTTTAAATGCAAATTATCCTAACTGCCTTCTGAAAATTGTGTTTGGTCCAATTGAACTAGAGCTTAGACTTTCTGAAGAGTATGTTACATATGTTAACATATTACAATATGTTTCTCAGTCAAAAGTGCATGTCTGGGGCTGAAGCAATAGTCCAGGGAGTTGGGTGTTTGTCTTACATGAGGCCAAACCCTGGTTTGATCTTTGGCATTATATATAGTCCCCCTTGCCCACCAGGAGTGATTCCTGAGCTCAGAACCAGGAGTAAACCCTGACTACTATTGGGTATGGCTAAAAAAAAAAAAAAAAAGCATGTTTGCTATTTAAGCTAGAAACTTCCTTTTTAGAAAGTTATCTCAAGGATCTAGTCAGTACTGGAGTAATAGCACAGCAGTAGGGCATTTGCCTTATACACAGCCAACCCTAGACAGACCTGGGTTCAAATTCCAGCATCCCATATGGTCCCTCAAGCCTGTCAGGAGCGATTTCTGAGCAAAGAGCCAGGAGTAATCCCTGAGAACCACCGGATATAACCCAACTCCCCACCCCACCCCCCAAAAAAGAATATAGTCAGACAATGTTTTATTTTGTTTTTTGTTGTTGTTGTTGTTTTTTGTTTTTTGTTTTTTTGGTTTTTTTTGGTTTTTGGTTTTTGGGTCACATCTAGCAGCACTCAGAGATTACCCTGGCTCTAAGCTCAGAAATCACTCCTGGCAGTTCAGGGGACCATATGGAATGCTGAGATTTGAATCACCATTTTTCTGCATGCAAGGCAAACACCTAACCTCCATGCTATCTCTCCAGTCTCCAGACAATGTTCTAAAAAGAATGTTCAGGGATACTCTTTACAGCATTCTTTAAAATATGAAAAACCTAAGAGAGGAAATGGGCAGTATGTATATGCAATATATATATATATATACATAATATACATATATTATAAGACTTATAGAAAGTTCTAGGTAGAAAAAGAAGTAAAGAAATTGGGCAACAAATGGAGGTAAGTTAATCATCTAGCCATAAAACAGGAGGTCAGAAGATGAGAAGTCAATGAGGTAGAATCCCTCATGTTTTCTTTTTCAATCATTTGTAATCACAGATGGGCAAATTTGGTCAAAGATCAGATCTGTTGCTCTTTGTGAAATGAGGTCTGGGGTTCAAACTAGGGAGGAATGAGATGGTGATTAAAAAATAGCAGTTATCATTTCTAGGTGTTATTGTGGTCTGATTGAGGAAGAAAAAGAATTAAGAGAGGCATAACACTTCCCTTTTAGGATAGTGCAATCAGCTCCTCTGCATTATTAGAAAGACAAAGACATAGTTTTTTTTTGTTTTTTTGTTTGTTTTTTTTTGTTTTGGGGCCACACCCTGTAACGCTCAGGGGTTACTCCTGGCTATGAGCTCAGAAGTTGCTCCTGGCTTCTTGGGGGACCATATGGGACGCCGGGGGATCGAACCGCGGTCCGTCCTAGGCTAGCGCAGGCAAAGCAGGCACCTTACCTCCAGCGCCACCGCCCGGCCCCCCAAAGACATAGTTTTTATGAAGCTAACATAACCCTGATAACAAAAGCAGACAGAAAGTCCACAAAAGAGAACTACAGACCAATATCCTTTATGAACACAGATGCAAAAATCCACAACAAAATTCTAGCAAATAGGATCCAATCACTTATCAAGAAGGTCATACACCATGGCCAAGTAGGATTCATTCCAGAGATAAACTCTCAACAAGATGGGAATGGAAAAAACTTTTCTTAATGTAGTCAAGGCCATTTACCACAAGCCCATGAAAATATTATACTCACTGGGAAATAAACTAAAAGCCTTTCCTCTAAGATTCGGTACCAGAGAAGGCTGCCTTCTCTCACCACTCCTATTCAACATAGTACTGGAAGTACTTGCCATAGCAATCAGACAAGAAAAATATATCAAGGGCATACAAATAGAAAGAAAAAAAAAAAGTCAGAGATAGCACAGCGGCGTTTGCCTTGCAAGCAGCCAATCCAGGACCAAAGGTGGTTGGTTCGAATCCTGGTGTCCCATATGGTCCCCCATACCTGCCAGGAGTTATTTCTGAGCAGACAGCCAGGAGTAACCCCTGAGCACTGCCAGGTGTGGCCCAAAAACCAAAAAAAAAAAAAAAAAAAAGTCAAGCTCTCACGGTTTGCTGATGACATGACACTATATTTAGAAAATCCTAATGATTCTACCAAAAAGCTTCTAGAAATAATAGATTTGTGTAATAAAGTGGCAGGCTACAAAATTAACATGCAAAAACTCAAGGCCTACTTATAGACAAATAATGACAGAAAAGAAATAGACATTAATAAAAAACAATCCCAGTCATAATTGTGCCACAGAAAATCAAGTACCTTGGAGTCAACTTATTTAAAGAGGTGAAAGACTTGTACAAAGAAAATTAGAAATCACTGCTTCAAGAAATAAAGAAGGAGACAAGGAAATGAAGACATATGTCCTAATCATGGATTGGGAGGCTTAACATAATTAAAATGGCAACATTTCCCAAAACATTGTGCAGATTTAATTCATTCTCTCTAAGGACACCCATTCTTCAAAGAAGTGGATCAAACACTACTGAAATTGATTTGTAACAAAAAACACCCATGAATAGCTAAAGCAATTCTTAGGAAAAAAGAACATAGGATACATCACTTTCCCCAGCTTTAAATAGTACTATAAAGTAATAGTCATTAAATCACCATGATATTAGAATAAAGACAGACCCTCAGATTCATATAATAGAGTATTCAGAAATTGACCTCAAGACATACAATCAATTAATCTTTGATATAGGGTCATGAAACACAAAATGGAGCAAAGAAATTCTCTTCAACAAGTGGTGTTGGGATAACTGATAAGTCACATGCAAAAAAAAGCGAACTCAGATCTCTCTTTAATACCATGTATGAAGGTCAAATCAAAATGGATTAAATAAAATGATATCAGACCTGCAACTATAAATTAATTGAAGTAATCGTAGGCAAAACATTCCATGTCCTTGAGACTAAAAGCATCTTCAAGGAGGAAACACCACTGTCTAAACAACTTGAAACAGAGATAAACAAATGAGACTACATTAAACTAAAAAGCTACATTTCAAAGAAAACAATGACTAGGATACAAAGGCCACCCACAGAATGGGAGAAATTATTTACCTAATAGTCATCAGATAAAGGGCTAATATCTAAGATATACAAAGGCTTGACAGAACTTAAGAAAAAATAATCTAAACCCATAAAAAATGGGGAGAAGAAATGAATAGACACTTCCTCAAAGAAGAAATACAGATGGCTAAAAGGCACATTAAAAAAATGTTCCGGGCCGGAGAGATAGCATGGAGGTAAGGCGTTTGCCTTTCATGCAGAAGGTCATCGGTTCGAATCCCGGCGTCCCATATGGTCCCCCGTGCCTGCCAGGAGCAATTTCTGAGCATGGAGCCAGGAGTAACCCCTGAGCACTGCCGGGTGTGACCCAAAAACCACAAAAAAAAAAAAAAAAAAAAAAAAAAAAAAAAAATGTTCCACATCACTAGTCATCAGAGATGCAAATCAAAACAACAATAAGGTTTCATCTCATCCCACAGAAGCTGGCACACATCACCAAAAAAAAAAATAAAAGTGCTGCCATGGATGTGGGGAAGAAGGAGTTCTCATTGATTGCTGGTGGGAATGGCATCTAGTCCAGTCTTTCTGGAAAACCATATGGATATACGTTAAAAAAAAAATCCTGGAAATTAAGCTCCCAAATGATCCAGCAATACCACTCCAAGGGATATACCCTAGGAACACAGAAACACAATATAAAAATGCCCTCTGCACACCTATGTTCATTATAGTGCTATGTAATAGCCAGAATCTGGAAACAACTCAGGTGCCTTATAACAAATGAGTGGCTAAAGATACTGTGGTACATCTACACAATGGAAGCCATTAGGAAAAATAGTCATGAAGTTTGCCTATACATGAATGGACATGGAGACTACTATGCTAAGTAAAATGAGTCAGAGAGAGACAGATAGACATAAAATAATGTCACTCATTTTTGGAATCTAGGAAAAATAAAGACAGTGTGGTTGTATCCAGAGAAAATAGAGATGAGGACCCGTCCATGATACAAAGCTTGCCACAAAGAGAGGTGAGTGCAGTTAAAGTAGAGAAGTATCTACCATAGTTGGAACTGATCACTCTGTACAAGAACTGGGTGCTGAAAAGGGATAAAGTGATATACATGGCACTCCCCTCATTAATAATAGTGAAAACCACAATATCAGAAAGGAAAGAGAATGAGAGTGAGAGAGAAGCAAATGCCTGCCCCAGACACAGGTAAGAGGTTAGTGGAAGAGAAAGGACATCCGTGGCAGGAAAGGCGCACTAGTGAAGGGCAGTATACATTTTATGACTGAAACTGAACTATGAACATTTTTGTAACCATGGTGCTTAAATAAAGAAATTGTTATAATAATTAAAAAAAGAAAAACCAATGACTCTACTCCTATGTCAGGTCTCAAAGAAAATAGAACTCATATAATAAGGTGGGAGGGGGGTTCTGAATACTTGAGTGCCACACCCTCTCTCTCACCCATAAATATATTGAATCTACAAGTTGATAATATGAGAAGGTTTTAGTTTCTGGGAAATTATTCAGTCATGAAGATGAAGCCCTTAGGTGCTCTTGCACCATGAGAGGTCCCACTCAGGAAGACCACAGCCCTTAACAGGCAGCTGGCCATCCAGGCATGGGTCTCCCATGCTTTGAGCTCTGAGTTCAGCCTTTAAAGACCCTGTGAAAAATAGATTCCTGGTGTTTTTAAGTCACCCTGGATATGGTGTTTTATTAGAGTCACCACACATAATGAGACACAGAGCAACCTTGAGGCCAGGGCTCATGGAGACCACATTACAATTTAGTGATTAGAAGGGACTCTCACAATGTCCCTTCCTTGACTGTTCAACCTTGCTTTCCTAGAGCTCTGACTTGAAACTTTCAGCTACTACATTTCTGCTTCTATGCCAGTGATTTGACTGCATCTCTGGGTTCTATGGTCTCATTCCCAAGACAGATGATGTGATCGGTTCATTTCATGCTTCCCACCAATGAACAAGGCCTGTATGGTAGATTGCCAAGGAGGTACGAGGTAGCCTATAGTGGTCTGTGTAGGGTTCCAGAGTAGAAAGACGAGACCACACAATTGGAATAAAGTTTAACACTTTAATCTGTCTGCCAACAAGATTCCCCAGCCTGGCCAGCCAGGGACCAATCCCTGAAGGAGATGAGCCCCTCCCAAGGTCAAGATGAAGATTACATAGGGAAGAGATATAGGGAAGGTTCCAGCTTTCTGATGATCCTTAAAATAATTGGCTCTTGTCTAGGGGTACCTTCCTCCCAGACCTGCCGGTTCATGGGGGATGAAGCCACGTGGCCGGGGCCTAAGGACAAAGGCCTCCATCCTTCACCATCCATAGCCATCCACCTCCATCCTTCACCATCCAGCTCCATCATTAATTATTTGATTCAACACCTTCCTATTGTTCCATTGTCCTTCCCTGATAGGCTACCTGGTATGGCCAGGTAGATCGAGGCGGGGTCTATGGAAATAGGCTTGTGAAGTCCTATGGCTCACACCATATGGTCCTTACAAAATGGTGTTTCTCCCTGCTCACAACCTAAGAAGAAGCCTGCCATGTGGCTTTTACAAAATGGCATCCCTCCTTATTCAGAATTCAGGTCCTAACAGTCTGCCTTTCCTTCATGAGCTTTTCTTGTCCAATCAGCAGGACTAAGTCTCATGGAATTTGAAACGTGTTTTCAAATAACTATCTAGATCCAGCAAGAAGGGACTGGGGGAGAGTATAATGAAAAGAGACCATTGGATTCAGGATGAGTCCTGAAAAATAGCTGATCACTCTCAGGTATAGCAGCAGCCAGAGTGTGCATATGTGCTAGCATCCTGATCACTCATTTTGCTGGTGATGAAAGTAAACTCAGATAATTTTCCTATACACGGTAAATTTGGTTACAGGGCAGGTACCTGGGCTTGGTGGTCTGAATAGTTTGCAATGGCAATAAGCATTCTGCCCTTTGCTCTGGAGAGACAAACTGTCTTCCCAGCCATCCTCCAAAAGTCATTCCCAAACAAGGTCAGCTCACAAGATGTCTGAAAGTTGAGAGAACTGTAGAGAACCATCTCTCTTAACAAGAGCTTTGACTAACTGCACCAAAAAAGGACATCTTGGCTCTAAAGTCAATTCTTTAGAATCTGGAGCTCAGATAAAGAAAGTAAATGAGACCACATTTAAACAATTTTATAAAATAGACAGTATTAACCTTTGACTTTTCCTCCAATCTCTCCACAATTTCAACTTCCTGGGTGCTTTGTGACTTGAGCCTTGCCTCAAGCTTCCTACTTTTTCCTTCCTTCCACCACACCCACCCAACCCCACCACCCAAGTGTTTATCTGCTCTGAGTCTTTTTCTCTTTCTACTCCATCAGGACCTCTGGACCAAATTTATTTTTATTTACTTCACAACCTGTAGTCCTGGGCCAGAGAGAAAGTACAGTCCATCCAAAGCACTGACGGATACGGCCTTCCAAAAATAAAAAATAAACAATGAACTCTCTTGGAATCCTTGCTGTATCCCAAGAACTTGGTTGATATTAATTCAGACAATGCTAAGGTAGTTATTATTCTTCAGATAAGGAAGTTATGTTAAATGACATTTGATTTGATAGAATATATGTCCATTTTTGGAAATGATGTAATTGCCAGGACTATAAATAATTCTAGAGATAGATGCTTAAAGGGCTTGTAGAAAAACAGGAAACAACTTGAAGCTATCCTTGGTATGCTTTCATTGTAGGGCTGTCAGGATAATATTGAGAATACTCCTTTGGAGAAAAGGATTCATGAACTTTCCTCAACTAATCTCGAATTCACACAGATTGTGGAGTTCATAGAGATTTCAGAATCGCCTGGTTCAGCCCATTCCTATGTGCTCTCAGATTCACTTTAAATAACTGGCTGACTATGGTTTTTAAGAAAAATAAAAGACATTTTTGCAATAATTCTCAGAGATAAAGAAAGGAGGGCTGGAAGGTCCAGCTCACTTCATGAAGCTCACCACAAAGAGTGGTGAGTGCAGTTAGAGAAATGACTACACTGAGAACTATCATAACAATGTGAATGAATGAGGGAAGTGGAAAGCCTGTCTAGAGCACAGGCGGGGATGGGATGGGGAAGAGGGAGATTTGGGACATTGATAGTGGGAATGTTGCACCGGTGAAGGGGGGTGTTCTTTGCATGACTGAAGCCCAACTACAATCATGTTTGTAATCAAGGTATTTAAATAAAGATATTTTAAAAAATAAAATAAATAACTGGCTGGATATTTTTTCCATAGTCAGGACCATGTTTAATTCACTGCTCAGTATCTATTCAGTATCTCACCCAGAACCCAGCTCTTCTTGAAAATTCAAAGGTGGGATCCAGAGAGATAGCATAGAGGCAGGGCATTTGCCTTGCATACAGAAGGATAGTGGTTCAAATCCCGGCATCCCATATGGTCCCCCCAGCCTGCCAGGGGCGATTTCTGAGCACAGAGCCCAGAGTAACCCCTGAGCGCTGCTGGGTGTGACCCAAAAACAAAATCAAAAAAAGAAAATTCAAAGGTGGGGCTGGTGAGATAGCACAGCGGTAGGTCGTTTGCTTTACATTTGCCTTACATACGGCAGACCCCAGGAGAGACCCCGTATGATTCCTGGTCTCCCAGCCTGCCAGGAGGCGAATTCTGAGTGCAAAGCCAGGAGTAACCCCCGAGTATCGATGAGTGTGGCCCAACTACCAAGTAATCAATTAATCAATAAATAGTTGTTTTTTTTTTAAAAGAAAATCCAAAGGTGTATTTACTGACTATCATAATGAATGAGAAATAAGATGCTTCAGTGTTCACTTAAGAAAAAAAGAAAAAGTTCTTGGAGTAGAAGCAACAGATGTGGGCTCCCTGTGTGTGACACCAGGCGGGGAAAATCCGCGAAAGTACACTGGCCCAGTGGGGCTCAACTGTGAAAGACTGTGAGTGTGACCTGTCTATGTCTGTCTACTGTCCTCTTGCGTGAAACTCTTGCGAGTGGGGCAAAAAGAGCCTCCAGAAACCTCGCTCGCCCAGATGCCATTTTCAGGGAGGGACTTCAGAGCATGAAAACCGGCTAAGCTTTGCAAGAGCTGGCTCCCTGTGTGTGACACCAGGCGGGGAAAATCCGCAAAAGTACACTGGCCCAGTGGGGCTCAACTGTGAAAGACTGTGAGTGTGACCTGTCTATGTCTGTCTACTGTCCTCTTGCGTGAAACTCTTGCGAGTGGGGCAAAAAGAGCCTCCAGAAACCTCGCTCGCCCAGACGCCATTTTCAGGGAGGGACTTCAGAGCATGAAAACCGGCTAAGCTTTGCAAGAGCTGGCTCCCTGTGTGTGACACCAGGCGGGGAAAATCCGCGAAAGTACACTGGCCCAGTGGGGCTCAACTGTGAAAGACTGTGAGTGTGACCTGTCTATGTCTGTCTACTGTCCTCTTGCGTGAAACTCTTGCGAGTGGGGCAAAAAGAGGCTCAGAGGAGCACGGCTGCTCCACTTCGCTACGCGGCTGTGCACTCTTTCTAAGGAAAGAACTCCATTGCAACAAGAAGGAAAAATCACACTAAGAACGGCGCTATATCACAGAAGCAAACATTTCTCTCTGGACTGTCTTCTCTGTTGCATGCTCAGGCCTAAGATTTGACCCAGTGTGAGGCTTCATCCACGGAGGACTCCCCTCCCTTAGAGGCAAGTCAGCCCATCCAGA
The DNA here is from genome assembly GCF_024139225.1 of Suncus etruscus. NCBI lineage: Eukaryota > Metazoa > Chordata > Mammalia > Eulipotyphla > Soricidae > Suncus > Suncus etruscus. The sequence goes on from NC_064863.1 coordinate 32,693,279, forward strand.
AAGGGAGGAGCCAGAGGAGTGTGCTGCCTACATCACATAGACAATGAATACCACCACAACACGTAGAAAAACCCACAATACAAGTGTGACAATGGGGAAACAACGCAGGCCAGCATCAGACATAGAGAATGAAGATGACAATTCTGAGGACCAGATAATGACTGAACAACTAATCAACCTCTCAGATAAGGACTTTAGACTAGCAATATGGAAGGTGCTCAACAGACTCCAAGAAACCATGGATCGAGTTGAACAGAACACTAATAAGAACCAAGAAAACATGAAGGCAGAAATGACAAAACTCCAAACTGAAATAACATGTCAACTAACAGGACTGAAAAAGTCAGTAAACGAAGTGAATGACAAAATGGATAAGCTCTGGGACAGGGTATCAGAAGCTGAGAATAGACTTGGTGCTGTGGAAGATGAGATACATAACAATTCCATACAGCAGGAGAGATTGGACAAAAAACTTAAAGCAAATGAGCAGACAATGGAAAAATTAGTCAAAGAATGGGAACAGACGAAAATAGAAGTCTATGATAAGATCAACAGAAACAACTTAAGAATCATTGGAGTCCCAGAGACCCAGGAAGAAAATTTCCAGGAAGAATCAATGGTCAAGAACATCATTAAAGAGAAACTTCCAGAGCTAAAGAATATATGTGATCAAATCCTGCATGCCCGAAGAGTACCAACCAAAAGAGACCCCAGAAAAACCACCCCAAGACACATCCTAGTCACAATGACAAATCCCACAGATAGAGACAGAATTCTGAAAACAGCAAGATCAAAAGGGGAAATCATGTTCAAGCAAGCTTCCCTGAGATTTACAGCAGACCTGTCACCAGAAACACTCAATGCCAGAAAGCAGTGGTGGGATATTGTGACAAGACTGAATGAAATGAATGCTTCACCCAGAATACTATACCCAGCAAAACTCACTTTCCGGTTTGATGGAAGAATACATGGTTTCACAGACAAAAAACAGCTCAGAAACTTCACAGACACAAAACCAGTCTTAAGAGAAAAACTGAAAGACCTAATCTAAGACAAGACTACCCAAAAGACACACCAAATTTTGAAATAAAGATGGCGTTAAATCCCAGGACAATTCTTTCTCTCAACGTCAATGGACTAAATGCACCAGTTAAGAGACACAGAGTGGCTAAATGGATCAAAAAACTCAATCCAACCTTCTGCTGCCTACAAGAAACGCACCTGAATAGTCAGAACAAACATAGACTCAAAATAAAAGGCTGGAGAAAAGTTATCCAAGCAAACAACACCCATAAAAAAGCTGGAGTGGCCATACTAATATCAGATAATGCAAACTTTATACTCAGGAAGGTTGTAAGGGACAAAGATGGACATTTTATATTAATCAAGGGGTACGTAGAGCAGGAAGAATTCACTCTCCTAAACATATATGCACCGAATGAGGGGCCAGCAAAATATTTAATACAACTGTTGACAAATCTGAAAAATAATATCAACAACAACACAATAATTATGGGGGACCTTAACACGGCTTTGTCAACACTGGACAGGTCAACCAGACTGAAACCCAACAAGAATATACTAGACCTGAGGAGAGAAATGGAAGAAAGAGGCCTAGTGGATATATATAGGACACTCCATCCCCAGAAACCTGGATACACATTCTTCTCCAATGTACATGGGACATTCTCCAGGATAGACTACATGCTGGCACATAAAACATACCTCCATAAGATCAAGAGGATAGAAATTTTGCAGACTACCTTCGCTGACCACAAGGCTCTGAAATTATTTGTGAACTCCAAAGGGACTCAGAAGAAACACTTTAACACCTGGAAGTTAAACAGCCTCATGCTCAATAACCAGTGGGTCCGAGATGAAATCAAGGAGGAAATAAAAAGGTTCCTGGAAACAAATGACAATAAAGACACAAACTCTCAGAACTTATGGGACACAGCAAAAGCAGTACTGAGAGGAAAATTTATAGCTTTGCAAGCACACATCAGGAAGGAAGAAGGAGCTTACCTGAGTAGCTTAATGACACAGCTAATAGAACTAGAAAATGCTCAACAAAAGGACCCAAGAATAGGAAGACAGAAGGAAATAACAAAGCTGAGAGCAGAAATCAACGAAGTGGAAACTCAAAAAACAATCCGAAAGATCAACGAAAGCAGAAGTTGGTTCTTTGAAAAAATAAACAAGATTGATAGACCACTGGCAAACCTAACAAAGAAGGAGAGAGAGAGAAACTTGATAACTCGTATCAGGAATGAAAAAGGAGAGATCACTACTGATATGACAGAGATTCAAAGGGTAATCAGAAACTACTTTGAAAAACTCTATGCCACTAAAAATGAGAACCTGGAAGAAATGGATAAATTCTTGGACTCTTATAATCTTCCACGGTTGAAGGAAGAGGATGTAGCATATCTAAACACCCCCATCACCATTGATGAAATTAAAACAGTAATCAAATGTCTGCCGAAAAACAAAAGCCCAGGTCCAGATGGATTCACTAATGAATTCTATCAAACTTTCCAAGAGGAACTACTGCCAATCTTGGCAAGACTCTTTCATGAAATTGAACAAACAGAAACACTTCCAAATAGCTTTTATGAAGCCAACATCACCTTGATACCTAAACCAGACAGAGACGCTACCAAAAAAGAAAATTACAGACCAATATCACTGATGAATGCAGATGCAAAGATCCTCAACAAAATCCTGGCAAATAGGATTCAATGCCTTGTTAAGAAGATCATCCACTACGATCAAGTAGGTTTCATCCCAGGAATGCAAGGCTGGTTTAACATCTGTAAATCTATCAACATAATACACAACATCAATAATAAGAAAAATAAAAACCACATGATCATATCAATAGATGCAGAGAAAGCATTTGATAAGGTCCAACACCCATTCTTGATCAAAACTCTCAGCAAGATGGGAATGGAGGGAACCTTTCTCAATATAGTGAAGGCCATCTACCACAAGCCAGTGGCAAATATTATCCTCAATGGAGAAAAACTGAAAGCCTTCCCTCTAAATTCTGGCACAAGACAAGGCTGTCCTCTCTCACCACTCCTATTCAACATAGCACTGGAAGTACTTGCTATAGCGATTAGGCAAGAAAAGGATATCAAGGGAATCCAGATAGGAAAGGAAGAAGTCAAGCTCTCACTGTTTGCAGATGACATGATACTCTACTTAGAAAACCCTAAAGACTCTATCAAAAAGCTTCTAGAAACAATAGACTCATATAGCAAGGTGTCAGGCTACAAAATTAACACACAAAAATCAATGGCCTTTCTATATACCAATAGTAATAAGGATGAAATGGACATTAAGAAAACAACCCCATTCACAATAGTGCCACACAAACTCAAATATCTTGGAATCAACTTGACTAAATATGTGAAGGACCTATACAAAGAAAACTATAAAACTCTGCTCCAAGAAATAAGAGAGGACACACGGAAATGGAAACGCATACCCTGCTCATGGATTGGCAGGATTAACATCATCAAAATGTCAATACTCCCCAAGGCATTATACAGATTTAATGCCATCCCTCTAAAGATACCCATGACATTCTTCAAAGAAGTGGATCAGACACTTTTGAAATTCATTTGGAACAATAAACACCCTCGAATAGCTAAAGCAATCATTGGGAAAAAGAATATGGGAGGAATTACTTTTCCCAACTTTAAACTGTACTATAAAGCAACAGTTATCAAAACAGCATGGTATTGGAATAAGGATAGGTCCTCAGATCAGTGGAATAGGCTTGAATACTCAGAAAATGTTCCCCAGAGATACAACCATCTAATTTTTGATAAAGGAGCAGGAAATCCTAAATGGAGCAGGGAAAGCCTCTTCAACAAGTGGTGTTGGCACAATTGGATAGCCACTTGCAAAAAATTAAACTTAGACCCCCAGCTAACATCATGTACAAAGGTAAAATCCAAATGGATTAAAGACCTCGATATCAGCCCCAAAACCATAAGATATATAGAACAGCACATAGGCAAAACACTCCAGGACATTACAGGCATCTTCAAGGAGGAAACTGCACTCTCCAAGCAAGTGAAAGCAGAGATTAACAGATGGGAATATATTAAGCTGAAAAGCTTCTGCACCTCAAAGGAAATAGTGCCCAGGATACAAGAGCCACCCACTGAGTGGGAGAAACTATTCACCCAATACCCATCAGATAAAGGGCTAATCTCCAAAATATACAAGGCACTGACAGAACTTTACAAGAAAAAAACATCTAACCCCATCAAAAAATGGGGAGAAGAAATGAACAGACACTTTGACAAAGAAGAAATACACATGGCCAAAAGACACATGAAAAAATGTTCCACATCACTAATCATCAGGGAGATGCAAATCAAAACAACGATGAGATACCACCTCACACCCCAGAGAATGGCACACATCACAAAGAATGAGAATAAACAGTGTTGGCGGGGATGTGGAGAGAAAGGAACTCTTATCCACTGCTGGTGGGAATGCTGTCTAGTTCAACCTTTATGGAAAGCGATATGGAGATTCCTCCAAAAACTGGAAATCGAGCTCCCATACGATCCAGCTATACCACTCCTAGGAATATACCCTAGGAACACAAAAATACAATACAAAAACCCCTTCCTTACACCTATATTCATTGCAGCTCTATTTACCATAGCAAGACTCTGGAAACAACCAAGATGCCCTTCAACAGACGAATGGCTAAAGAAACTGTGGTACATATACACAATGGAATATTATGCAGCTGTCAGGAGAGATGAAGTCATGAAATTTTCCTATACATGGATGTACATGGAATCTATTATGCTGAGTGAAATAAGTCAGAGAGAGAGAGAAAAACGCAGAATGGTCTCACTCATCTATGGGTTTTAAGAAAAATGAAAGACACCCTGGTAATAATAATTTTCAGACACAAAAGAGAAAAGAGCTGGAAGTTCCAGCTCACCTCAGGAAGCTCACCACAAAGAGTGATGAGTTTAGTTAGAGAAATAACTACATTTTGAACTGTCCTAATATTGAGAATGTATGAGTTAAATGTAGAGCCTGTTTAGGGTACAGGCGGGGGTTGGGTGGGGAGGAGGGAGATTTGGGACTTGGGTGATGGGAATGTTGCACTGGTGATGGGTGGTGTTCCTTTTATGACTGAAACCCAAACACAATCATGTATGTAATCAAGGTGTTTAAATAAAAAAAAAATTAAAAAAAAAAAAAAAAAAAAGAAATAAATTCTAAATTGCCAAAAAGAAAAAAAAAAAAAAAAAGAAGCAACAGATGTAACTGCATCTTAAATCAATGGATGAAGTTTGATACAGAAAGGGAGGAAGTTTCTTCCAGGGATACAAAAATATAGAAGAAAGAAGACTCAAATGGATAATTTTAAAAAGAATTTTGGGGGGAAATAAAACAGAGGGGATTAGAGGAAGAAACACTTGAAGGCAAAGGAGATGTACCATTGACTCATTTAGAATAACTTGAATATAAAGGAAAATATAATAGGCACAACTAGGAAGTCAGAAATGTGAGATGCTTCAATTTCTGGTTTTAATGTAAAAAGGTGAGCAAGAAAGAGAGGAGAATATCAGTAACAAAAATGACTACATTGATGGGTGATATTTTGTTCCAGCTTCTCACTGCTTTGGGCTTATCCATTTCAGCAGTTCTATAATAAGATTTTTATTATTAATATATTTATTATTTTTTATTTTGACTTTGGGATCACATATATCAATACTCAGGGGTGTTCTGTATCTGCATTCAGAAATTATTCCTGGAGGCCATATTGGATGCCAGGGATTAAACCAGGGTTGGCCACATGCAAAGTAAGTGCTCTATCCACTACACTATCACTCTGACCCTGAAATTCTTTTGTTTTGTTTTGTTTTGATTTTTGGGTCACACCCAGCAGCACTCAGGGTCTACTCCTGACTCTACGCTCCAAAATGCCCCGGCATGCTCAGGGGACCATATGAGATGCTAGGATTTGAACCATCGTCCTTCTGCATACAAGGCAAATACCTTACCACTATGCTATCTCTCTGGCCCCAAATTCTTAGTTTTTTTTTTTTTTTTTACCATCACCATTTTACCTATGACAAAACTTAGTGACAGAGAGGTTAGGTAACTTGTCCAAGGTGACACATCTTTTGAAATATAAAACTGGAGCTTGAACCAGTAAAACTGAGCTGTTCACACCTTCCACAGTTACCATTTATCACATCTTACATAGAAGTGCTATATGCATGGAAGGGCAGCAGATGAGTAAAATAAAGCATTCATTATTTATTTTTTAATGCACAAGTCCCTCCACTCACTCTTTATATCCAAGTTATATCTCCTCTCAAGCCCTCCCATATTGAAATTCTGAAGCTACCATTGTTTTAATGACTATCCAGGTGAGGTAGAGCTACTTTCCAGAGAATCAGTGGAGCCCCTTTGGAATGGCAAACATTTCAACTATCCAAGAGATAGAGGGATTCTTCAAAAATTAAATGTGGTAGAGAAAAAAAAAAAAGCAAGATGAGGCAGGATGTGTGTGGTTTACATTACAAGTTACTAAAGAGACATTACTACAATGTAAGAATCCTGATTTTTTTTCTTGAGAGCTATAAAAGACATCTGGGGAATAGTTAAGAAATTTGAATATAGTCTGGATAATAGATAATATTCGGGAATTATAGTTTCTCCAGGCTTGATCCTGGTGAAGTGGTCATGTAGGAAATGCTCCATGTTCTTAGAAAGGCTTCCTGAATGACGCATTAAGTCTCAGGTGTCACTTCTGAAATGAACTTTCCAATGGTTTGAGAAGGTGAAAGATTGATTGATTGGGAAATCAAACCTAGCAAACTGTTAACAATTGCTGAATGCAGTGGAGGCAAGACAGATGTGAGGGGAAAGGCTCTTTCAGGTTTTTAGTATGTCATTTTCATAATAATAAGTTGGAGGGGGAAAACTGGTGGAGGGAGACAGTGATTGCTTGCAGATTGGCCCAGGAAAACGGGAATTGGGCCAAGGAGAAGGTCTTGGGGATGAGTTACAAAGCTCAGTCTTGACCACACGGGGTCGAATGCAAATACTTTCTCACTGAGACAGGAATACAGAACTGGATGCAGGGCCGGATGGGAGATTTGGCAGGCGGCCGGATAAAGATAGCAGGGGCAGCTGTGGAGGTAATAAAGCTGCTGGCACTCCTCTCCGAAGTCAGGAGATGAGTCTCAGGATAGGGAGACATACTTGTTCTGGTGATTTTTTGACAGCAGCTGGAGCTGCTCTAGGAGGGCTCAAACCCTTATACCTTTGCTAACTTGGTACAATCAGTTAGTCTTTCATTTAACTCACAGAAAGGTTCACCATGAAGATGAAATAGAACTGCTGCATAGAGCAAAGGCCCAACTCAATGCATTGGCCACAGTGGGAATTGGACAATATGACACATCTTTTTGTCACATCAAAGAGAAAGATGAGGTAAAAAAAAAAAAAGAACATTTGTGTGCCCTGGACTAAAGCAATCCAACTATCCCAACCCACAACACCTGGGACATTGTAGACAATTGCAGGGATGTTCCAGTTATTTCACTTCTTTCTTTTGATTGAAATTGTTTCAGAAGAAATAAATGAGAGTTAGTAGTGAAGTGGTTGAAGTTAGAGGAGGAGATGATGCTGCAGCATGGAAAATACATTCAAGTTTTTGCTTCAGTGTTTATCTTCAAGACCAGGGTAATTATCACTCAGCACAGTTCCATAGCCTTGCCCATTAATTCTATTAGCATCTCTACTATTCAGTACTATTCAGTGGCATGCTCTAGCTCAAGTTGGGCCCCTGGCTGCTTACCATAACATCTTGGGGACCTTTACTCATGAGACAGTTAAGAGTTATTCAGTGATTCAAAGGGGTGTTTGTGTGTGTGTGTGTGTGTGTGTGTGTGTGTGTGTGTGTGTGTGTGTGTGTACCATGTGTCATGTACTCTACTATTTTAACTCTCTCCTTGGCCATCAAGCATATTTATTTTCCTAAGCAAATCTTACTACCCCTTGAATCAAAGTTCCTAAAAAGTATGTATCATTGCTAAGAATATTATCAGTAGCAACTGAGGACTAGTGTCATTATGGATTTGAGATCCTTTCCTGGTTTAGAGATGATTGGGGTGAAAAGTCACAGGTGGACTGGTTTCTTAGAAATGACTGGAAAGCATTCTGGTCACCAACACCAATTCTGATCATATATACTCTCAAAAGACACAATTGGTAACCTAAAGATTTACCAAAGAAATTAAGTCCATTTCAAGAGAAACTTTATCTAAATATGTTGCATTTAAAGTATGAGTGGTTGGGTTGGAGAGAAAGTATGGGGCTTCAAGTGCTTGCCTTGTATGCAACCAACCTGGGTTCATTCCCTGACACATTTGGTTGTTCAAGCACTGCCAGCAGTGATGTCTGAGCACAGAGCCACGAGTAAAACCCTGAGCATCACCCTGGGCATAAACTAAACTCCTCCACCCTCTAAAAAAATATTCAAATAGCAAATCTGGATCTTGCTGGGCATTCAATCTCTTTTTTCAAAATGGCCTGTTGATTGTTAGTGTTAATGGTATAAGGGAATAAATAGGAACATACGTGCAGAGTCTTAAATAACTGACAGTTGACACCCCTTCACACCATAGCACTCTTCCTTAAACCTCACAAAATCATGGCTTGGTGGGGACTATTTGTGTCCCCCTCTCTCCCCATTTTTACAACCTGTCTCTCCTCACAGATAAGCTTGCTGAGCCCAGAAAGGTTCAACAGTGCATCTGACATTACACATCAAAATAGTAGTGGACAGACTGGAAAGAAAGTCTGTGAAATTTGAAGATCCTACCTGGCGGCTCTGACAGAAGGGAGGTTCCTTTTTCCTGTGTGCCAGGGGCCTTCGGGCTTCCTGTCTGTGAAAGATATATCTTCTTTCAGAGATAGGAAGCCAGCCTGTCTGCATTTCCCCCCAAAGGACTGACCCCACGCTGACCTGCGCCTTCACGTTCATCTCCACTATCTGCTAATTTCTTGTCTGGGTTCCCATTGGAGTGTTGACAGAATGGAAGAATGAAGGAAGAGATAATGGCTGCCTCTCTTGCAAAGTTCACACATAGTAGGCCTCAAAAAAGATTCCTTTTCACTTAAAAGCAATTTTTATTTACTAGCTCCAGCAGCTTATTTGGTCAGGAAAGAGGTCAAAGGGTTGATTTAAATTAGGTTTGAAGATTGGCTGGAATTCAATTACCCATGACCCTCAAGTTTCTCCTGCCAGCCATGATTAATGGCGGAGGGCTAAAGTAAGTTAGGATTAGCAACACTACAGTCAACCCTTTTTGGAGATGAAGATGCAGGAAGGATCTGAGAAGCATTCTGAGGCTGGAAGAGATGTCTCAGGTTGGAAATATCCTTGTGATTCAGCCTAATAAATAATAGCAGAGCTGCAATTTAGAGACAAAGGACATGCATGGGAAAGCTGGGCTGCCTTGCTTCAATTTTATTTTATTTTTTTCTCACAGTTCCTCTGACCTCGTGGCCTTGCCTGACATGGATAAATTATCATTGAGAACTGTGAGTGGGTTGGATCCAGATCTTTTAAAAGCACCTTGCTCTTGGATATTTGGGACAGCTTCTTAAGGAAAGAGTAAATTGAAAATCAGAGAACTGCCTCTGTTAGCAAAATTACAAAGGCCTACCCTGCTACCTCATTCTTTTCTCCTTTCCAATATAGATTCCCTTCCCAACTTCAACTCAAGGTTTATCTAATCTCATTTCAACCATGCAGGAAGTCTTGAGAAGCCAGGCAGGACCCAGTTACGCATTTCTTTTTCTTTTTTTAAAAAAATGAGCTTTGTGATTTGATGTTTTGGAAGGTATTTTGAAAACTCGATGACAGTAATAGTGACTTGTTTGTTGCTTCATTATTACCTACTAACTTTTTGGAATCAGTTTTCACAATGTTCCAGGGCTTCTTTCTCTGCCTTTGAAACAGTAGATCTTTAGTTAGGAGTTAAGGAGAGGCACAACATATATTTCCCCCCCCCCCTTTTTTTTTTATCATCCTAAGCCTTTTCCTCCATTTCTGTCCACTCTTCATTTTAGATCCCAAAGCTTGTAATCTATCCTAATTGGCGTATCTGATTTACGGAAGCAAGAGAGAGAAATCATTAAGGCTCCGGACTTTTGCCCCGGCCTTGGCCAGGTTGCTTAATGGCCTTAGTTAAAATCTAGTCTGGTGGTAGGAGAATAATCGTCTTTATGCGTCTTAATAATGTATCTGTCCCTATGCAGTCATCTACTTTGCTCTCATAAAAAAATATAAACTTGGGGCCGGGCGGTGGCGCTAAAGGTAAGGTGCCTGCCTTGCCTGCGCTAGCCTTGGACGGACCGCGGTTCGATCCCCCGGTGTCCCATATGGTCCCCCAAGCCAGGAGCAACTTCTGAGCGCATAGCCAGGAGTAACCCCTGAGCGTTACCGGGTGTGGCCCAAAAACCAAAAAAAAAAAAAAAAAAAAAAAAAAATATAAACTTGCGATTTGATGTGTGGGTCTTCCAGCTCCCAAAATGAGCTCAAACTTGAAAGAGATCCAGACTATAATAACGTTTATTATTTTTAGAGCATTACCTCGTCATTTTGATGAATTTGCTTGGAGTGCTTTTCCCTGAAGCTCCCCGGGGAGAGGTGGAGGAAAAGATGGTAAAACATAAATTTCCTTTGGTGACGAGTTCACATCTGTTTAGAAATGTAACATGGCAAATCATTGTGAAATCTTCTAATGGATGCCTGTCCCATGCCAAATAAGCCCAGAACCAAAAGCACATAAAGAAATAATTGAAAGACACTGGACTGAATCCAAAAGGCCGTGGTTAATGTTTCACCTAATCTCTCTCCCAGTCTCTCCTGCCCACAGCCCGACCCACCAGATAGGCACTTCAGAGCTGCCTTGCAGCTGCTGCAAGGCGGTTTGCACCTTCTCACCCCACCCTGGCAGAAGCATGAGAACTATTAAGAAGCCAAAAACACAAAATGGAGAGAAAACCGGGCAGTTACGAAGAAGAAGCTGTTGAAGGCAAGAACCATGTCTTTCAGGCATTCATAGGAGAGACAGACCCAGTGTCAGGCTTCAGCCATCCTAAGACCAGGGCAGGTTTCTGGGTGGTATCAGGTCAGCTCCCCTATGCCTGCACTGTAAGGTTGGGGTAGGGGGTGTCTATAAGCTGAGAACAAAAGTTTCCACAAAAAAAAAAAAAAAAAAAAAGGGCTTTTGTTTTCAGTTCTTTTTATCTTGGCTCTATCTTCAGCTGACTCCAGAACTTTAGAAAGAAGGGTGAGGTTGGGTGGGGTTCAGTGATTTTTTTTTTTTTATTTTCTTAAAGGGAAAGTTGAAGGCTTCTTCAACCTGAGCATTTGGCTTGAACTTGAGCCCGAGTTCTAAATAAAACCATTATGCAATGCCTGGCGGTGTCTCTTTTGAAGCTGGGTGCTGGCAGCAACAGAGCAAAGCAAAAAGGAGAGCAGAAAAGAATTCTATGGCTACTCACAGAGAAATGTGGACCAGCAAGATACTCGAAATGTTCATTATTGCTGATTTCAGATGGTCTTAGTTTTAAGACAGTAAGCATGAACGTGGCAGCAAAATAAATAAAAATTAAAAGTCCTTTCTTGCTCATATGGGCTATGGAGTATCAACTAATTTTGAAGAGCACATAGATCTTAAGAGACTTTATTTGAAGGGGATAAATAAATAAATAAAACTTCAAACATCCCCTTTACACATTTTTATTCATTAAATTCTAGGTCTGAGAAGCTAATTTTTGAACAATATAGATGCACTATATGGTAAGAAAACCCAACAGGTAAAATTCAAATTTGTCTAGTAACTAAATGGAAAGGCCAACCTTCGAAATAGAAACTCCTTGAGTAGACTGAACGAAGTGCCGATGTATTGGTTCCCTTTAAGCAGGGGTCTCAAACTCGCGGCCCGCGGGCTGTTTGCGGCCCTCCATACAACATTTTGTGGCCCTCCGCCGGCCTTCAAATATCTCAGTATTCGCGATTATTCGCCTGGCGAATAATCGCAATAAAAATCGCATTAGTAAGAAAATTCGCATACCCCGAGCAGTTCCGTTTGGGGTATGCAAATGTTTAATGCGATTTTTTTCTTACTAATGCGATTTTTTTTTTTTTTTTTTTTTTTTTTTTTTGGTTTTTGGGCCACACCCGGCGGTGCTCAGGGGTTACTCCTGGCTGTCTGCTCAGAAATAGCTCCTGGCAGGCACGGGGGACCATATGGGACACCGGGATTCGAACTAACCACCTTTGGTCCTGGATCGGCTGCTTGCAAGGCAAACGCCGCTGTGCTATCTCTCCGGGCCCACTAATGTGATTTTTTATTGCGAATATTCGGTAAGCGAAATCCCTGCCTCACCCCGAATTTGCCTCCTGCGGGCCCCCAGGTAAATTGAGTTTGAGACCCCTGCCTTTAAGGGTCTTGTAAAGGAAAGTTTCCTGAGGAAACATCATTTTTTCATTTATTTTTTAATTTATTTGCTTGATTTTGGGGTCCTACCCAGTAGTGCCCAGGGATTAACTCCTGGCTCTGAGCTCTGGAATTACTCCTGGTGATGGAAGGTAGACCATACAAGATGCTGAGGATGAAAACCAGGTTAGCCTCGTGCAAGGCAATATCTGCTATACTATAGCTCAGGCCCCAGCATCATTCTTCATTGGAATATATGAAATCAGGTTTTAGGGTTTTTTTTTTTTTTTTTTTTTTTTTTGTGGTTTTTGGGTCACACCCGGCAGTGCTCAGGGGTTACTCCTGGCTCCATGCTCAGAAATTGCTCCTGGCAGGCACAGGGGACCATATGGGATGCTGGGATTCGAACCGATGACCTCTTGCATGAAAGGCAAACGCTTTACCTCCATGCTATCTCTCCAGCCCCCAGGTTTTAGGGTTTTATGGGGACTTGTACGTCCCACTTTTCACACTTTTCAGGTTTATAATGGCAGGTCAAATGAATTAACCCCATTAAGCCTCAGCTTCCTATCTGAAAAGTGGGATCAGTAACAGTACCTGCCTTCTAAGGTTCAAATGAACTGCTTGCTCTGCAAAAGCTCTGAAGAATTCCAGCCACCTTGGAATTGCCGCTGACTCTTAGCTTCCTGTGGACAGCTCTTCCCAATACTTAAGATGCCTTGCCGGAGGAAGAGCACAAATGAAGCTACTGTCCTTTCTAACTGGACATAACTCAGTTATATGTCAAGTTACACGTAATCCCAAACAAAAAGCCCAGGCAGCTTGTGTCTTTCCCTTCCTTCTATTTCTTTTTAAACAAATACTTAGATAGTATGTGCCATTCTAAAGACACATCCTAAAATTTGACTAATGTCATTTTTCACAACCACTTCTGAAATGTAGACTGCTACTATTCCAATTTCAATTTGAGGAAGTAGAAAGAGAGAGGTTAAGTAACTGGTCTAAAGTTGCAAAACAGGTAAGTACCAAAGGCTGGATTTAAATCCCGGCAATTCCTTCCACTTGAGCCCATTCTTACATGGAAAGACCCAGGGCAGTTCTGCACACTGTACACCAATAGCTGAATTACAAGTCTCTATTGGTGAACTTTGCAAAGCCACAGAGACCAGAGAGACGTAGGCAATAAACAGCAAGCCTATTTCCCACCCCACGACATCATCCTTCTTTAGCTCCTTGACTTGGTTTCTGAAAGATTTTTGACTGTAGCAGCCTGAAGAGGTGGGAAGGTAACCAAGAAGCATTGGAGTTGCCAAGAAAACAAGAGCATGTTCTAAATTTCAATCATTTTTATTTTTTTAGTGAAGAGAACCATGTGTGTTGGTGGCAGCCATCACAGAGGGGGTTGACTAACTTCTCATTTTCCAAGATGCATCTTCCTCCCATTCCTAGCCAGGGATGGCACTGGACCCAGACCTGGCCAACTAGGTCTGGCATGGAGCTTCTCCATACCTCTTATTCCTAGGGAAGCACAGGTCTTTTTATTCCTGTTTCTTTTCCAAATATGTCTGCAGTGACTGGAGGGTTGGTGATATGTTGAGACTATGAAAGAAATGCCATGAGAACTTCGGTCATCGGTATTAACCTTACTGAACCACTATAGTTAGGCTTTTGATTACTTGTCAACATCAATCTTCTCTATATTATGTGTTATGCAATGTTCAATTGAAAATATACAGGAGCAAAGAGATGCTGTAGGGGGAAAGAGAAAGAGAAATATAACCCATACTCTGGCCATCAGGAAATAATAAAAAGCAATATTTTATACTTTGTCTTTCCTTCTATTTTCTTTTATAGTTTACAAAACGAAGGAGTAATAGTCTAAAAATATACTTTTGTGACAGATCTTTTTCTTACCAATGTGTGAAACCAGAGAGATAATTCAGAGGTTAAGGTGCTTGTCTTACATGCTACCAATCCTATTTAATCTCTGGCACCATATGGTCACCCTGAGTTTCTCTAGCAGTAAGCACAGAATAATCACAAGCACATGAATAATCTCTGAGCACCACTGGATGTTGTCCCCAAACTTCTCCCTCACAAATAAATATAAAACAAAATACTTGCCAATGTGCTATAGCTATCTTTATGCTATAAATAAACCTGCCTATCATTGTCTAGACATTCTAAAATGTATTTAATCATTTCCTATTGAACATTTGCTATTTCAAAATTCTATCTATTGTAAACAATGATATTATAATTTTGTACACCCATCATTGCCTGATTATCTCCTTAGAATAAACTCATAAATCTATTATGAATTATGAGATTAACAATAATGAACATTTTTTTAGACTTCATGTTCTTCTACAAAAAAGTTCCTCAAAAAAGTTTTACCTAATAGTATACTTTTATCTTGTTTTGTGTGTGTGTGTGTGTGGGGGGGGGGTTTTGGTTTTTTTTTTTTTTTTTTTGGTTTTTGGGCCACACCCGGCGGTACTCAGGGGTTACTCCTGGCTGTCTGCTCAGAAATAGCTCCTGGCAGGCACGGGGGACCATATGGGACACCGGGATTCGAACCAACCACCTTAGGTTCTGGATCGGCTGCTTGCAAGGCAAACGCTGCTATGCTATCTCTCCGGGCCCCATACTTTTATCTTTAATGTGTGCCTTTCTCTCAAATTATTGACAATACTGTAACCTATTATCTTTTATATTTTTGGGGGTGGGGGTGTTAATCCTGGCTCTAAGCTCAGAAATCTCAGGGAACCATATGGGATGCCGGGATTTGAACCACCATCCTTCTGCATGCAAGGCAAATGCCCTACCTTTATGCTATCTCTCTGGCCCATCTCTTTAATATATTTTATTCAATATATTATATATACATATTAGTATATACACACATATTTATATAAGGGCTTTTATATAAGTGATATATACATAAATGCTGCTATATGACATATAATAGTTCAGTTATGAGCTACACATTTAATAACATCATTTGCATTTCTAAGTCTATTAAATAAATGCCTATTGTGTGCTCAATATTAGGCTAGGTAGTTGACCCAAGTTATTCCTTTATTCCTCACCCTTGTTTTATGGATGAACAAACCCAGCTAAGTAACCTAAGATTATACAACCAGAAACTGATTCAACTGGGCTTCCTAACTTAGTCTTCCTGGCTATAAAGCAGACACTGTCATAAAGGTGTTGTTGTTATTGTTGTTGTTGAAGTTGTTGTTGCTTAAAAGAGCTGTAGGGATATTTAAGTTCTCAAGTGCTAGCTGAATCAACTAAACTGGCTAGAAGGAGATAAGTCTCACTAGGGCAGAAAGAACAAGTTTACAGAAGAAAATATTTACAGCTCCAAGAAGAGAAAAGGATCCTCAAGGATTAGTATAGCACCTGTACCACCTATTTTGGGTGGTAGGAAACCAAGGTTATCCAGGTCTGGAGATACAAAAGAGGGACCTCTTAAGAGGGACACTTCAGGCCAGGAAGTGGCTGTCTGGGAGGAGCTGAGGTCCTCCAGACTAGAGGAACAAAACCTCTAAACTCAGGGCAGCTGAAAGACATTTGGATCTCCAATTGGCAACTCCCATTAAATCCAATCAGAAGCCAAAGGACCAGAGAAGATGTCTGCCAAAGAGCCTGCCAAGGAAACCAAACTCTGGGACCCACCACAAGGGAAAGCAGAATCGACTGGATGTTTAAAGATCAGACCATCTCTTTATTGCCTTTGGAGGAGCAGAATGGCATCATCCCACAAGAGTCCACTGATAGATTTTAAAACCCATAGTGAGGCTGTAGAATTAAATGTGATCATGAACTATATAAAGAATTGAAACATTTGGAACATAGTAGTTTTTCCATAAAATGAGTCAGTATTGTTTTCATGCCTAGGATTAACACCACACATGCATCAATCCAGAAGATTCTACTTCTACTTCTTTATTCTGTTGGCAGCTCAGCCCTCAAAACATTGGTAATAATAAGTGGGAAAATAAGAAACAAAGCAAAAGAAATGAAAAATCAGACACACACACCCCACACACAAAAAAAATCTCTTTTTAGATTCACAGAATTGGAGCAAAATTTCTCAAACATTTTCCAACCAAGGTTTCTCCCTGGTTGACTTTCCTTCCTGTGGATCCCTCGTCTTAAAAGTTAACTCCATGAGAGGCCAGAGATGGCACAGTGTTAGGGCATTTGCCTGGCATGCAGCCCATCTGGGAGGGAGGACACAGTTTGATTCTCAGCATCCCATATGGGCCCCCAGCCTGCTGAGGGTGATTTCTGAGTGCAGAACCAGAAGTAGCCCCTGGGCACCTCTGGGTGTTGGCCCAGAAACCAATCAATCAATGAATCAGTAAAGTTAAAAAAAAAAAAAAAAGAGTTCACTCCATGAATCCTGGTCTGATATTGATGTAATTTTTTACTTGTGACCCCTTGGCATACCTTGAGGATTCTCTGGTCTCCAGTGATACGCACTGCTCTAAGGATGGTCATCAACTGAGTTTCAGGTAACAAAAAGTGGGCACTACTGATGAACATAATTTCCAGGTCTGGCCCCACCATTCAGGATAACGGTGAGGAAATGATCCACAGCAATCAAATAAAATTTCAGGAGACAACCAGCTTTAATAAGGTCCTTCACCACCAATAACCCTTCTCCCTCCTCCCTCGCCCCCTGCCTGTATTCCAGACAGGCATATTACTTCTCTCACTCACTACTATTGTCATGATAGTTGTTCGTGTAGTTATTTCTCTAACTGCACTCACCTCTCTTATTTCTTGAAGTAGTGCTGCAAGTGGCTTCTGTCTTGCAGAGCATGTGCGATTTCGGTGAAGGGGGAGGTGGGGACAGAAGAGGGCGGGGGGGTCTGAAGAGAAGGTCTGGCGCTGGGGTCCAAAAGTGGGACCTGGAGGTGCTCGGAAACCCCCACCCTCACCCTAAGATATTATTGGTTCCCCTTCCTTTCTCCAATCATAAAGTCTGACGCCAGTCATCATGATCCTTAGGACCACTGGCTAAGGTTCTTCTCTTCATGGCTAGCAGCCAGCTTCGGTTCCATACCTGGATGCCTACAAGTCCCACCACGAACAGTATTTGGAGGGCCGGAGAGATAGCATGGAGGTAGGGTGTTTGCCTTGCATGCAGAAGGATGGTGATTCAAATCCCGGCATCCCATATGGTCCCCCGAGCCTGCCGGGGGCAATTTCTTTTTTTTTTTTTTTTTTTTTTTTTTTTTTTGGTTTTTGGGCCACACCCGGTAACGCTCAGGGGTTACTCCTGGCTATGTGCTCAGAAGTCGCTCCTGGCTTGGGGGACCATATGGGACGCCGGGGGATCGAACCGCGGTCCGTCTCCTAGGCTAGCGCAGGTAAGGCAGGCACCTTACCTCCAGCGCCACCGCCCGGCCCCCAGGGGGGCAATTTCTGAGAGTAGAGCCAGGAGTAGCCCCTGAGCACTACTGAATGTGACCCAAAAACAAACAAACAAACAAAATACTAGATTGTTGATCTGTCTCTCTGGAATTCAACAGGACCTTTTAAAAATGTTAATACTATGTTTGACTTCTCGTTTTTAATTAAAATATAATTTATATAAAACATTTTGACAAATTTCAAGAAAGATCGTATAGTAGGTAGGGCATGTAATTTGTTTTTTTTTTTTTTCCAAGCTAATGTTTATGTTAACAGAAAGGATCTCCTTAAAACACCAGTTAGAAGAAACACAGGAACTGCTTTGGCAAATTCGAATAATTTTCACCCCATCCAACCTCTCCTAACCTGGAGTTATCTCAGTTTTTCATAAAAAGGCAAAATAAAAGCAAATGGCATTAAACTACTGATACATTAGAGCTTCTCTGTGAGAGCAATGATGGTGTCCTGCTAAGACAAAGACAGAGGCTAACGGCAACGAGTCAGTCCAGAGAGATTGCTCAGAATGGAAAAACCTTCCATTTTCTGACCTTTCTATTTTAGCTTTGGTTTTCTTGGATTATTACATTCCATCACCAAAAAATTTATTTGGTAAATCTCCTAGAATCAATTCAATAGAAAGGACCAATAACAAAGGAGATCTGGTTCTGGTGGTGAACAGTTAGGTAAGATTTGGCTTGACATCGAGGGCTACACTTTTAGAACAATGACTTTTAGACAAGTGACTTGATGCTTTTAAATTAATATCTAGGGAGAAGTGACAGCAGTGATATGCACTGTCAGCACTCAAGGTAGAATAAAAGAATGAAGTGATAAAGTGAAAAGAACTAATTCCCTCTCCTCTCACCTCTTCAAGCAGAGCAACATGGACTCTGCATGATTCCTTTCTCATTGATGAAAAAGCCAGGGACAATGATTTAGAAACATAGAAACAGGGGACAAAGATATAGATAAAAACCAGCTATGGGACTCATTCCTTCCTCTATTGAGATTGAAATTGATCCTCTCTCCCCCAATGGGAATGTCCCCCAATTGATGGGAGGCTTTCAAAGTGTAGCACTGGGGGTAAAAACAGACTCTGCAAACAGACTGTCTGGCCTTGAATCCTGGCTACTTCACCACCACAGCTTTGTGGCTTTTGTCAGACAAAATTTGGCCTAGATTGCTGGTATACTTATGAGCAATTACCACTTTTCTCCACCGTTACTACAAGCTATTGCTTCAGTCATATATTTCAGTATTTTTCAACTGATAAGAGATTTTCTGGGCAGACATTGTTTTCCTTCTTTGGAGATGTTAATTGTGGTCCTGAGATGGCCGCTTGCTTGATGTTCTTTCAGCATTCATGCCTTACTTGACTTAAAGCCACTAAATTCAGAAAAACAAAGCAAAACATTTTAATGATTCATAAGCCTTATGATCAAACTAGAAAAAATGAAATTAATAAGGTGCAGCTTTAATCCTATCAAAGATGGCAACAAACGAATGTATGTTTGCATCAGAATGCCACCAATGCCAACTTTCCCATCAGCGCAATGGAAAATCATCACATGCCATGATGAAAGTGATAGGAGTAATAGCTACATTGGCCACAGAAATATCACAGCTAAAGCATGTACTAGATAAGCCTCATTTTCAATTAGGAATTCCACTGACTTGTCTCTCAATAGCTACCATTTTCATACAATTAAATCACCATATAATGTAGTGTCTAAAGAAGTAATTGTAAGCACATGTAGGCTGAGGTTATCGTGCAGTTTCCCAGCTGAAAGTCTTGATGTTGTGAAGTTCATGAACCACAGTGGAACATTCTAAAGGAGTGAACAGTTTTAGAAATGAAGGCAGAGATTATTCAGGCCCATGTCCCATAGTTTTACAGATGGCTTTCAGAAAACCATCTGTTCTATGATGAGGCAATGCTTCTGAGTTTTAATGACCTGAATTTAAAGCTGGACTTGGCCACTTTCTAGCTGTGCAACTGTAGAAAAGTTAGATAACTTCTCTGAGTAGTGAGAGGTGAACGGGCTAGCAGATGTCCAACACTCAGTTTATAATAGGTGTCTAAACAACTTGATCTTTTGTTCTCTTAGCAGTTCTCAATTTTGGCTGCACACTGGAATCACTTGAACTTTAAGAACTACTCTTGACTGACTCGTTTCTCCAAAGATTTTTATTTAATTGGTACAGGGTTGGGCCCGTCAATGGGCACAAGAATTTTATAAAAGCTCTCCTGGGTGAATCTAAAGTGCAGCCGAAATTGAAAACCACTTGTCTTAATTGAATCATCCACTATCACATAGAGAGTGAATGGGTGACTCAATATGGCTGATCACCTTGGGTCCAGTTATTAGTATTGGGAATTCTGGGAAATGCTGACACTCCCAACTGTCCCTATAAAGGCCAACCATTTTAAAGCCAACTAATGCCTGAGAGTCAGGTCTCTTCATGAAGAACCTCTGAGGGCAATTCTTCAAACACAGTGCTTGATCCATTTCATTGAGAACTGAGATTCTGCATCCAGAATTGTTGTCACCTGACTAAATGACATGTCATTCCTTTAAACACACTGGGCTCACATTTTCCAGTTAGGGAAAGATCTTCTTCTTTTAGGGGAGAATTTCCTGGAATCTTGTCTTTTTTATTTTTAAAAAGAAAGCCACATGTGCCCATAATTTTAGATATATTTAGGGAAGTTCAAGGATCACATTACATTACTCTTAATTACAAAAGGCCCAAATCCCTTTTGAGCTTTATAAAATTATTTTAGGCCAATTTAACTATTGTTTAAAGGCTCTGCTGTATGGGTGGGCTGAGGGAAGAGGGACTTTTGAGAGGTTGGATACTTGGACAGGGAAGAATGGCAATGCCTCTGGCTCAGGCAGTGGTTTCAAAGAACTGAGGTCCAGGCAGCCCAATCAAGTCTTTGGAAGGAAAAAAAAAATCACAGGAAAAATAATCAGACCAAAGAATTACAATCCTCATTCTCTCACTCTCTCTCTCTCTCTTCTGGAGTTAATGCCATTGAAAATGGTTTTTCAAAGTCTAGTGTCAGGAAAAATGCACATTTCATTATCAGGTCCAAAGCCACCTGGCTCTGCGGAATAGCCTCGCAGCCTGCAAGCGTGAACTCCAATCCCACTTTTTGCAGCAGCTCATTGTGTGATCCGACAAGCTGCTTCACCTCTCAATGCCCTCGGCCTGTAAAAGGCAGATAACAGCGCTCACCTCACAGGGCTGGTATGAGGAATAGCTAATAAAATGTGAAGGTGACACGCCCAATTTAAATGCAAACAGTTGTAAAACAACAAGAAGCATATTTATAGATTTCCACTGCTGGGAGATCAGGGGTTTGGGAAGGGGAAGGACAATAGGGTTTTGAGGGAAGGTTTATTTTTCTCTCTACTGTGTACTTCAGTGAAGCGGTGAATCCATATGATTTTAGGTGCCAGACACAAGACTGAACTCTGGGAAACAGAAGACAGACTTGGGTCTCCTGCAATTTCTAGTCATTCCAGGAAAACCACAGAAAATCTATCAAAAAATATTCTAAAGTATTCTGGCTCTGCCTCTACTAGTTATTCAGCTCAGTCTGCATAAGGTTGTGCCCTAGCTAGAAAATGCAAAGGCTTGTAAGAAATGTCCCAGATATTGATGAGTGAAAACTTACTATCAAGAGGAGACAGAAGGAAAAGAAAAATAGTGCAGGACAGTAAGACCCTCCTCAATATATGAATATTCAAATTTTGATTTCATGTTTCTTTTTCACAGGACTGGATTTTTTCTGTACTCTTTTTGCTCTCCTAAGGGGCCAGAGCAATAGCACAGCGGTAGGGCATTTGCCTTGCACACGGTTCACCCAGGAGGGATCTACGTTTAATTCCCAGCATTCCATATAGCCCCCCAAGCCAGGAGTGATTTCTGAGTGACTAGCCAGGGTAACCCCTGAGTGTCACCAGGTGTGCCCCCCAAAAAATAAACTTGCCACACTCATTACCCGTATTTCTGGCTCTCCCTCAAAACTGGTACAAACCTACATATTTACAACATTATCAATAGCCAAGACCTAGAAAGTACATTACTCTGAATGAAATTTTATTTATTTATTTATTTATTTTGGGTTTTGGGTCATACCTGGCAGTGCTCAGAGGTAACTCCTAGCTCTATGCTCAAAAATCTCTCCTAGGGGCCCGGAGAGATAGCACAGCGGCATTTGCCTTGCAAACAGCCGATCCAGGACCAAAGGTGGTTGGTTCAAATCCCGGTGTCCCATATGGTCCCCCGTGCCTGCCAGGAGCTATTTCTGAGCAGACAGCCAGGAGTAACCCCTGAGCACCGCCGGGTGTGACCCAAAAACCAAAAAAAAAAAAAAAATCTCTCCTAGCAGGCTCAGGGGACCATATGAGATGCTGGAATTCGAACCACCAACCTTCTGCATACAAGGCAAATGCCTTACCTCCATGCTATCTCTCCAGCCCTCATTTTTTATTTTTTAATAATATCTTTATATAAGCAGCATGCTTACAAATATGTTTGTAATTGGGTTTTATTTATAGAAAAGAACACCCCCCCTTCACCAATGCAACCTTCCCACCACCAATGTCCCCAACTCCCTATTCCCCCACCCCCTGCCAGTCTTAGAAACAGAGATTCTATTTCTCTTACTCATTATCATTGTCATGATAGATGTGAATGTAGCTATTCTCTAACTGCACTCAACACTCTTTGTGGTAAGCTTCATATCCTGGACTGGTTCTTCCAGCCCTCATCTTTATTGTCTCTGGGTATTATTACAATAATGGCTTTTATCTTCCTTAAATTCCATAGATGAGTGAGACTATTATGTGCCTATCTCTCTCCTTATGACTTATTTCACTCAGCATAATAGTTTCCAAGTCCATCCATGTATATGGAAATGTCATGACTTCATTTTTCCTGATGGCTGCAGAGTACTCCATTGAGTATATGTACCACAGCTTCTTTAACCACTCATCTGTTGTCAGTCATTTGGTTTCCAGATTCTGGTTATTGTAAATAGGGCTTCAATGAATATAGGTGTGCAGAAGGCATTTTTTGTGTTGCATTTTTGTGTTCTTAGGGTATATTCCTAAGAATGGTATAGCTAGATCACATGGAAGCTCAATTTCCAGTTTTTGAGGAATCTTCATATTGTTTCCAAAAAGACCAAACCAAAAGTCATTCCCACCAGCTGTGAATCAGAGTTTCTTTCTCTCCACATCCCCACCAGCACTGATTGTTCTTGATCTTTTTAATGTGTGCCAGTCTCTGTGGCATGAGATGGCACCCCATCGTTGTTTTGATTTGCATCTCCTTGATCATTTTTCATGTGCCTTTTGGCCATCTGGATTTCTTCTTTGAGGAAGTGTCTGTTCATCTCTTCTCTCCATCTTTTGATGGGGTTAGATTTTTTTTTCTTGTTAAGTTCTCTCAGTACCTTGTATATCTTAAATAATAGCTTCTTATCTGATGGGTAGTGGGTGAATAGTCTCTCCCATTCTGTGGGTGGTCTTTGTATTAAATTTCTGAATGAAATTTTAAATTTTATGTTGTGTGGTGAGTTAGATGCTGTAAAATGCATAGATTCGAAGTTGAATGAGGTTTTTATTGTTGTTGTTGTTGTTTTGGTTTGGTTTTTTGGGGCCATACCTGACGGTGCTCAGGATTACTCCTGGCTATGCATTCAGAAATTGCTCCTGGCTTGGGAGATCATATGGGATGCCGTGATTTGAACCACTGTCTACCCTGGATCAGCTGCATGCAAGGCAAATGCCCGCTATGTTATCGCTCCGGCCTCGTAGGATGAGTTTTTGACAAATGCCTAAATTCCCATCAGTATAAAGAATATTTTTATCCTCCAAAGTTTTCTCTAGTCTACGGCATAGTTTTTGAGACATAACTAGCAAATTAACATTGCTAGGCCCTCTAAGGAGCATAAAAAAGCACAGCGAAAGACATACAACTTCACCCCTGTGTGTGCACAGATACAATCCTGGGGACCCACAAAGAGTCCTCATATGCACAAGCAGGCAGCACCTGCAATTCCAAAAGCTGCACTCAGGAGACCTGTCCAACTCCTCAGGCATTGGAGTGATGGGCACCTGCTGCTCACAGACACACACTTAATGTGAGCATGTACACAACTGCTGGACATACACCAGCACTAAAGAGTCACAGTCATACAGGTACACAAACACACAAACTCAAAAATGCACAGATATGCAGTGCCTCCCGAGTGCATTTGGACTGATGTGATGTGCGCAGGTGTACGTATACAAACATACATACACACAAATATATGAACACACATACATGCACATATACATACATCTGCACACACACAAACACATGCAGACACTCATACTTACCTGCACACACAGACACAAGCATATACTCACAAGCACACATACACTCAAGGCATTCCTGAGTCAAGTCACATGAGCATACTCACTGGGTCACCTACTGTCGCTTCTGGTATTCAAAGTCCAGCCTGGAGATTTATTGACCATAACGTGATGCTTTTGCACCAGTCCCGAGAATCCCTTCCCTGAGTACCTGTGAACCCCTTCCCTGGTGCCCATGACACCTCTATCCACATGTCCATGACCCTCTGAGTACCTGTGAACCCCTTTCATGTATATATGATATATATATATATCACTGTCACATACATATATTAATGATTATTACAGTAGATTAACATTTCATTCCCTCTTATTCATTCCCTTGTGTGTATGTGATGAGACTATTTAACACATACTCTCTTAGCAGCTTTCAAGCATAGAATACAGTCTCAGTAACTAGAGTCACTAAGTTCTTCATTATAATCTAGTACTGATCTGTCTAGTCACTGGAGATTTGTACCCTTGACCTATATCTCCTGTTTTCCTCAATCCCTGGTAACACATGGTTTCTGAGCTCAAGTGTTTTAGATTTTTTTTTTTGGGGGGGGGGGGTCACACCTGGCAGTGCTCAGGGGTTACTCTTGGCTCTATGCTCAAAAATCACTCCTGGCTAGCTCCGGGGACCATATGGAATGCAAGGATTCAAACCACCATCCTTCTGCATGCAAGGCAAATGCCTTGTCTCCATGCTATCTCTCTGGTCCCAGCTGTTTTAGATTTAATAGTTAAATCATGTCAAAAAGTATTTGTACTTATCGGATGACCCCCCTCCCACTATTGTGGTCATATCACAAATGATTGGATTCCTTTTTTGGATGACTGAAATATTCCACTGTAAATATATAATGAATAGTTTCCTTTATCTGCTCATCCACCAATGAGTTCGTTTCTTGGCTAGTGTGAGTAAGGCTGCCATAAGGATGGGAATGTAGATGAATATCTTTTCAAGATCTTGAATTTATTTCCTTTGAGTTCAGACCCAGAGAAGAAATCATGGTATCATGTGGTAGTTCTATTTTTACTTTTCCGAGGAGCCAGAAGATACTATTTTCCCCGACTGCAGCCATCTGTACTCCCTCCAACAATGCTCCAGGGTCCTCTCTTTACTACCATCTCTCTCACACCTACTATCTCTTATCTTTTTGATAGTATTCTGACAGAGACATGATAACAGCTCATTGTGGTTTAGAATTATTTGCATTTCCATGCTAATTTGTGATAGAGAACACCTTTATGCTGCTGGTTCTTTGTCTTCTTTTAAAGATGAATCCAGGGCTCGGAGAGAAAGCACAGCAGATAGCACAGCCAATCCAGGACCTAAGGTGTTCGTTCAAATCCTGGTGTCCCATATGGTCCCCCATGCCTGCCAGGAACTATTTCTTAGCAGACAGCCAGGAGTAACCCCTGAGCACCACCGGGTGTGGCCCAAAAACCAAAAACAAAAAGACAAACCAAAAAAAGATGAACTCAGTTTTGCTGTCAACATGTTATGTTTCTCTGGAATAAAGGCCTAGGAGTAAAATGGATCACAGTGAGGTATGTGGTTAGTTCTGTAGTAAATCGTCAAAACTTTTGCCCAAAGTATTGTAACATTTTATACATCCACCAATAGATATACAGTTTCTAGTTGTTTCTCTCTCTCACCAATGCTTGGCTAAAACCATACTTTTTTTTTTTTTTTGGTTGGTCACACCCGGCAGCGCTCATGGGTTACATCTGGCTCTATGCTCAGAAATCGCCCCTGGTAGGCACAGGGGACCATATGGGATGCCAGGATTTGAACCACTGTCCTTCTGCATGAAAGGCAAACGCCTTACCTCCATACTATCTCTCTGGCTCCAGCTAAAACTATTCTATTGAATGCAAAACGAAAACTCTTAGTGGGTTGAATTGGGCTTATTCCTGACAAATGATCAAATTTAGCACTCTTGGAGGGTGTTGTTTTTTTTTGTTGTTTTTTTTGTTTTTTTGTGTTTTTTTTGGTTTTTGGGCCACACCCGGTAACGCTCAGGGGTTACTCCTGGCTATGTGCTCAGAAGTTGCTTCTGGCTTGAGGGACCATATGGGACACTGGGGGATCGAACCGCTGTCCGTCCAAGGCTAGCACACGCAAGGCAGGCACCTTACCTTTAGCGCCACCGCCCGGCCCCAAGGAGGGTGTTTCTTATTATTTATCTTCTTGTTAAATTTCTATTCAAGACTTTCCCCTAAATTTTAATGCACTATTTCTATCCTTTTGACTAAATGGTTGAAATCTCTCTGTTAAACAAATGTTCTGAGAATAGCTTTCTCATGTTTCTTTCTCAATTTATTTCTTACTTATTTTGTTCTACCTGTAGATAATACCATTTTACTTTTTCCTTTCCAATTCAATGACTTTTACTTCACTTGTTACCTTGCAAGAGGGAATCACTTGACCTGATTATAGCTCCTAGCAAAATACTGACGGCACTAGGCAAATGTGAATATCTTTGTTGTATTTCTGATCTGAGGGAATACCATCTGTCTTTTACCAGTTAGTGTGTAAGTAGTTGCACTGTTGTTGGGAATTTTTGTTGTTGTTGTCATTGTTTTGGGTTTTTTGTTTGTTTGTTTGTTTGTTTTTGGCTTTTGGCTTTTGGGTCCCAGTGGTGCTCAGGGGTTACTCCTGGCTCTGTGCTCAGAAATCGCTGCTGGCAGGCTCAGGAGACTATGTGGGATGCTAAGATTCGAACCATTGTCTATCCTGAATCGGTTGTGTGCGAGGCAAACCCCTACAGCTGTGCTATCTCTCCGATCCCAGTAGCTGCACTGTTTATGTAGATTTTCAAAATCTACATAAGCAATTAACATAATATCTCATACCAACATATTAAAGGGTCCACAATACATTGTTGTCTAATAAGCAAAAAAGCATTTTATGAAATGCATTGCTCCTTTATGATGAAAATATTCATTAAATTAAGAACAGACCAGAACTTTCTTAACCTGATTGTGTTGTGGACTCTCTAATATGATGGTATGAGATATTATATTAATTGCTTTTCAAATATTAAACCAACCATGAATCTCTGAGATAAAACCCATTTGGGTTCAATCAAATTGACACACAGAATTAATCACCATAGTCAGGTTAGTCCTGTCTAAGAAATCTGTGCTATTTAAGACATTTTCTACATCTATCTTTGTAATGTAACAAAGAATCTTCTAATGTCATTGTTTTTTGCTTGCCTTCTTATTTATTTGGGGACTTATAATATTATTTTAATTATATTGACACCTTTGTAAAAAATTATTGGTCTTGCATTTGGATCTATTTCTGGATGTCTTATTATTTTTTGTTTATCTATAGTCACTCCTTGCATTAATACTACGCTGTCATTTTTTTTTGGCCACACCCAGTGATGCTCAGGGGTTACTCCTGGCTATGCGCTCAGAAATCGCTCCTGGCTTGTTGCAGCAGCAGCCTCAGTTCCTTTCTTTTGGTCAAGGGGTTGAATTCCTTATTTTGCAGACACTTCTTAGGACCATTTGTTATGTGTGAGTTTTTCTGTTTTGTTTGTTTGTTTTGGTTTGGTTTGGTTTGGTTTGGTTTTGGGGCCACACCCAGTGATTCTCAGAGTTTACTCCTGGCTATGCACTCAAATTGCTCCTGGCTTGGGGGACCATATGGGACGCTGGGGATCTAACCGAAGTCTGTCCTGGATCAGCCATGTGCAAGGCAAACAACCTTCTGCTGCGTTATGGCTCCAGTCCCTCAACATACCTCAACATACATCTCTTCTATCATATTCTCTTAGACACATGGAACAATTCAGATTATAGTACAGGAAGGGAAAAATATCAAGAAGCTAATGCCAGAAAATGGGATCACTGGGGATCATCTTATAGGTGAGTTACAATAAAAACTTCACAATTCTGGGGTTGGAGAGAGCACAGCACGTTTGCCTTGCAAGCAGCCAATCCAGGACCTAAGGTGGTTGGTTCAAATCCCGGTGTCCCATATGGTCGTACCTGCCAGGAGCGATTTTTGAGTAGATAGCCAAGAGCACCCCTGAGCACCGCGGGGTGTGGCCCCCCCCCCCAAAAAAAAAGTTCACAATCTTGAGATCATGTGGTGGAAATACACTAATATGGTTTTACTTTTGCAAGAACGTTTTGGTTAGTCTGTCTCTTTTGCATTTTCATGTAAAGTTTAGAATCAGAACTATTGATTTTTTTTTTTTTTTTTTTTTTTTTTTTTTTGTGGTTTTTGGGTCACACCCGGCAGTGCTCAGGGGTTATTCCTGGCTCCAGGCTCAGAAATTGCTCCTGGCAGGCACGGGGGACCATATGGGATGCTGGGATTTGAACCGATGACTTTCTGCATGAAAGGCAAACGTCTTACCTCCATGCTATATCTCCGGCCCCTATTGATTTATTTTTAAATACCCTGCTAATACTTTCACTGGGATGACATTTAATCTATAATCAGTTGGGGGAGGATTAGCATCTTATCAATTCTGAATCTTCTTAGTAAGTGAATGTGATATCTTTATGTAGATCTTTAATTTTATTCAGCAATGATTTTTTATATCTTTCATTAATTTCTAATTATTTTATAATGTATATTCGACTTTAATGGCACTTTAAAATTACTTTCCATTGTTTGTTGAAAATATATTAAAACAAAATAGATACTTTAAAGCAAAGACCCTACAACTTGCCACTTGGCTAAATTTACTTATTTTGTAGTTACTTTATAAATTCTTTTGGACTTTTCACATAAGCAATACAGTAAATTAATATCCATCTCCTTCTTTTCCAACATTTATTTCTTTCATTTTGTTTCCTTTACTTCTACGACTGTCAAGCAGTGGGATCAGCCAATATTTTCAGTAAAGGGCTCAGTAATAAATTTTTTTCGGTTTTGCAAACCATATGGCCTCTGTCAGAACAACTCAACTCCACTGTTATAGTACAAAGCAGACACAGACAAGATGTAAATGAGTGTACGTGACTGTGTTCAATAAAATATTACTTCTAAGATACTAAAGAGACATGTATTCTATTAAAAACAACATGTGAACAGGATTGGATTATTTTGCTATAAAGGGCATTATGGAAACAATTGATGAAACTGGAGTGGGTTTGAAGAATAGATGGTAGAGATTGTAATTTTCTGATTTGGGGGGGGGGTTCACACATAGCAGCGCTCAGGGGTTACTCCTGGCTTTACGCTCAGAAATCACTCCTGGCAGGCTCGGGGGACCATATGGGATGCCAGGATTCGAACCAATGACCTTCTGCATGAAAGGCAAAAGCTTTGCCTTCATGCTATCTCTCCGACCCCATAATTTTCTGATTTTTACAGAGGTGTTATGATTGTGTGGAATCATGTCTTGTATAGAGAAAAATCATACTCAAAGAACAAAGATGATGGGAGCATTATGTCAGCACCTCACTCTTAAATAATGCAGGAAAAACAACTTTTTCATTTGGCAATTCTTGCAAAACAAAACATTATAATTGGGCTACCTAACTTAAGAGCAATTGAACACTTACAACATATAAGGCTAGGGTTAGAATACTGCACCCTTGCCTCAAAGTGAGATTGATTTCTGGGTGTAGAGCTAAGCACTGTTCATAGGTCTCTATATTTTTACATGTATTTCGCTTTCTGGAAATTTAGTTAAGTCAGCTTGGTACATACTAATAGATGTCCTGACCCTTCAAAGTAACTTATATGAGTTGGAGATGTAGCTCAATGGTTGGGAATTTATTGGTCCTACATGTGTGAGACCTGGGGTTTGGTCCCTGGCACCACAGTCATAAAAATAAAGTATGACTAGTTTCAAGTGGCATATAATAAATTTTGAAGTGGTAAAATTGCTTTCATATATCATTACATTCCTACAGTCATTGGGAAATTAAGAGTTATTAATTCACTTTTATAGATGATAAACCTAAGAGTATAAAGTTAGGGAAGCTATTGTCCAGACCAAACCAAAACTCTGATGTAAGCCTGAGCTCTTTCACTTAATCACAACTTACCTATTATTTGCACAGCTCACAGCCTTGAATAAATGATCTAAAATAAAAGAATCTCTGAAATCAGAAGGGGCCTTATGGGTATATGAGCTACATGTAATTCAACTTCTAACTAGAGACTTTATGGTTTAAAACATGCAGAATATGGTGTTCCGTGAATACTTTAGAGACACTATTTCCTTATCTGATGGTAATAACCTATGGAATATGATGAGTCAACATGGAGAGACCTCTAGAAATTCTTAGGTCTTTTTTAATTTAATTTTTATTGTTTGGCATTGCCAGGAACTCACACATAGAAAGTGCTCTAATACTGAGCCACATGCCCATATCAACTTTTATGTCTAAGTAAAATAATGCATTTATTATATGTTGTATTATTGATATGCATTATATTACATTATTTACTATAATAAATATTATTGATGACCCCTTTATAGAGCACTCATTTTTATTTTTTTAATTGCAGTAGAATATACATAACATAAAATTACTGTTTGGGGGGGTTGCATTGGATTTGGTTTGGTTTGGTTATGGTTTAGGAGGCCATACCCAGCTCTACTCAGAGCTTATTCCTGGTTCACTCCTAGTGGTGCTCAGAGTACCATAGTTGGAGCTGAGCATCAAACCAGGATCAGCTGCATGCATGGCAAATACATTGCCTGCACTTCTATCTCGCTGACCTCAAGTTTATCATTTTTAAGTATTTGTACAGTGACATAAGTACATTTCCATTGTGTAGAACCATCATCAACCATATCCAGAGTGTTTTTATTATTCTCCCAAACCCTCTGTTCTCATTAAACAATAGTTTTGTATTATCACCCTACCCCACCCACCCCAGCTTCAGGAAACCACACTCTATTCACAATCTGTCTCTGTGAATTTGATTACTTTAGGAACCTCCTAGGCTGTGTGATCATATAGTATTTTGTATTCTCTGATTCTTTGTTTTCATTGGGAGAAGAAAAGGATGGGTCACACCTGGTGGTACTCAAGAGTAATTCTTGGTTATGTTTCAGAGACCATGTGGTGCTGGGGATCAAATTCGGGCCAGCTGCATATCAGTCAAGCACTTTACCTCCTGAATCATTTCACCAGCTCCTATTTGGTATTCTTGTAATTAGGTTATCTTATCATCATATTTTTCTGCCATCTATTGTGGTCTGTGTGTGTCAGAATTTTCTTGTATTTTTATTTATCAGTGATGAATGCTTCCTCTTTCAGCTGCTGGGAATAATGATGCCAGGAAGAAGCATGTATAGATATTTTTCAAAGTCTCTATTTTCAATTCTGTTAGAAATAAACCCAGAAGTGGATTACTAGACCCTATGGTAATTATATGTTTCATTTCCACCCTTTCTTTCCCTTTGTTGTTGCTGGGCTCACACATTTGATTTTGGTGCTTGTTTTGTTGTGAAGCTCATACACCCTTGGCTACCAAACACTAAACATCAGACACTTTGTTATGGTGCCAGGGATCCTTAGCTGCAGAACCACCTGGATTGCACTCAGGCACGGTAGGGATTAAAAATTGAACTTCCTAAGTAAAATAAGAACAAGGTAAATTGTTGAGAAAGAACGTACTATGAATTAAAAGCTTGCATGTGCCTCCAGAATTCATATTGTGAAGTCAATACTCAATATGATGGTTTTTGAAGGCAGGACCTTTAGAAGATGCTGAGATTATGAGGGTGAAACCCTCATGAATGGGATTAGTCCCCTTATACAAGAGACCTGAGGGCTCCCCTGTCTGCCCTGTGAGGTCATGAGGAAAAAGCAGCCCTCTATTAACCAGAAAGAAAGCTTTCACTAGACATAAGATTAATCAGTGTCATAATCATAAATTTCTCAACCTCCAAAATAAATGATCATTATTTGTAAGCCACCCCACTACTGATCTATTATAGCAGCCTGATATACAGAGAAAACTCTTGGAAATAGTTCAGGATACAATCAGAACTCTCCCTTGACTCTCAGCCAAATTAAATATTAGGAACTAAATGTATCTCTATCTTCTATCAATCCATCATTGAATCAATAATTTCACAGCTATGTTCAATAGTTTAAGACAGTTCAAAGTTAAAATATTCTGAAAGTCACATCTATTTGTCCTGTTTTCAAGACAAATGAAAGAAAAATGAGAATGAAGCAAGAACGAGGGAAGAAGGGAAGAAAGAAAAAGAGAAAGGCTATGTAACATTTTCTTTTCTTTTCTTTTCTTTTTTTTTTTTTTTTTTTGGTTTTTGGGTCACACCCGGTGGTGCTCAGGGGTTACTCCTGGCTCTACACTCAGAAATCACTCCTGGCAGGCTCAGGGGACCATATGGGATGCCAGGATTTGAACCGCCATCCTTCTGCATGCAAGGCAAACGCCTTGCCTCCATGCTATCTCTCTGGCCCCAGTGTGTAACATTTTCATCCTTTAATGTTAAAGTATTGTGAAGCAATAGTCCCCTGTAACAAGCAGCAAGTGAATTAGCTTCATGGTTTCCCCTAAATAATGACTTCACTGACTATGCATATTTGGGGACATTATTGGATAATAGCAAGTTTTGTTGAGACACAAAAACAAATTTATCTAGAATAAAGAAGGGTAGAATTTTAATACTTCTTGGTTTCAGTACTAAGTCAAATGAATTACCTGCTGGATGTTCCTATGGATGAGATGAGCATTGCCCAGAGTTTCTTCTAAGGTGTCTGATACCTAAGCCAAGCTGAGGGATCACATTAGGATGAGAATATAAATGAGGAATTTGGGGGCTGGAGAGATAGCATGGAGGTAGTGCATTTGCCTTGCATGCAAAAGAATGGTGGTTCAAATTCCGGCATCCCATATGGTCCCCTGAGCCTGCCAGGGGCGATTTCTGAGCATAAAGCCCAGAGTAACCCCTGAGTGCTGCCAGGTGTGACCCAAAAACAAAAAAAAACAAAACAAAACAAAAAAATGAGGAATTTGAATGAGGAACATGGAAAGGCCTGTATCTGCTCCTGGATCCTTTCCTACAGTGTCTGGCCCATGAGAGCAAGTCACTCAGTCATCTCTTCCTCAGTAGTTCCTTCCTCCCTTAGTGTTACATGTTCACCTCAGGATGACAATATTCCTATTCCCCTCCTCTGAGCAGGCTGGGAAGAGTATATTAAAGAATGCGTCCTGTGGAGTCAGACAGATTGAATGATCCTTTTTGACCACTTCCCACTTAAGTGGCCTTGACAAAAGAACCAACCTATCTGCACTCCATTTGAGCTATAAAGTGAAGATAATAATAGCAATTCCCAGAGGTTTTGTAAGGCTTAAATAAAGAAATGCTTTCAAAATATTGGCACATGTGCTCCAGGAAGAGTGGATTGATATCCATATGTACTTAACCCAGAGTAGATGCTCAAAAAAAGAGGGCCATTATGGACATATTCAAGGATACGGTATTAAGAGAAATTTGTCTCCATCTCTGCAGTGCAACAGTGTCATTTCTTTTGAACCCCATGTCAACCAGTATACATCTGATTTGTAGAAGTTGGCTGGTGACCAAAAGAATCACAGGAGCTATTACTTGGACCTGGTACAGAAGTTCTTACTCCTGTGAGACCTGGAGTAGAGGTGTAAGGAAAGTCTATAATCAGAGTTCACTTCAGGAATCAACTAGCATGGTTTTTCATTCATTCTTTCATTCAGTGGATAAACAGACACTGACAATACACCACTTTCATTCAAGATCCTGGATGAGCATAAAACACACCTGAGTTGACAATCTACTTAGTGAAAAAGGTGATAAGCAGGAAAGGGACCCAATATACATATAATTGGAAATCATGATGTGTCATAATAAAAAATAGCAAGGCACCCAGGGAGCATAATAGAGGACAAATATAGTTAAGGGACAGATAATTCCACTCTGAGGAAGTGCCCCTTATTCCTGAGGGAAGAAGTAGTGTTGGTCAGCAGGTAAGTACCCCCTCACACTTGCTTCTTTCTGTCAACCTTCACATGGCCCTCAACTTGGCCTTCTCCATCCTTTGACAAGCATCATGCTAGTGTCGGGAATACAGAGGAGGAAGTAAGAATTGTTTCTGACCAGTTGAGGGGCAGCAGAAGGGCTGACAGTACTAACTGCGGAGTGTGGGGGTGTATCTTTGAGTCCAAAGGAAAAAGTCCACTTAGTGAGGTGCCAACCCCATTCTGCTGGGCAGTCCTTCCTTGGTCAATTGGTGATATCCTTTGTGAGCAATGCTTGTGTGTTTGAATGAGGACAGACACTGAGGGTGATCCAGGGAAGGCTACCTGTGTAGGCACAGCAACTGTGGGGGAGTTGGAGATGGAACCAGAATGTTCTTCCCATGCTCTGCCCATTCCAAGTGTCAAAGTTGAGTCATCTCTTCAGAAGCTACAATGAGCTGATGAGATGCTGCTCTAAACCTCCTCAGCCCACATTCCCCCAGGGATAGGGACATATGCAGTCCAATGTTCCAATTGGTGGGGGAGGAGATATGAGAGGGTTCTTTTCTAGAACATATTATTTCTTCTTTGAAAAAATAAAACCGAATTCCAGTTGTTTCATTATAGGCCTCCATAGACAGACAAATATTTTACTGGGTAGCCACCAGGTCACAGGCACATTTTCACTGTTAAGCATCTAACAGTGAGAAGATCAACTAAGAATTATCATTAGTGAAAGATAGCCTGCAGTAGTCTTCATGGACGTTCCAGGAAAGGATTTGTTGGGGTTGAATAAAGGCGCAATTTATTACATGTGATGATGTCACAAGTGAGAGTGGAGCAAGAGTCAGTATGTCTACAAATAAATATATGTACACAGCACTCTATTCTGTGCAGGTTGCTCTGGGTGAACAAGAAAGACAATTCTGGTTGCTGCTCTCTTGAAAGGTAGGGCCAAGGTCAGGATTGCTCCAATTTCCCCTGGACTCTGATCTCCTGGCTCAATTCATCCAATCCTCAGCCTCATCAGAACTTCTGTAGAAGCTCTTGGGAAGAGACCCAGAAATACATATTTTATGAGTCCCCAATGTGATTTTTATGTCCAAGACCATTTGAACAGCAGTGGCTAGAGCTCATTACTAGATTAGCCCCTATTGCATGTGCAAATGTAATGTGTTCTGTTGATTTACCAAAGTATGGCATTTCTCCAAACTCTATGTCTGTTTTAGAATGAAGATTGCTTTTATAGTAACCACTGAAGATTCAATAAGGGGACAAGAGATTTTAATGTTTATTCAAAGGAAGACTGGTCTCACTGAAACCCTCCAAACAGCTGAGTAAAAAAAGTTCACAGATGCTCAAAGACCTGCCAAAGGACACACATGGGAACAAGTAGTCTGCTTCTGGGAGCTACTGGGACTCCTTTCTTGCCTCCCATGAAAAGGCACCAGGGGGGCCAGAGATGGTAGCACAATGGTAGGGCATTTGCCTTGCACAGTGCTGACCCAGGATGGACTGCCAGTACCCATCTCCAGCATCCCATAGTGGTCCACCAAGGTCAGGAGCAATTTCTGAGCACAGAGCCAGGAGTAACCCTTGAGCATCACCTGGGTATTGCCAAAAACAGAAAGAAAGAAAGAAAGAAAGAAAGAAAAGAAAGAAAGAAAGAAAGGAAAGAAAGAAAGAAAGAAAGAAAGAAAGAAAGAAAGAAAGAAAGAAAAGAAGAAAGAAAGAAAGAAAGAAAGAGAGAGAAAGAAAGAAAAGAAAGAAAGAAAGAAAGAAAGAAAGAAAGAAAGAAAGAAAGAAAGAAGAGAAGAAAGAAAGAAAGATAAAAGAAAGAAAGAAAGAAAGAAAAAGAAAGAAAAGAAAGATCCTTCATGAACTCATCTTGATCTATGCATTATTTCCTAGGAGATGCACGAAAAAAAAAAAAAGGAAAGGTTCCCGAAAAAAAAATTCTTTTGACAGCAAGGCAATTCTTTTCAACCTGTATTATTCATCAGGGTCAATATCTAACTGCTTCAATTCACAGTATTCCTCACATGAGAAAATCTTTCTTTTAGAAATGAGTTTGGTTTTAAAGACCTAGAACCCTTGGCAAGAGTCAGCTCAGCCAGGCGAGAGCTGAGCTGGAGGCTGACCCAGGGTAATTGGTAACTCCCTGCCTCAATATCTTTTGAGAACTCCTATGCTGGTGTCCTGTTAATAGGCGCTTTGCCTCCCTATGTAGGGCAGCAGCAAGGTTTCTCAAAACGAAGATTCATTTCTAACCAGATAAGCAAAAGTTCTAGCAATAGCACAGGAAGAAGCACCAACAGAGGACTGCCAGGCATGAGGTCGACTCAGCAGTGGGAGGTCTGCTGAATTTTCTAGAGGAACCAGAAGTCTCAATTTCCTCATTTTTAAAATAACCATACTTGTCGAAGCAAACACTTCTATGGTTCCATTTTGACCAATAAACTTCTGGATCCACTTTTCTCAACTCTATTATCTTCCACTAGATGTTCCTTCACTTCTACCAGAAAATTGTCCCAATATACCACTATCAGCCATTGGCAACCTGAGTCTTCTCCCAAGCTGTGGATTTGAAGAAACCCTCACTTCCTTTATTCTTAGCTTCAACCTCTCTCTTCAGAATTCTTTTTGACTTCTTCTCAAAAGGGCACCTCAAGAACAAGAAAGGGGGGCCTGGAGAGATAGCACAGTGGCTTTTGCTTTGCAAGCAGCCAATCCAGGACCAAAGGTGGTTGGTTCGAATCCAGGTGTCCCATTTGGTCCCCCCGTGCCTGCCAGGAGCTATTTCTGAGCAGATAGCCAGGAGTAACCCCTGAGCACTGCCGGGTGTGGCCCAAAAACAAAAAAAAAAAAAAAAAAAAAAAAAAGAACAAGAAAGGGAGAGACATTTTACATCATTATAACTGACCCTCCTTGAGATACAAAAAGCATTTGTATTACATTTTTACAATACTTTTAGAAACTTAAAAGTTATATTTTTTTTCTGGTAGTTTAAATATGAATTAGGGCATATTCTTGCAGTTTGGTCAAATGTTTCTGTGAAACACAATACATACAATGAGATTATAATTTACAGCCTGGAGAGATAGTACAGTGGTAAAACACTTGTCTTTCATCACCACAGTATGGTTCCCTGAGTCCACTAAGTACAGTCAGGAGTAAGGCTTGGTGTACCCCCCCCAATTAAATGAAGAGAGAGAGAGAAAGAGAGAGAGTGAGAGAGAGGAGAGTGAGAGAGGAGAGAGTGAGAGGTGAGAGAGAGAAGAGAGAGAGAGAGAGAGAAGAGAGAGAGAGAGGAGAGAGAGAGAATAACAACCTAGCAAATTACTTGACATAAATTTCTGGACACTTCTTTGGAAACATAGCACAAAGCATTTTTCTTTTTCTTTCTAGCACAAAGCATTTTTCAAACATTCTGTTGGAGCTTTCTCTCCCTTTTTCCCTCATTTCTCCCCTTATATTTTTTTCTTCTGTCTTTCTGGATTTTGGGTTTTTTTCCTATTTCTTTCAACGCTGATCTCACCATCCATTAATCAGATCAGCCAAAGCCATAGGTTTATAAACATTACTAAATATGTTTTCTATGCCATGTTTTAAAACCACAAAATATTCATGGGGTTGAGATATCTAATGCTTTAGCACTCTTCAGTAGAGCCCTGTCCCTGGACAGCCTCCTCGCATGTTCCCCTCTGCTTAGGAGTAAGTCACAGCCCAGGTGGGAGTTATTCTCTAATACTCTGAGAATCCTTGTCTCCTGCACTTA
The DNA here is from genome assembly GCF_024139225.1 of Suncus etruscus. Lineage (NCBI taxonomy): Eukaryota > Metazoa > Chordata > Mammalia > Eulipotyphla > Soricidae > Suncus > Suncus etruscus. The sequence continues at coordinate 32,731,385 of NC_064863.1, forward strand.
AAAGAACCTCCTTAGATTCCAAATTGTTCTTTATGGGAAGTGATTCACTTTTAAAAAAAAAAGAAAGGGAGAAAGAGTCAAAAGACCATTTTCCCTGCACAGTATATTACTTCCTGCCATTCATCAAAATTCTTTTCCTGGGTAAAGGTCACCTTTCATGGACGAATGGCACCACTGGGGGCGTTGCTGAGAAGGGTGTGGCTCTGAAAACATAAATCAGGCCAGGAAAACCTACCAGTAGGAGGTTTGGGCGGGTCCTGGTGGGGAGGCCCGGATGCCCTCAGCCTCTGCAGAACCCAAAATCTTAACTCATTGACTTGACCCTCAAAATACAAATAAAGAAATAAAAATAGGTAGGAACGGTGCAAATAGAATGCCTGAGCAGAATTACAGAACACTGCATTTGCTGTGGTTGCAATACTTTTTTATTAAGTTCTTGGAGCAAAGAAAAAGGACTCAGATGTGTAAACAAATACTAAATACTTGAAGCACTAAGTTGATTTGTGAAGAAGACTTCAAGCAAGAAATCAGTTGTTTATTTGTTTGTTTTAAATAGAAGGGCTTCATGGCAGAAATAATGGCTTCTTAGCATGGCCTGAACTCTGTCCCTCCAGCTTACCAAACCTACGACTTTGTTCAAGTGACTTTTCTCTTTGTTCCACCATCTCCTCCGATAAAAATATACATGGAATGATAGTGCAGGGTTCACAAGGTTGGTTGCCCTGAGGGTGGAATTAGTAAATTATTGAAAAGTCCTGGGCAGTAATGCCTTAGAGTTGCTAAGCACCTTGTAAGTAGTGGATAAATAAACTGTCTAAGAAAAGACTAAAATATGCTTTAATCAAAAACAGGCTTTAGGAGAGATAGTACAGTGAATAGGGTACCATCCTTGCATGTAGCTAACCCAGGTTCAACTCTTAGTATTCCATATGGACCCCCAAGCACCAGCCATAATAATTCCTGAGTGCAGTCAGGAGTAAATCCTGAGCATTGGCCAAAAACAAATATTTAAAAGACTAAAACAGGGGCCCTGAGAGATAGCACAGCGGTAGAGCGTTTGCCTTGCATGCAGCTAACCCAGGATGGGCGGTGGTTCAAATCCTAGTATCCCATATGGTCCACTGAGCCTGCAAGGAAGATTTCTGAGTGCAGAGTCAGGAGTAACCCCTCAGCCCCCCACCCCGATGTGACCCAAAAACCAAAAAAAAAAAAAGACATTAAAACATTTCAACTCTTGTGTCCTCCAACTCAAAGAGGAAATGGCCTTTCTTTTGTTGCGATGCCTGAGTGTTGTATATATGCTGGATAGTGGTGTTCACTGGTGGTCACACACTTAAGTTGGGGTACTTGTACAAAACTGACTCCAGGTCACACAATCTTGTGATAGTGAGGCAACATGGGGGGGTGGGTATTTGGGCCACACCCATTGGTGCTCAGGGGTTACTCCTGGATCTGTGCTTAGAAATCACTCCTGGCAGGCTTGGGGGACTATATGGAATCCCGGATCAGCTGCAACAAGGCAAATGCCTTACCTCTGTGCTATCTCCCCGGCCTCAAACATGTGGGGTTGAACTTAAAGCATCATACTTGCAAGACAGGCTAAGATGATATCATGTAACCTGGTGTCCAGCTAGCTCATCAATGCAGATACTATTGGGGTTATTTGTTTGTCTTGAGGTGCTAGGGGTTAAACCCAGGTCTTCTGCATGCATTGTATGCATTTACAACTAAGTCATGCTCTCTACTCTTTTTGGGGGGAGGGGGATTACATCCAGAAGTGCTTAAGGACTATTTCTGGCTCTGTGCTTGGGAGTTGCATGGCATCAAACCAGAGCTTCCTATGGGCACTAGCCCTTAGAGCTCCTTACTGCTATTGCCTGTCAGTAGATTTGAAAGCCTAGCTGACAAAGTTTCAGTGCCCTCCTCTATAAGAAAATAACCAAGCCAATTCAGAAGAACATGGCAAGATAATCACAGTGCCTGAGCCAAGATGGAAAAGGGAAAGTGTAGGAAAACCTAATATAGAGCCATACGGTATTCCTCCAAGCCAGCCATGAAGGTTGAACCAACCCATGTCAGCCGAGGAATGAGGAACGAGTCAGCCAAAGCCCACACACCTGGGGAATGTCCACCAAACTCGACCCAATCTGGGGAAGAAAGTAAAGATCCACAGAGGCTACGTGGGTTTTTGAAAACTCTTGGGTAAAGCTTACAGAAATGAATGAGCATGGGTGTGGAAGGAGTAAAATTAAAACCACAAAAAGGCACAAGGGTAGTCCCAGTACTATCTAAAGCAGGAATAAAAGGGAGCAAACACATTTCACTGTGCGATATGTTCTTTAAAGAAATGCAATTGGGAACCAGGGCAATAGTTCAAGGAATAGGAGAGCATGTTTTGCCTCCACAGAGACTCTGACTTATTCTCCCTGCACGGCACAGTCCCACTGAGCACCACCAGGTGCAGTTATGCAGCCCCTGAGCATTGCTGGGCCTAAGCAGCAGCCACATCTTCGGGACCCCTAGCATCCTGTCAGCGCTCCCCAGTTGGCCAAGAATGCCCCATGGCTCCTGAGCACTACCAGGTGGCTTTATCTCCCCCAAATAAATTTTTAAAATAAAATTGAAAATAAATGAAGGAATTTGGATTACACTGAAAAAGCTCAGCTGATTTATTCTTGATTGCTATGAACTTAAATATGGAAGCATTATGTGTTTTATATATATATATATATATATATATATATATATATATATATAGTATATATATATACCCACATAATATATATATATAGATGACAGTGATCTTTCATCTCAACCAACTTTTTACTAAGTGTAACAATGGCCCAACAGAAAAACCACCTGATTACCTCTCTCTAAACACCCTAGTAATTGAATAATACAAATAATAATTAATAATACCAATAATAATTCCCAAAGTGGGTTTCCTGAGCCTGCCAGGAGTGATTTCTGAGCACAGAGCCAGGAGTGTAACCCCTGAGCACTGCTGGGTGTGACAAATAACCAAAAAAAACCTAAATGGGAAGATGACCTCCCTCTCCACACCCTGATCTCAACCAAAGCCAAAAGCTGTATGGTTATATTGAAAGAAAGGGTTAGATCTTGTTACCCAATATTGAATATACTGCTTAGCTCTGGGTGTTCAAGTGAATAGAGAACTGATGTTCATAAAAAAAAGAAAAATAAAGTGGTGAATTTGTGAGGGCCCTGAAGAGGCAGCTGAGAAACTCTAGCAGATGTTCAACACAGAGGTTGAAAAGGGAAAATGACTTGTCAGGGCAAATGTTCAATATGGACGTAATATTACTCTTCTGGAAACTATTGCCTGAAAGAACTTCTACTGAAATGCAGGCCAAGTCTACAGAAGGGTTCAAGGCTTTTCAGATATGATGAAGGTTACATTCTGGCTTAGGGGCAATATTTACATGCTACAAATTAAAATCTATGTGTTTGCTTTGGTGTAATTTAATAATTACAATTACTAAAAATTGTAATGATACAAAATAAAATCTGTGATGTCCTTCCTGACCCAAAGAGAGGCCCCAGGCCTTCAAAAACTATTTATCTGCACATACTGCCAATGTAGGCCAGAAGTAGTATGAAGTCATGGATGACCCTGAGCCTCTTTCAAGACACCCTCCTAAATGAAGAGAATGAGAAGGAAATGATTTTCACATCATGATAAAAATTGCCTTTTCTCATAATGTACCTACATCAATTTATTCTTGTAGTAAACATTTAATGTCATTGGGATTATTGCCTCTACTTGTGGGCCCTCATTTTGTTATTTATTAGCTAAAATTATTAGGTATTGCCTTCATTTTGAATACATGGAGTTCAAAATCACATCATCAAGATCAAGTAATTTCTAACTTGAGAAACCTGAAACAATTGGGTTAAGTATTTAGAAAGTCTGGGCTGGAGAGATAGCATGGAGGTAAGGCGTTTGCCTTGCATGCAGAAGGACAGTGGTTCAAGTCCCGGAGCGATTTCTGAGCTTAGAGCCAGCAGTAACCCCTGAGCACTGCCGGGTGTGGCCAAAAAAAAAAACCAAAAAAAAACAAAACAAACAAACAAACAAACAAAAACCCCAGAATTTAGAAAGTCCACATTGAAAGTTGGAGTCATTTATCTCAGCCAGAGCAGTAGCATAGCAGGTAAGGTGTTTGGCTCTTGCCACAAGGCTGACCTGGGTCCCCAGAGCTTGCCAGAAGTAATGTCTGAGTGCAGTCAGGCAGGAGTAAACCCCTAGCACTGCCAGGTGTGGCACCCCAAAAAGTGGGAGCATTTGTCTCTGCTGATAATCTGTTTTGTTTTGTTTTCGGGGAGGGGGGAAGGGGCACACCCCATGATGCTTGGGGTTTTATTCTTGGCTCTGCATTTCAGGAATTACTTCTGGAGGTGTTTGGAGCCATATGGACTTCTGGTTGTGTGCAAGGCTCATGCCCTAAACCCACTGTACTATCACTCCAGCCCCACTAGTGATAACCTTGATTAAAAACAAAAAACAAGCCAACAAAAACCCTCACAAAATTCACTCTGTACCCAGTAGAGTAAATGTCAATCATCCTACCATCTGATGAATCAAGTCTTAGAAATGCTAAGATTGAGCTCTTCTTTCATATATCAATGAGATGAGTTAATCCTTTATTACAAATCTCCTATGAGCATTCATTGGGGAGGAACCATTTTATAATAGGCTTGTACAAATCCTGTTGTTTATGCCCTCCTGTGCTCAGACAATATAAGGGAAAACAAAATGAAATGGTAATCAAATATGGTCAATGAGATGTTTCACAAAATTGTCATTTTTAAAATTTAACGTCTTGGCTTTCAAATATTTTTATTAAAAATCGTAGAAAGAAATCCATTCTATGTTGCAACCTGCCTACGAAAACACAACAGAGAATCACAGAGTTCACAAAATTATATTCTCACTTTGGGTGATATATTCTGACAGATTTTATTTATGTCGTTGTTCCCTGTGCGTTCTCATTTCCCTTTTCTCTTTTTTCTTCTCTAATGCTGGTTTTGCATTACATTGACATTAATGAAATGACAAAAGGGGCCATCCATGGACTTATAGTTTTGAAAAACATGGGATCTAGCTAGAGGGGTGAAGATTCAAAAGTTTTAAGCTGTTGCAAGTAACATAAGATATTAGAGTTCTACAGAGGAAACTATGGCAAATGGTATGCACAGGGTACTCTGAAAGATAACTTCCACAGCAACTGCTAAACTTCAACCAATAGTTTCTATGTTGGAAGCTAAGGCTAAGTCCTTTGTACTAAAACTTAAGATTCTCTAGCAAAACCAAATTATCCAGATTATTTTGTGTAAAGCTTCTCAATTTAAAAATGGGAAGCAAGGGCGGGGCTGAGATGAGGGATCAAAGTTTATGCACATGCTTTGAATGCTGGAGGTCTGTGTTCAACTCCGAGCATAACAAGTCCCAGAGAATAGCCTCTGAGTACTGCTGTGGTTGGCTCAAAAATTAAAACAAATGAAACAAAAAGTGAGTGACTCATTCTCTAAAATATTATATTTTTGTCAGCCAAACAAAGCAAGTCTCGTCTTATGAAAGATTCATTTTCTAGCTCCAGAGGTAGAAATAGAGCACTTTACTTCCTCATGAGAATTCCTCTCAAGGATGGGGCAAAGGAGAGAGACCAGGAAGCTCAAGGGGGAGGAAAGACTGGAAAAGGGTGAAGGAGAACAAAACACGGTCCTCTCAAGGGACAGATTAGTAAACCCTTAGCTGGGGGAGCTGAAAGTGGTCATTTCATCTGCACTGACAACCACATTGGATGCCCATTGACTACCAAGAAGGGTCAGTCACTCCAACAGTCTAGAGTCCTCAAGAAATTGGATATCACACACACACACACACACACACACACACACACACACACACACACACACACCACGACCTGGATTGAATTTCCAGCATCCCATATGGTCCCTGGAACCTGCCAGGAGCAATTTCTGAGCACAGAACCAGAAGTAACCCCTGAGCATCACCGGGTGTGGCCCCAAAACCAATAAACAAACAAATAAATGAACAAATATGAAGGCACTGATTAAAAAGTATATATACCTCTATGTTCATTATTATCTTTAATAATCAAGAATTAGAAATAAGCTATTTTGGATAGATGTTTGTATATATCTACTGCATGCTATTGGGGGCCAACAAGCAGGGGAAGGTGCCTCCCATGTGGTGCTCAGGAGGTCAGTCGTATAGAGCTCACTTGGAATTTTCAGCCAATGATGGTTCAGTGCAGAGATGTGATGCTTCCGGACCACCCCAGAAGTTACTTGGGATCTGAAGATCTTGCAACTCAAAGCTCAGAGGAACCATGTGGTACCAGAGGAATCAGACCCAGGTCAGGGAGTATGTTAGGCATGTGTTTTATCTGCTGTGCTATCTCCCTGCTCTGCTATTCAGCAATTAGAAAAGAAGATGAAAGTTTTTACCTTCATGATCATTACAATTAAGTTGAAGATAAGTCAGATGGAAAAACTAAATATCACATGATTTCACTAAGACAAGCAAACTAAAACAAAAACTTTCCAAGTTACAAGGAATAAAATGGTGGTTTTCATAAAAGGAGAGGAATTGGGAAAAATAAGGTAAATTGGGTCAATTGTATAGTGGAAGATGAAAACTAGAATTTAGTGATCATAAATATAGATTTATAGATGCCAAAGTTATAGAGTGCTGTATACCTGAAACCAATATATTTTTATAAATCAATGTTATTTCATTTAAAGATTTGTTTTGTTTTTGTGTTGGGGTCACACCCGGACAGCGCTCAGGGGTTACTCTAGCTCTAACGCTCAGAAATCGCTTCTGGCAGGCTCTGGGGACCATATGGGATGCCGGGGATTTTGAATCGACAGTCCTGTCTGCATGCAAGGCAAATGCCCTATCTCGATGCTATCTCTCTGGCCCAAAGATTTTTTTTTTTTTTTGGTTTTTGGCCACACCCATTTGACGCTCAGGGGTTACTCCTGGCTTAGGCGCTCAGAAATCGCCCCTGGCTTGGGGGGACCATATGGGACGCCGGGGATCGAACTGCGGTCCTACGCTAGCGCTTGCAAGGTAGACAGCTTACCTCTAGCGCCACCCTTTCCCGGCCGCCCAAAGAATTTTTTTTTAATAAGAGATAAAATGCCCAGTAACTTGTAAGGGGATTGATTGTCAAGGCACTTGCTGCTCAGAAATCATTCTCTGTTCAATGGGAAAGGCCATCTAGATTCTAGACTTAAGAACATCTTGAAGTATCAATGTTTGTATCGAGCAGCTAGTGCTACAATCTTTGAGTGGCTTAAAGCATAAAAATTAAGCTTTTCTCATTCCTGTAAGCCAGAAGTCATGGTCTTGTCAGTATCCTCAAGTCCTCACCCCAAATGGACAGGCACAAAGGTAAAGACCTCATTTTAACTTAATCATCATTCTAAAGACACGAAAGCCCAATCACATTCCAGGCTAAAACTCAATCGCATTAATCATATGATAGAAGGGGAAGCCCAAAAATAATAATGCTGAACTTATAGGGAGTTCTGCCGTTAAAAAAAATCAGTTAGAAGAAGGGAGATGGGGAAGATCAGATAAAACATTTCCTAGAATTTAAACGTCCTACATCCCTCTCTTTCCTGATAATCCTAAAAGCTGTACCACCTGGTTGGATCCTATTAGCTACTAGTATAGAGGCATTAACTATTCTCTGATATGTTGTTTCTTGACTAAATTGGATACTCCAAAATGTCTTCAATTAGCTTAACTCAGTTCTGAAATCGTTTGAGGAAATCTCTCTCTCTCTCATTCTCTCTCTCTCTCTCTCACTCTTTCTCTATCATCTCTCTCTCTCTCTCTCTCTCGTCTCTCTCTTCTCTCGTCTCTCTCTTCTCTCTCTCTCGGCTATCTCGATCTCCCCCCTGTCTTCCCCTGTCTTCTCTCTCTTTCTGTTCTGTCCTGTTGCTCTCTCCTCTGTCTCTTTTCATATGTCCTACTGACCAGAGTACATAAGATTACTTTCAAGAAGCAGAACGGCTTCTTTGGTGATAATATTGAAAGTCCCTCCGAAGGGCAGAGCGCCATGCTATTCTCTCATCATTAGAAATTCTGTGCTTCTAAGAGTGTGGGTGAGTCCAAAGCACAATTTTTTTCTGATTCTCTCCTGAGATCTGCGCTGGACAACCTCAGTGGATGCCCATAGCCTTTGTATTTATCTCTTTTGTTTGTATGTTTTTGGGGCCATACCCCGTGATGCTTAGGGCTTACTTCTGGGCTCTGTGCTGGAAGATCACTCCTTGCAGAAGCTATAGAGCTGCACACTGGGGTCCAGGGATGAAACCCTGGGTCAGGGCTTGGGAGGCAATCCCCAACTCTCTGTATTATCTCTCCTGGGACCCACCCTGCTGTGTGGTTATCTCTCCTGTGCCTCATCCTTATCACTTTTTTTTTTAAATGCTTGATCTCCGAGGCTGCAATCTGTGTTTGGAGGACATTCTAAGAAAAGAAAATAATCATGGTGCCGAGGTGGTTGGACAGACTGGAAAAAATGAACCACGAAGAGGCCAAGGGCACCGAGGACAGTAATCTCCTGCCTTAGACGGCAGGGGCTTGATAAAGGAAAGTTTGCAGGGGAGGGGGAGGAGAGGGGGCTGGGAGCAGATCATAGGGAGGGCCTGGACAAAAATAGGAATGGGGGGGTGGTGTTGCTCCCGAGGATAGGGGGTTGGGATGGGGTGGGGCCTTGGCCACTTGGGGCAGGCCAAATTGTTGTCAGCCCAGAGCTCTCCTCTGGCAGGCACCTGAAACAACAGGGTTAAGAATGTGACCCGAAGGATACATGAACTATTTGTTTAGGAATCCACATGCTGGGAGAGGGACTCAAAGGGTTAACTTGGGGCACCTTTTTTTTTTTTTTTTTTTTCAGGAGGGCGGTGGGAAGAGGCCAACGTGGCAGAGCCATTGGGGGTGGGGACATTCCTATTCAGGGGCTGAGGCGTGGAGAGGAGTGGGGAGAGAGGGGGGCTGGAGAGGGGAGAGGGCAGCAGTTTGAGGAGGGGTCGGGCTGGGCCTCACCCCGACCCAGCCATCAGGCCCAGCCTCGGGGCCTCCGGATTTCAGGCCAGCAGGCATCTAGGACAAAGGGGGGCCGGCCCCTCTGCACCCCCGGGATGGGAAGGCAGGCCCTTTGATGCCCTGGGGAGGAGGCTTTCAGGGGGGATTTCTGGCTGGCGCTGCCATCCACTCTGAGCACCTCTCTGTTGGTTCCCGACTCAGGGTTCGGGTAGGGCCGCCCTCTGGGCTTGTGCTGGGACTGAAAGAGCTCAGGGTCTCTTGAGCGCGTTCCCAGCCCTGAGAAGGTCACACGGGGTCGGGGCTGCTAGCGGCCTAGGTCGGCCCAGACGCTCTGGTGCGTTTGCTTGAAATGCTCCTTTGTTCTTCTCCAGGGGAGGGGAGACTGCAGCCACCTCGAGTGCCGCCCCGTCTAGTGTCGTAGGTGCGGGGAGGGAAGGAATGTGCTTGGCGATCCCGGGCTTCGCCTGCACCGTTTTAGTCCCTCAGTCCAATGAGCTGGCTCTCAGGTTTCTCTCTCTGTCTCTGTCTCTGTCTCTCTGGTCCTCTCTCTCTGTCTTCTCTGTCTCTGTCTTTCTCTCTGTCTCTCTTCTCCTCTCCTCTCTCCTCTCTCTCTCTCCATCCACCTGACCTCCCTCCCTTCCATCTCCCTCTCTCTCTCTTCCTTTCTCCTCTCTCCTTCTCTCTCCTTTTCTCTCCCCTCCACCTTCCCTTCTTCCCTCCCTCTCATCCCTTTGTCTCCCTCTCTCTTTCCCTCCCTCTTGCTCGCCATCCTCTCTCCTCCTTCCTCTCTCTTCCCCCCCTCTCCCTTTCCCTCCCCTCTCCTCCATCGTCTCCTTTCCCTCTCTCTCCTTTCTCTCCCTCTCTCCCTCCCTCTCTCCCTTTCCCTCTCATTCCCTCCCTCTCTCCTTTCCTCTATCTCTCCCTTTCTCTCCCTCTCTTCCATCCTCTCTCTTCCACCTTTCTCCCTTTCCCTCTCTCCCTCCCTCTCTCCCTTTCCCTCTCTCCTCCCTCTCTCCTTCCCTCTATCTCTCCCTTTCTCTCCCTCTCTCCTTCCTCTCTCTTCCCCCTTCTCTTCCCCTTTCCTTCTCTCTCCCTCCCTCTCTCCCTTTCCCTCTATATCTCCCTTTCTCTCCCTCTCTCCCTTTCTCTCTCCTCTTCCTCTCTCCTCTCCCTTTCTCTCCCTCCGTCTCGCTCTCTCTCCTGTTTCCCTTTTCCCCCTCACCTCTCTCTCCCCTTCTCCCTCTCGCCCACCTCCTAGCTTTACTTCTCTCTATCCTGTCTCTTCCTCTCCCTCTCTCTCCTCCCTTCTCTTTCGCCTTGCTCTTCTCTTTCTTCTGCTTTCCCTTTCTTTCTCCCCTGCCCCCACCTCTCCCTCTCTTTTCACTTGTTCTCTTGTCCTTAAAAAATTTATGTGGAGGGCCAAGGAGTGATAGCAACAGGTGGGTAGGGCATTTGCCTTGAGGCACAGCCACTTGGATTGATACACCCCACATCCCATATGCCCCCCAACCCCAGCCTGCCAGAAGCGATTTCTAAGCACAGGAACCTAAAGTAATCCCTGAGCACCTCAGGGTGTGGCCCCCAAAACAAAAAAAAGCCACAGAATTAATGTTCAGCGCCAAAAAGACAGTACAGAGGTAATCACTGGTGTGTATCAGGTTACTCCATATAATTCCTAAAGCATCGCTAAAAGAAACCCTGTAGCTAGAGTCAGAATAAGGCCTAAGCATCTAAATAAATAACCATTTATAATATATTATGTTTATAATATGATACATGTATTAAATGATAATGTATTATGTTTATTATGTATAATTGTTGCTTCATTAATAATAAAAATATTCTAATTTTTTATTATTAAAGGCCCAAAGACTCTAAATAAATAACCAAATAATGTTTATAAAATCCAGCCAGCTCTGGAAGTGTAGATTTAAAAATTCTACAATTTGAGTGAGGTAAGAAATGGCTGGAGTGTGGGGGGGTTTCCAGGCAGAAGTGCTGATTGCTCTACCTGCAAGTCTCCACCCGGCTGTGCTTCTTCTGAGGAAACTGAGCACCTGAAGGGAGCCCTGTCTACCCTTCTCTGTCTTTCCTGAACTCTGGAAGGCTCTCCTCAGAGCCCTGGGAAGCAAACCCCAAAGAACGACATTTGGAAGCTACCCAGCGAGCCAGAAAACTGAGCACCTGAGAGGGAGCCCTGGTCCAACTCTTTGTCTTTCTGAACTCTGGAAGCTCTCCTCAGAGCCCTGGGAAGCGAACCCCAAAGAAACTACATTCGGAAGCTACCCAGCGAGCCAGTGACTCTCCTCAGAGTCCTGGGAAGTGAACCCCAAAAATACAGCATTCTGAAGCTGCCCAGCGAGCGAGTGAAAACTACGCCTGACCAGTGGAGCCCGACTGTGAAAAACTGAGTGCTGCGTGTGTGTCTCTCTGCTATCCTGTTGCGTGAACCTCCTGAGAGTGGGCTGAAAAGAGGCTCCAGAAGGCACTTAGCTCCACTTCGCTACGCAGCCGTGCGCTCTTTCTAAAAAAAGAACACCATCACAAGAAGAAAAAAACCACACTAAGAACTGTGCTAGATCACAGAAGCAAGAATTTCTCTCCAGACTGTCTACTCTGCTGCATGCTTGGGCCTAAGATTTGATCCTGTGTGAGGCTTCATCCACGGAGGACTCCCCTACCTTGGAGGCAAGTCGGCCCATCCAGAAAGGGCGGAGCCAGAGAAGTGTGTTGCCTGCATCATATAACCAATGAATACCACCACAACACGTTAGAAAAACCCACAGATACAAGTGTGGACAATGGGGAAACAACGCAGGCCAGCATCAGAAACATGAGAGAATGAAGATGACAATTCTGAGTGACCAGTTAACGACCAACCAACTAATCAATCTCTCAGTATAAGGACTTTAGAGTAGCAATATGGAATATGGCTCAAAGGAACTCAAAGAGAAGCCATGAATAGAGTAGAACAAACACTATTAAGAATCAAGAAAATATGAAACAGAAATCACGAAAACTCCAAATCTGAAATAACATGTCAACTAACAGGCCTGAAAAAATCAGTAAACCGAAGTGAATGACAGAAATGGGATAAGCTCTGGACAGGGTATCAGAAGCTGAGAATAGACTTGGTCTGTGGGAAGAATGAGATACACAACAATTCCATACAACAGGAGAGATTGAAAAAAAACTTAAAACAAATGAACAGACAATGGAAATAATTAGTCAAGAGAATGGGAACAAGTGAAAATAGAGGTCTATGATAAGATCAACAGAAAGCAACTTAGATCATTGGAGTCCCCAGAGGACCCAGGAGGAAAATTTCCAGGAAGAATCAACGGGGTCAAGAACTCATTAAGAGAAACTCCCAGAGCTAAAGAATATATGTGATCAAATCCTGCATGCTCGAAGAGTACCAACCAAAAGAAGACCCAAGAAAAACTCACCCCAAGACACATCCTATATCACAATGACAAATCCCACAGAATAGAGACAGAATTCTGAAAACAGCAAGATCAAAAGGGGAAGATTACATTCCAAGCAAGCATCCTTGAGAGTCACAGCAGACCTGTCCACCAAAACACTCAATGCCTAGAAGAGCAGTGGTGGGAGTATGGTGACAAGACTGAATGAAATGAATGCTTCACCTAGAATACTGTACCCAGCAAAACTCTCTTTCCCGGTTGACGAAGAATACATGGTTTCACAGACAAAAAACAGCTCAGAAACTTTACAGACCAAAACCAGTCTTAAGAGAAAAACTAGAAGACCTAATTTAAAACAAGGACTAACCAAAAGACACACCTAGATTTCGATATAAAGATGGGCATTAAATCCCAGACAATACTTTCTCTCTAACGTCAATGGACTAAATGCACCAGTTTTAGAGACACAGAGTGGCTAAATGGATCAGAAAAACTCAATCCAACCTTCTGCTGCCTACAAGGGGGGAAACGCACCTGAATAGTCAGAACAAACTAGACTCAAATAAAAGGCTGAGAGAAAATTTATCCAAGCAAACAACACCCATAAAAAAGCTGGAGTGGCCATACTAATATCAGATAATGCAAACTTTATACTCAGGAAGGTTGTAAGGGACAAAGATGGTCATTTTATATTAATCAAGGGGTATATAGAGCAGGAAGAGATCACTCTCCTAAACATATATGCACCAAATGAGGGGCCAGCAAAATATTTAAAACAACTGTTGACAAATCTGAAAAACAATATCAATAACAACACAATAATTGTGGGGGACCTCAACACTGCTTTGTCAACACTGGATAGGTCAACCAGACTGAAACCCAACAAGAATATACTAGACCTGAGGAGAGAAATGGAAGAAAGAGGCCTAGTGGATATATATAGGACACTCCATCCCCAGAAAACTGGATATACATTCTTCTCCAATGTACATGGAACATTCTCCAGGATAGACTACATGCTGGCACATAAAACCTATCTCCATAAGATCAAGAGGATAGAAATTTTGCAGACTACCTTCGCTGACCACAAGGCTCTGAAATTATTTGTGAATTCCAAAGGGACTCAGAAGAAAAACTTTAACACCTGGAAGTTAAACAGCCTCATGCTCAATAACCAGTGGGTCCGAGATGAAATCAAGGAGGGAATAAAAAGGTTCTTGGAAACAAATGACAATAAAGACACAAACTATCAGAACTTATGGGACACAGCAAAAGCAGTACTGAGAGGAAAATTTATAGCTTTGCAAGCACACATCAGGAAGGAAGAAGGAGCTTACCTGAGTAGCTTAATGACACAGCTAATAGAACTAGAAAGTGCTCAACAAAAGGACCCAAGAATAGGAAGACAGAAGGAAATAACAAAGCTGAGAGCAGAAATCAACGAAGTGGAAACCCAAAAAACAATCCGAAAGATCAATGAAAGGCAGAAGTTGGTTTTTTCGAAAAATAAACAGAGATTTGATAGACCACTGGGCAAACCTAACAAAGAAAGAGAGAGAGAAGAAACTTGATAACTCGTATTAGGAATGAAAAAGGAGAGATCACTACTGATATGACAGAGATTCAAAGGGTAATCAGAAACCTACTTTGAAAACTCTATGCCACTAAAAAATGAGAACCTGGAAGAAATGGATAAATTCTTGAACTCTTATAATCTTCCACGTTGAAGGAAGAGGATGTAGCATATCTAAACACCACCCATCACCATTGATGAAATTAAAAATGGTAAATCAAAAGTCTGCCCAAAAGCAAAAGCCCAGGCCCAGATGGATTCACTAATGGAATTCTTTCAAACTTTCCAAGAGGAACTACTACCAATCCTGGCAAGACTCTTTCATGAAATTGAACAAACGGAAACACTCCAAACAGCTTTTATGAAGCCAACATCACCCTAATACCTAAACCAGACAGAGATGCTACGAAAAAAGAAAATTACAGACCAATATCGCTGATGAATGCAGATGCAAAGATCCTCAACAAAATCCTGGCAAATAGGATTCAATACCTCATTAAGAAGATCATCCACTACGATCAAGTAGGTTTCATCCCAGGAATGCAAGGATGGCTTAACATCCGCAAGTCTATCAACATAATACACAACATCAACAACAAGAAAAATAAAAACCACATGATTATATCAATAGATGCAGAGAAAGCATTTGACAAGGTCCAACACCCATTCTTGATCAAAACTCTCAGCAAGATGGGAATGGAAGGAACCTTTCTCAATATAGTTAAGGCCATCTACCACAAGCCAGTGGCAAATATTATCCTCAATGGAGAAAAACTAAAAGCCTTCCCTCTAAATTCTGGCACAAGACAAGGCTGTCCTCTCTCACCACTCCTATTCAACATAGCACTGGAAGTACTTGCTATAGCGATTAGGCAAGAAAAAGATATCAAGGGAATCCAGATAGGAAAGGAAGAAGTCAAGCTCTCACTGTTTGCAGATGACATGATGCTCTACTTAGAAAACCCTAAAGACTCTACCAAAAAGCTTCTAGAAACAATAGACTCATATAGCAAGGTGGCAGGCTACAAAATTAACACACAAAAATCAATGGCCTTTCTATACACCAATAGTAATAAGGAAGAAATGGACATTAAGAAAACAACCCCATTCACAATAGTGCCACACAAACTCAAATATCTTGGAATCAACTTGACTAAAAAAGTGAAGGACCTATACAAAGAAAACTATAAAACTCTGCTCCAAGAAATAAGAGAGGACACGCGGAAATGGAAACACATACCCTGCTCATGGATTGGCAGAATTAACATCATCAAAATGGCAATACTCCCCAAGGCGTTATACAGATTCAACGCTATCCCTCTAAAGATACCTATGACATTCTTCAAAGAAGTGGATCAGGCACTTTTGAAATTTGTTTGGAACAATAAACACCCTAGAATAGCTAAAGCAATCATTGGGAAAAAGAATATGGGAGGAATTACTTTCCCCAACTTTAAACTTTACTACAAAGCAATAGTTATCAAAACAGCATGGTATTGGAATAAGGACAGACCCTCAGATCAGTGGAATAGGCTTGAATACTCAGAAAATGTTCCCCAGACATACAATCACCTAATTTTTGATAAAGGAGCAGGAAATCCTAAATGGAGCAAGGAAAGTCTCTTCAACAAGTGGTGTTGGCACAACTGGCTAGCCACTTGCAAAAAATTGAACTTAGACCCCCAGCTAACATCATGTACGAAGGTAAAATCCAAATGGATTAAAGACCTCGATATCAGACCCCAAACCATAAGATATATAGAACAACACATAGGCAAAACTCTCCAGGACATTGAGACTACAGGCATCTTCAAGGAGGAAACTGCACTCTCCAAGCAAGTGAAAACAGAGATTAACAGATGGGAATATATTAAGTTGAGAAGCTTCTGCACCTCAAAGGAAATAGTGCCCAGGATACAAGAGCCACCCACTGAGTGGGAGAATCTATTCACCCAATACCCATCAGACAAGGGGCTAATCTCCAAAATATACAAGGCACTGACAGAAATTTACAAGAAAAAAACATCTAATCCCATCAAAAAATGGGGAGAAGAAATGAACAGACACTTTGACAAAGAAGAAATACAAATGGCCAAAAGACACATGAAGAAATGCTCCACATCACTAATCATCAGGGAGATGCAAATCAAAACAACAATGAGATACCACCTCACACCACAGAGAATGGCACACATCACAAAGAATGAGAACAAACAGTGCTGGCGGGGATGTGGAGAGAAAGGAACCCTCATCCACTGCTGGTGGGAATGCCGTCTAGTTCAACCTTTATGGAAAACAATATGGAGATTCCTCCAAAAACTGGAAATCGAGCTCCCATACGACCCAGCTATACCACTCCTAGGAATATACCCTAAGAACACAAAAATACAATACAAAAATCCCTTCCTTACACCTATATTCATTGCAGCACTATTTACCATAGCAAGACTCTGGAAACAACCAAGATGCCCTTCAACAGACGAATGGCTAAAGAAACCGTGGTACATATACACAATGGAATATTATGCAGCTGTCAGGAGAGATGAAGTCATGAAATTTTCCTATACATGGATGTACACAGAATCTATTATGCTGAGTGAAATAAGTCAGAGAGAGAGAGAAAAACGCAGAATTGTCTCACTCATCTATGGGTTTTAAGAAAAATGAAAGACATTCTTGCAATAATAAATTTCAGACACAAAAGAGAAAAGAGCTGGAAGTTCCAGCTCACCTCAGGAAGCTCACCACAAGAGTGATGAGTTTAGTTAGAGAAATAACTACATTTTGAACTGTCCTAATATTGAGAATGTATGAGGGAAATGTAGAGCCTGTTTAGAGTACAGGCGGGGGTTGGGTGGGGAGGAGGGAGATTTGGGACTTGGGTGATGGGAATGTTGCACTGGTGATGGGTGGTGTTCCTTTTATGACCGAAACCCAAACACAATCATGTATGTAATCAAGGTGTTTAAATAAAAAAAAATTCTACAATTCTTTCATGCCATATATTTCCAAGAAAACTTGAATTTGACCCACTGATAATGTCAGTAAAATATATTTTATTCACTTTAAGAAAATAGGTCAAGTAAAAGCTGAAAATCAACAGTACCTTCAAAACTGTTTGGATGCCAGATAATAACACCTTTCTCCACACTCAGTAGTGAATATAGAGTGGGTGTCTGAGGGGCACTTTATGATTTTATTGAAAGAAAGTATAATGGTAATTATATTCTAGAAGAATCTATTTCTCTTACTTTGCCCCATGGATTACTTCTCATCCTAACCAAGGATAATTCCCTTCCTGATAGCAATAATAAGAAAAGAAAAGCTGATGTAAGACAAGAGAAACAGATCAACTTGAGATCTATTGCGAGTTACTCATGATTTGCCATAAAATTTTATTTATTTAACAGAGCAGCACATTTGGATTCATATTTGAAGATAGCTTTATTAGGTATTGATTGACTTATTCCCATTTGGAAAAGTGCTGAGCATGTCTTAGTTTGGTTTTGTTGTTGTTGTTATTTTGGTAACATATTTCCATATCTACTATTAACTAAATGCAGTGAGATTTATTGTATAAATACTTATGTGTCATAATGCCAGTTTAAATTCTGAGAAATTCATTAGTGACTATGTCCTTGTGTGAACCATCCAGGTCCTTAGATCTTTCTGAATATGCCTTTCTCAGGTTTTTCTGTTTCTTTGGTTTCAGTCAAGTGACTTCTTTCACAACTTTCATCACTTTGGTCTTGTTCCTATATGGCTATGGTTGAATGGTACATTCTTTACAATGACCACCATTGATGAAAAGTGGAGAGTTTCATAGTCCTTAAGTCTCTTTCCATTTCGTTTCCAGTTACTCATCAAAATGGTCTCTTCTGGGAACATTAGCAGTGGGTTTTGGGTGTTGAGGGGCTACAGTGTTACCACAATGCATTCAAAATGATGACATCATCAGGCAAGAGGACTTTGGGGTTAGATATACTATATCTAACAATTTGTTGTTGACCAACACAACTTTAGGAGAAAAAAGATGGCACTGGGTCCATGCATCAGAAAACATTCCATGATTCAGGAGTTCACACATGTCTTACTTCAGAACTAAACTGAAGAAGTTTCTAAGAATAGAAATCCAGAAAAAAAAAAAAAAAAGAATAGAAATCCAGGATTTTTTTGTCCTTATATTTGTTCTTTGTTTTTTGTTTGTTGGTTTGCTTGTTTAATGTTGTGAGACCCTGTCCATCTCTGAGCATTCCCATAGTCTCAATATTTAGGATAAACAAGAGAGATGTTTTGGGTCTCTGAGGAGAGTTTCTCGTCTTTTACCCTGCCCCTATATTAAGTCTTCATTTGGATCTTCAAGTTGCTTCTAGAATCAAGACATCATCCATTCATCCTCAGGAGCCAGCCATTATTTGGAGAGCTGAAGGCCAAATCCACATTCAGAATATGTTTCAGGAATACTAAAATTAAGTACATACTACTTTAAATTCTCCACCCTATGACTAGAGAGTCTATAACAAAATTAAACATTAGGATGCTCTCTTACTATTCCCTTTCACCAATAGTTTATATGTGAAGTCATGCCAGTTCTATTTTTTTTTCTTTTGGTTTGGGGGATCATATGGGATGCCGGGGGATCGAACCGCGGTCGTGATCTTTCCTTGGCTAGCGCTTGCAAGGCAGACACCTTACCTCTAGCGCCACCTTGCCTTCCCCAATGCCAGTTCTATTTTCACAGGGTCCTTTATGTCCTTTCTGGACGGCCCAAACTGTCATTGCCCTGGCCTAAAGTCTCTTTTACCGAGCAGACACATTTTCTGCACAATCATTGTGAAAATCCCTTAAAATGAATAAATTCATTCAATAAGTTGAATATTTATTATTTCTCCCACAAAGACTCAATAGTGCATTGATTGTTATCTATAGAATAATCTCAATTTCTCAACCCAAACTTCAATCCCACACCTACCTACATACATTTGAATACCACTATTTTTATGTAACCCTTCCTGTCTAGACAAATAGTTTCATTCAACTTCCTCTAAAACACAGCATCCTCCCATCAAACTCACTACTGGAGGACCTTTCTTCTTTCTTCAATTCAGCTTAATCATAGCTCTCCTACAGAAGCGGTTCCTTTTACTCACTTCCTTTACTTTCCTCTGTTTCCTCACACACATAGGACACTGATTGTGGTATATATTCCTTAGATAGTCCATGTTTTCTTACCTCAATAAAACAGTGAGCACCTTAAGAGAAAGATACAAAGAATGTCTACAAGTATAGTGAAATTATGAAAGGAAGGAAGGGAGGAAGGGAGGGAGGGAGGAAGGAAGGAAGGAAGGAAGGAAGGAAGGAAGGAAGGAAGGAAGGAAGGAAGGAGGAAGGAAGGAAGGAAGGAAGGAAGGAAGGAAGGAAGGAAGGAAAGAGAGAGAAAGAGGAAGAAAGAAAGAAAAGAAAGAAAGAAAGAAAGAATAAAGAAAGAAAGAAGAAAGAAAGAAAGAAAGAGAAGAAAGAGATGAAAGAAAGAAGAAAAAGAAAGAAAGAAAGAAAGAAAGAAAGAAGAAAGAAAGAAAAGAAAGAGAGAAAGAAAGAAAAGAAAAGAAAGAAAGAAAGAAAGAGAAAGAAAAAGAAAGAAAAAGAAAGAAGAAAGAAAGAAAGAAAGAGAGAGAGAGAGAGAGAGAGGGAGGGAGGGAGGGAGGGAGGGAGGAAGGAGTATTAAATTATTGAAACCTACAGTTTATCAAAGATACTCATATGTTGTTGTTTTTTCTTTTCAATATCTCACTTAATGGCTTAAACCAGGAGTCAGCAAAATCCCACAGGATAAATTCAGTACATCTTTTATCTATGGCTACTTTTATACTGTGCCAGAGACTGCAAAATTAACAAAACCTAAATATTTTCTATTTGCTGATAAAAAAATAAAGTTTACTGACTAAAAAGTTAAAGCAGGGGAATAGGTGCTTGCCTTACATAACCCTGGTTCTATCCCCAATACTGCACACATGCCAGGAGGGATCTCTGTGCACAGAGCCAAAAGTCAGTCCTGAGCACTAGTCTAAAACAACAAACTAGTTTGCTAAACCCCTGCCTAAAATCAGAGAAAGTAGACTTTACTATTATTATCTCTTTTTATAGGCTAGAAATGGGAGCTCAGAGTTTGAATTGTTTATTTTGTTTTGTTTTGGGGCCACACCCAGCAGAGCTCAGGGGTTACTCCTGACTATGCGCTCAGAAATGGCTCCTAGCAGGCTCGGAGACCATATGGGATGCCGGGATTTGAACCACTGTCCTTCTGCATGCAAGGCAAATGCTCTACCTCCATGCCATCTCTCGGGCCCCCAGAGTTTGAATTGTAAATGTTCACAATGACACAGCTAATAAGGATCCCAGCAAAAATTTGAATCCAAGTCTAAATGATTCCCAAATACTTTGACTCTTTGATTTGACCACAGGAGAAAGTCATAATGGATAATACTAGATCATAGTGAGGTGCTATCAATGTAATATCCTTTATACTTTTACTGGAAATAATCCAGAGGGAGAAATTATCTGGAATTTTTCAGGCACACCAAACTCCTCTAGCTGGCCACATTAATGTGATTTTAATGACATTTTCTGTGGTTTCCCACCACAGTAGTTATTTCATGCTGTCATAATTTGCTCCAGAAAAACATAAGTACTTGAAAGCAAGAACTGTAGTTTATGCCCTGAACCTCCAACATGGCCCTGACCCCTTGTAAACTCTCAACATATGTAAGTTGCAGGATATCAATTGTAGGAATGACTCTTTTGAGAGAGAGACATCCTAAGTTATTATCACAACTGCTGATTTTCAACAGAATGTGGAAAATCTCCTGTTGTGCACAGGGATCATACACCAGGTTCAATCCCTGTGTTATCATTTACTATTAAATTACTCTGGGAAAAAGTCCTGATCCATATAAATTTTGGTACTTTTGTTATTAAAGTGGAAATCAGATCGTTCTTTTGATGTGATGAAATCAGACAAGTAAAGTATTTATAGCAAGTCCTGACACCCAGAAAGAAATGAACAAACTTTAGTTGTTGCTATGATAGCTAAAATCTTTTCATCATTGATTAGAAAGCTGAAGTGATTTTGAAGAGCTATCAAGTGGAAAAGGCAGCAAATACAAATAATACACAAACGGGGTGGGGGGAAGGAGACAAGAGAAAGATAATGAAGAGATACAAAAACTTTTCTCTCTGCTTGTTTCTAGAGGAGGCTTCCAGGAAGCATTTTATATCTACAAATGAAGGTATTTGCATATTCAGAAATACATCCTGCCCTAGAGATGAAAATGAGAAGGAAACTGCCCAACACAGTAGTTTAAGGATGAGCCTCTAATGTTAGTATAGAGAGAATAAAAGAGTTCATAAAGCAGACGCATTAATCACATTAATTATTGCACATAATAGCAATGCCAAAAAGGCCCCTCACGTGAGATTTGCATCATACCCTAAAGTAATTAAACTGCTGCCAGGATCCCACATCATGCGAATCAGTTCTACCTGGAATAGCTTAGTAAAGGTATATCATGCCCCCATTTGAAGTCCTGACTTCATGAATGTGATTGAGAGCTTGTTGAATGAGGCAAAATTTGTCTAAGCCTTGAGGGAGGAAAGGGTAGGACATCTGCTAAATGCAGGCATCAATCATGGAGTTACAAGCTCCAGCCCTTTCTTGCTGACTTTTCAGAAAGGTCAATACAGAATGAGTCCATTATGGATTCTGGACTATTTTCGAAGAGCTTTCATTAAGACGTGATTCCCATTGATTTCCTGCTTGTTCCTCTTACACTTTATGTCAGCCAGAGAATCTATCCTCCACAAAAGATGTCTGAAACTAAAAGAAAAGAGAAAAAGAGAAAAAATGCCTGAAACTAAAAAAAAGAGAGAAAAAGAGGCTAAAATTTTCAGACTCTGAAATTTTTTCCCAGTACATTTTTAATGTTTTATATCCAGAATTTCCAATAATCCAGTCAAAATGCTTTACTCTCTAGGTAATCTAGTTTATAGATATGATAGATAGATAGATAGATAGATAAGATAGATAGATAGAATGATAGATAAGATATTGGGTTTTTTGGGTCACACCAGTGGTGCTCAGGGTTTACTCTTGGCTCTGTGCTCAGAAATCACTCCTGGCAGGCATGGGCCATATGGGATGCCAGGATTCAAACCACCATCCATCCTGGATCAGCTTGTGTGCAACGCAAAATGCCCTACCATTTGGCTAGCCGTTGGACTATCGTTGGCCCTACCTTTGGCCCATAGTTTTAGTTTTATAATCTTTTTTTTTTTGGGGGGGGGGGATTTGGGCACAACCCGGGGAAGGCTCATTTCTCTGGTTATGCGCTCAGAAATCGCTCCTGCTTAGGGGACCAGATGGGACGCCAGAGGATCGAACCATCGTCAATCCTAGGCTAGCATGCAAGGCATATGCTAGTTTTTTTTCTTTTTTTGGTTTTTTCGGGCCCACACCTGTTTGATGTTCAGGGGTTACTCCCTGCTAAGCGTTCAGAAAATTGCCCCTTGCTTGGGGGGACCATATGGGGGATGCCGGGGGATCGAACCGCAGTCCTTCCTTGGCTAGCACTTGCAAGGCAGACACCTTACCCTAGCGCCACCGTCGCCGGCCCCGCATATGCTAGTTTTATAATCTTAATGAAATGGTTTTCTTTTTTTTTCTTTTCCTTCCCCTGAAATGTTTTCAAATACAAAACAGAGGTCAGTTTTACTCAATTTCTTATAAAATTTTCCATTTTTGTTTTGTTTTGTTTTGTTGGTTTGTTTTTTGGGGGCCATACCCATTGGTGCTCAGGGTTACTCCTGTAGGCGCTCAGGGGACCATATGGGATGCCGGGAGATCCAACCCAGTCCGTCTGAGTTGACCCACTTACAAGGCAAAATTCTTACTGCTCTGCTATCACTAAATCCGGCCCCTAAAATTTCACTTTTAGAGTTGGGAAATCTTTTTCATGAAAAATCCACATGAGCTAACCTGGATCATGAATAGTTGGAAGGAGGCTACTACAAAAGAATTTGCCAATATTGGATTGCTACTTTTGCTGACATTGCTATCTGTTACAATGAACCTCAGAGAGTAAATAAGTCGTGTGTAGAAACACAGTTTATAACGGGGGTGGTGTTGAGGGGACCCACAACCCTACTGATATCTAGATCTTGGGACTTAACCTTTCAGTAGAACAGTGAAAAGTGAGTGTTTCTGTTGGGTGAAGTTACTTGCTCTCCCTTTTGTGGGTGGGGAAGGCTAATTTTATCAGGAGAAGCAACATGGTAGATTTTATGCAGAGTTTGGTATCTCCAGGCAGACACCAAATTCTCCCAAGGAGTCCCGATGATCAAAAGAAAAGGTTCAGGGTCAAAGGCCAGGATCCAGTTAGGCTGGTATGAGATATTAGTATCGCTAAAAACCAATAGATCAGGGGTCTCTAACTCAATTTACCAGGGGCCGCAGGAGGCAAAGTCGGGGTGAGGCAGAGCCGCATAAGGGATTTCGCTTTACCGAATATTCGCATAAAAAATCGCAAACGAACTGCTTGGGGTATGCGAGTAGTTTAATTGCGATTTTTTTCTTACTAATGTGATTTTTATTGCGATTATTCAGTAAGCGAATAATCGCGAATACTGCGATATTTTGAAGGCCGGCCGCAGGCCTCAAAATGTTGTACGGAGGGGCCGCGAGTTTGAGACCCCTGCAATAGATTGCTGTACTAACTAAAGTAATAAAGCAAAATGACTCAGTGGTGGAGGACAGAAATAGAGATCCTTAGGGAAATCAATTTACTTTATACTTCTCTTACCAGTGAATTAGCAATTGCTCATGAAGTATTATATTAAAATTTCATAGCATGATTGAGAAACCCAACCAATAGGAATACATATGTATGTAAATCTGATAACAAATATCTATAATACATATATTGCATATATGCATTTGCCGACAGGCAATCTCTCTCTCTTTCCTTTCAGGAAAAAAAGTTAAGGAAGTTGTAGGGCTCATCTCATTGGTTTCCTTTCCCTTGGGGATCATAACGCATCATTACTTGGCATCTGTTCAATATTCTAAGTACTGTAGTAGCACATATATTTGTTTTCCCAGCTGCTTCAGGTGAGATTACAAATCTGGTTCCAATTAGTCTATTTTATTTTCATAAGGAGCAGTTTGGACCATACCAAATGATACTCAGGGGTCACTCAATGGTACTCAGGAAATCATGTGATGCCAGAGATTGAACATGCATGAAAAACATGTGTTCCAGTACTTTGAGCCATCCTTTCTGGTTTGTTCATCTTTCTTGATTGAGAATGGATGTATTTATATTTTTATTTAACCTCATATTTACTTTTAAGAGATCTATCTTGTTTTATATTCATCCTAGTATTTATATTAATATAATCAGATGGGAGACCTTGCTGGGTTGCTGTTGTTATAATACACAGCAAAGTATCCCGCAAGTAATATATTAAAGGGTATATTTACATACTACTTCAAATCATCATGCTGATTTTAGTTCTGTTCAGTTCAGAACAGAACTTACAACTAGTTTCTGAGTTTCACCCTCACTGTATCCATGGTTTTGTGGACTTCTGGAAAAATGAAACCTTGGCATATGATAACCAGGCACACATTATAGAAATCCGAACTCTTGTCATATTCCAGAAGTTTGAAGCTTCACAGCAAAAAAGCATCATCCTATTACTGAATCATATTCTAGAACCCCCTTCACAGCTGTTCAGCCTTGATTGAAAAGATGATGGTTCTGCTCTGCTCTAACTCCATACTTCTCTGCCCTTCTAGTTCCCAAATGATGGGTGTGTCTCTTGCACAAGAGCTAATGGTGACAACTGTAGTTTAACAAATTTGGATAATTAGGGACAGAAAAATAAATGACTGAATTTTGGTGGAACTAAGCCATTCAACATTGCTATTCCAACTTTAAATTACAAACAGAACAAAACACTATTCTTTTTTCTTTTCCAATGTTCCACTTTATGGGGGGTGTTGTGGGGTTTGGGACTACACTCAGGGATGCTTAGGAATTAGTTCTGCTTCTTTGTTCAGAGGTTATTTAGGCAATAGTCGGGGGACCAAATGTGGTGTTAGGCATTGAATTGGGATTAATCATATGCAAAGCAAGCACCTTAGCCCAGTGATTTCTCTATCCTCAAGGATTCATTTTTATAACCTACATTTTGTGTTTTAGAATTTAAGAATCAAAGAGAATAAATGTTGTTATTCTAGGTAGATAGATGTCCCCACATGAAAAGGCAGTGCCAGTAATATTAGGAAGATCTTAGAAGGTTCACTGTCTTCCAAGGAAATTCTCAAACCTTCAAAAGCAGTTCTCAGAAGAATAGCACTTGGTTCATCCATGACTTGACTCCTTCAATAAACTTCTTCAATGAACAGGGAACACACCACAAGAAACCTGTAGAGCCATGTATTTTTTTTTTTTTGGTTTTTGGGCCACACCCGTTTAACGCTCAGGGGTTACTCTTGGCTATGTGCTCAGAAATCGCCCCTGGCTTGGGGGGACCATATGGGACACCGGGGGATCGAACCGCGGTCCTTCCTTGGCTAGCGCTTGCAAGGCAGACACCTTACCTCCAGCGCCACCTACCCGGCCCCGAGCCATGTATTTTTAAATAAAACAGTGAATGTTGTTTGGTTTAATCATCATTCACTTATTGTAAATCACAGGACCTCAATAAAGGCCAATCATATTAGGGCCAAAGAAATAGTACATCAGGTAAGACATTTGCCTTGCATGTGGTCAACCCAGATTTGTCCCAGGCACCCTTCAAAGTTTCTTGAGGCCACTAGAAGTGATCACTGGAATAAGAGACAGGAGTCAGTCCTAAACACAGCAGATGTGGCCTCAAAAAATAAAAATAATAAACATAAAACATTTTTTAAAATACCAAAACCCACATCACCACATTATCCAAAGCTATGGGTCCTTTATCATATATTTCAGTGTCAGTCATTAAAAGGGAGTGTGTTGGCTTTATAGAGAATAACAAAGGCATGACCTATGGTTAAGAACATCCTGAGGCCTCCTCGAAAAGATAGCTCAGGGTTCAAGGATTTAGGCCTTTCATGCACAGGTATCCAAGTTCACCCATTTCACCATATAACCGTCAGAGCAATACTAGCTGTAGCTGAGGCCCCTGAGCACCACCTGGACTGTCTTGGTAGCCTCTAGCACCAATGGGACTGAACAACACTATATTGCCAGGCCCTGGTTTTGAACCATGCAGCCTAGTTGACCAAGTGTTGCTGGAACTGCACCTGGGCCTCTGAACACTGATTGAGAACATTCCCAACAACACCACCTCCACACTACACCTACACACCTACACACACACACACACACACACACACACACACACACACACACACATACAGACACACAAGAGATTACTCGAGTAACAGTGGATAGTGATACAAGTATTGCTATTCTTGTAATTTGTAAAATTACCTGGAACCCTAGATTTTCTTCTATGAAATTTTTCTGATATTTAAGCTAACAACAGAAAAAAGGAAAACTACTAATAAATTTGGTAGCAAAAATTAATGGCCCATAGCTCACTACTTGACAAAGCTGGCAAAACTCCCTCACGCTGTCAGTTTGTATTTGAAATGTCCTTGACTTTGTTGGATTAGAAGGTCATGCCTTTCTTTCTTTCGTTTTTTCTTTCTTTCTTTCTTTCTTTCTTTCTTTCTTTCTTTCTTTCTTTCTTTCTTTCTTTCTTTCTTTCTTTCTTTCTTTCTTTCTTTCTTTCTTTCTTTCTTTCTTTCTTTCTTCTTTCTTTCTCTTTCTTTTTTCTTTCTTTCTCTTTTTCTTTCTTCCTTCCTTCCTTCTTCCTCCCTCCCTTTCTCTGTTCTTTCTTTCTTCTTTCTTTCTCTTTTTCTTTCTTCCTTCCTTTCTTCCTTCCCTTCTTCCTCCCTCCCTCCCTCTGTTCTTTCTTCCTTCCTTCCTTCCTTCCTTCCTTCCTTCCTTCCTTCCTTCCTTCCTTCCTTCCAAAAAAGAAAGGAGAGAGAAGAAAGGAAAAAAAAGAAGTAAAGAAGAGAAGAGAAAGAAGAAAGAAGGTCATGCCTTCATCAACTGGGCACTGATATACAGGGATCAAAGGAATGAGATGAGAAAGAAATCACATTATCTTTTATTATTTTAGGTTAAATATATTAAGTTTCTACATTTAGTCCAAATGGATCAAGGATCTGTAATTTTTAAAAGTTTAGCCTAGTGGTGTTGCTAATAGAAAGAGTGACATTGTATATTATCCTATAATCCAATCAGACAACTGTTGGCCTTGAAGGTCTAAGACTAAGGAGTCTTTAAGAGAGTAAGTGAAATTCCTAAAGTCAAAAAATCAAGAGTTAGGAGTACTGGTTCATGATAGGAAACTTGCCACCAAGGTGAGTAGAAGACGTGTGAGTAAACCAAACAAGGGACCACAATGGCAATGACAGTTGGAATAATCACTTTGGATGATCACAAATGGATGCTGAAAAGGAAGTAAAGTAATATGCATGATACCCCTTCAATAACAGTATTGCAAACCCAAGTGTCTAAAAGAAAAAAAGAAAAAGTGCCTGCCACAGAAGTAGACCAGGATGGGCGCAGAAGGGTGCAGGAGGGAAACTGGGGAACTAGTGGTAGGAAGTGGACATTGGTGAAGAGATGAGTGTTAGAATATTATGCAACTAAAACTCAATTATGAACAATTTTGGAACTGTGTATCTCATAGAGATTCTATTTAAAAATAAATAAAAGAGTAGACACATTGCTATTACCAACAGACTCAAAAATGTAAAATAAGTCAAATAGGAAAAGCTTGTTTTCTTCATTTAGCCTGTGCAAAGCAGTTTGAGATTGTGTGGGCTCTACTCAATATGAGGGATAAGTCTAATGGAGAAGCAGTGTCATCTTCAACTATCAACTCTCAAGTTTACGTCATGTAAACTTGCTGAAACTGAGCAACTGCAAAGCAGAGTACAGGTTCTTTTCTAAGGGCCAGAACTGGAGGTTACCACATCATGAGCACTCACATTCCTCTCTGAAGAAAGCTCTTCTCCATGTGGACCAAGAAGATGTGGATTGGTGCCGGGATGGCAGTTACCAGCATCTAAACAAAGGCTCACAAATCTTTAAGAGACTCTGATATCCCAGAATTCAAGGCAAGATTCAGAAAAGTCACGTAATTTCAAATCTGGGACAAAAATCTGCAAGCCATTTTGTAAAATCGCTTTAACAGTGGTTCATGTGGATTCTGCCTCTGTGAAGTTTGGCAAGTGTTCATGTGCATAAGCTTCCCTTTCTAGTCAAATGGAGTAAAAACACATCACTTCTAGTGTTGTTCTAAAAATGTGAGCCCAATTATATTTGTGTTAATACACATGCATGACACACAGTCATCATGATACTCAGACAAAAAGGTCATCTAAACTCTGTTAAGATGTCACGAGGAAACAGGATTTGTGATTCAGCAGCAGTGTACACGCATGTGAAGTTTACAAGTCTGAGATACAAAGTTCAATCTCAGAATCTGCAGTAAAGAAAATAAGATCAGGGAAATCAGCAGTGGCTTAGAATAGCTGCTTTGTGAATGGGTGGTCACAAGTTCAAATCAGTGTCCTACATGCACTGAGTGTGATCTTGGCAGCAGCTCTCCTGTCTGCAATCCTAGGCCCTATAAATGATTTCTGGTCACACTGCAACCAGGTGTGTAAACACACAGTGTAATCAGGTGTATGCTTACACCACAACAGGGGGTGCTGCCATGTGTGAACAATGCAATGATAAAGAAGTGGGAGGGCCACGCTTCTGTAAACACATGTCTGAGCACTTCAGGAACATCTGGTGCATACATGCTAGGCACTGCAACTAAAGGAAGGCAAAGCTGGGTGAGCATCTCAGCCAAATGTGTGGAGTCCCACAAACCTGATGCATGGCAACAATAACAAGGAAC
Source organism: Suncus etruscus (assembly GCF_024139225.1). Lineage (NCBI taxonomy): Eukaryota > Metazoa > Chordata > Mammalia > Eulipotyphla > Soricidae > Suncus > Suncus etruscus. The sequence continues at coordinate 32,760,528 of NC_064863.1, forward strand.
AGAAGGGAGAGGGGAATACAAACAAAATACACAAGATGTCACCAATGGACAGAGAACACAATGCTTCCACACCATGGCTCTTTCATCTCCCAATAGCTTTGACAGCTGGGAATGTTTCTTGTCCTTACGAAATGCATTATCATCTGAAAGCTCTACTTTTGTCCAAGAAAATGAAGCTGAACAAGATGAGTCCATTTTTCCATGGGCCAGATCTTGACATCTTAAAACACTTCTTCTAGGCTGGAAGGATAGTACAGGGATAGCATTTGGGTAGTTGCCTTGCACATGGCCAATCTGGTTGGTCTTTGTGACTCCATATGGTTCCCCAAGCTAGCCAGGAGTGACTCTTAAGCACAGAGCCAGAGTAAGCTATGAGCAACTGTTGGGTGTGGGACCAAAAAAACACTCATTCTGAGGACCCTCTTTTCCAGCATCTTCAACTTTAAGTCCTCTCCATTCTTCTGGTTTCTCCTCTTTGTGTCTGTTATCACGTGATTCAGCGATAGGAATCTTCCATTCCAAGTAGTTGCTGGCTTGCATAGATATAGTAATAGCATCTTCTATTTAAGAAATGCATAAGGCTGTGTCAGGTAAATCAAGTATGTGGTTATAACCAAAATCTAGTCAAGAACCGAAGGAAGATAGGGTCAATGAGTTGAAGCACCCAGGTTCAATTCCCAAACATAGCAAGGTCTGATCACTGCTGGAAAGCAACCTCTTTTTTTGGACACAACCTCTTATTACCAAATTAAGAGTTCTCCTGCCCCCAAAGAAACCACCATTATGGACCAAAACCCAATAAATAAGTAAATAAGTAAAACACATCAAAATACAGTTGTTAAGATGAGGGATGTGACTCCTGCAGTACCACAAATATGTTTGTTGATTAGTACTAGCACTAGAACAACAAAAAAATAAAATGTTCCAATAAGAGAGTTCTGTGTTTCTCTCATGTGGAGCTAGGTAGATGGTCCTGGGGCAGGTGTATGGCCTGTCCAAGTTTTGAGATGTCTTCCAAAATTTCTTCCCATCCTGCCTTTGTATGGCTGTCCTCCCATTTGGCCACAGCTCTAATGCTGTATTTAAGCCCCAGGCTGTACAGCAGAGAGTGAGGAAGGAGAGATGAGGAAGTCTTGCAAGGGCAGCAGGGAGATAGCTCAAAGAGCTAAAATATGGCTTGCATGTTGGAGTCCTGGGTTCAATCCCTGGGGTCTTATGGTACTCAAACACTGCCAGGTTATAGCCACTAAGTGCCCCCTCCTTCCCTGAAGAATTAAAATATTTTGCTGTTTATTTGGTCCACACCCGGAGGTGCTCAGGGGTTACTCCTGGCTTTGTACTCAGAAACTACTCCTGCAGGCTCTAGAGCCCATATGGGAAGCCAGGGATTGAACCTGGATTGGCCACATGCAATGCAAACCCACTGTGCTATCCACTGTGCTATCGCTCTGGTCCCAGAATAAAATTTTTTTTGGGCCACACCCAGTAACGCTCAGGGGTTACTCCTAGCTATGCGCTCAGAAGTTGCTCCTGGCTTGGGGGACCATATGGGACACCGGGGGATCGAACCCTCGCGGTCCGTCCAAGGCTAGTTGCAGGCAAGGCAGGCATCTTACCTTTAGCGCCACCCGCTCCGGCCCCTAAATTTTTTTTAAATAAATGTTCCTGGCATTGGAAAGACAGACAGTACAGGGCATAGTGTGCTTGTCTTGCATGAGGGTCTCAGTTTGACCAACCTGTATCTCTTATGATCCCCTCCAGTCCTGCCCAAGAGTGATTCCTGAGTCTAGAGGCTAGAGTAAACCCCTGACCTCTACTTGGGTGTGGCTTAAAGAAATGTTCCTGTATGGAATTAGAATGCAGGTTTTGCTTATCTCTTCCACTCACCATTCCATTGTGGAAGCGAAGGATCAAGGGAGACCCCAAACTAGACCTTTGGGAGTAAAGGAAAATGGGATTACAATGTATCTTGCTAAAATTAGAAATAGATTTCTGCTACTAAGAGCAATGAAGAGAATGATCAGAAGGAAGTTAAGAATGCCTGTGATGAAGAATGTCTGTAGATGAATGATAAAGAATGTCTTAGCTGAAAGTGTGCTGGTCTTATTTTTTTTAAAACCAAAGAATAGCTGTCTTATTTTTTTTTAAAACCAAAGAATGGCCAAGTAGCCTACAATAAGGCCACATGAAAAATGGCAAAACAAATGGTATTGTTATTAGTTGTTAATTGGAAGAGAAACATCTAAAGTTGAGAGTTGCTTGAACTACCCCAAAATGTGCCTCCCCCCAAAAGTTGAAAAATGTGATTAAAACCTACTTATTACAGAGCTGAAATACAATCACAGATAGAAATAGTCTTTCCTGGATATAATTATTGAGAAATCTCTACAAAATTAGAAAAATTAATATTTTTATACTTTCTGAAGCAAAATGTGATTGAGGTGAAACACAGCTTTCCAAACTCGAATTATATTTATTCTACTTAATAGTACAGGTGACTTCATCTGGAAATTTAAAAAATGCCAATAACTTTAAGAAAGGCAAACAAATTGGGGAAAACAAATCCTTACTGTGGACTGGGATAGAAATTATTACTGTGAAATATACCAGGTGATTTCTAGAGGTTTTTAAATCTTTATTTTTAGTAATTTACTGGCAATAAATCATTTAAAATACCAAAAAGTAAAATATGCCACTAAGCTAAATACACAAAATCCTCTTCGGTTTTATGTAGACTCAAGATTTGACAATTGGAAAAAAAAGAGTTTTAAATGTATGCCCTTTGAATGTTAGGCAATTAAGGCAATAAAATATCATTAAAGAAAAGATATCACTCTCATCAATTTTAATTACTCTAGAGAAGAAAATGTAAATATGGCCACATTGTACATTCTCCATGATGGAAGTACCATTGATGGGTACAATAGAAAGAAGCAATGTCTGAGGAAGTATATACTACTAGAGAGATATTTATGGATTCTTCAGCACAGCTCATGTTATACCAGAATTTTCCTGAGTAAACGTTCTGTTGGAATCACTTTCAGAAAATAATAGAGGTTATCATGTCTGAAATGATTCTTTGGAATGGGAAAGTCCCCATTCTTGAGAAAGAACACAAGAGAAAGATTTTAGAATCTTGAAATGAATGCAAAAGTAAGTGCTCACGGAGGATTTAGTTCTCTTCTCTCAACATTTGCTCAGGTGGGATTTCTTTCTTTCCCCAGAGGGTAATTGTCAGTTGTCTCTTTCTAGAAACTTGCTTTGAAGGTCCTCTGCACACCTGTGTAGGGTTATAATGAAGGAAGGCAGAGCTTCCACACCCAAAACTCTAAATTCACTATGTGACATGACGGGCTAAGACATGCCCTCTAGCATCTTGCCTTAAAAAGCTTACACTCAAGTTTGATATAATCTCCTGAAATGGTTAACCCTTGCCCAGAATTAGCACATATACCCATGCCTAAGAAAGAGAAGACTCTATTGCTATATGTTTCTTGAGAAACATACAGGAATATCAGTAGATAAACTTTATGGTAGGGGTGCCTCAGATTATATAAATGTGTTGCCTCTTTTTATGTCGGAAAAAAAGGGGGGAGGGCAAGAATGACAAAATACATACTATTAATGGCCTCCTTCTATGGCTTCTGAGAATTTTAAATTAAACATGCTAGTGATACTATTGAAGAAATAAAAGAAGAATAAAATTCTTTTGCTAATATTAACTGAGTCTCAAGATTTATTTAGCAACATTCTCTTCTACGTAGAGTACCTGCACCTCTTAACCAAATACAATCATTGGGTTGCCATATTTCTTGATGTAAGAGCAAAGAAGCAACAGGAAATTTTCAAGAAGATTGCAAGAAACTGAAAGAGGAAAAGTAATGGCCAACATTGAAGGTTTGGACTGGACTGAGGAAGAAATAATTCTAAGGTCAGGAGAGGCAGAATCAAGGATTTCGACACACTGGTCAACTGGTCAAAACAGTAGAGAAGGGAAAAAAGCAAAAGGAACTTGATCAGAGCCAAATGTTTACTGTAAGAAGGAAGGGCCTCATTTCCTTAGTGTGGGGGTGGGACCAATGACTGCACCTAACAGCCTCATGTCTTGCAGGTACAGACAAGGAAGTCCTGCACCTGGGGCAAGTGGGTGGTGTAACTGGAAAATTATGGTAGGTATCTGGTTTCTCTCTCTACATCTTATTCTGATCCAACAACACTCCCTGAACCCTAGGAATGAAGAGCACTCTGGTTCATTCCTTCCAAGGAGCAATCCTCAGTCTGGCTTTACTTTTAGCAGTTTTGCCATAATTTGCCTAACTTCACCAATTGTTCCTAAGATCAATTCTACCATTTGTGAAAAGGGACCTTCACAGAGTTCTTTCTTATCTTTGGGTACCCAGATCTACCAATTTTAACTTTTATTTAAGATGAGTCCTCTAGGCTCCAGGTACTATTTTATTACTAAGAATACAGAATTTAGAAATAAACATTCTTCCTGTTAATCTTTTTCCATTCCTAGTTCTGGCTGAGACATAAGTCTAAGAGGGAAATCATGACATGAAGGCCATTTAACTAAGATCCTGAATCTCATAGTCCTCAGTTCTTTTATATCCAACAGCAGAAAAACTTAAGAGAGAACTTTCACTTCACCCCTGACCTTCTTTGGAGAGCTATGATCCTATTGGCCCCTCAAATGGAAGTGATCTGAGAAGCTGTTATAAGCTTTGTTTCTTTTGGTCCTGGGTTGGTTCCAGCATTACAACCCATCCACAAACACAGACTGCCCCCATTTCTTTCTCTACTGCCTCATGGCATGGGCTAAAACCACACTGAAGATTAAACCAGGATTATTCCACAGGTGATTTTTGCTTCTAAGTTGGATTTTCTTTTGTCACTAGGTATTCTATTTTCTAGAATACTATGATTTTGAATAAGCCTTTTTCTATCAGTCCATTTCACAGTTCCCCATCTTGTGAGTTGGGTTTATTTCCGGGGGGGGGGAGTGTATATAGGAAGATAATAATGTACAATTTTAGCTCACCCATGGAGCTCCTAAACCCTTTATGAACCTTGGTCCTGTAGTAGATGCCATCCAACCTTGGCAAATGGAGCTTTAGACACTTGCCCCAGGCCCTTTATTGTTTTGTTTTGTTTCCAGGTTAATAATTCTATGTGAGCCCCCCTCTTTTTAGGAGGGTATGGAGGACAGAACTATATATAATAAAGCTTCATATGTAGTCTATTCCTGAATTCCATCCTAAATATCTCTTTTCTCTTGACTTTGATCCTAAACATCTCTTTGGGTTCTGTACTGTTCTTTCAAGTTTCTCTCCAACAGTCATACCCATACGTTTTTTTTTGTTTGTTTGTTTTTTGTTTTTTGTTTTTTTTTCTTTTTTTCTTTTTCGTTTTTGGGCCACACCCGGCATTGCTCAGTGGTTACTCCTAGCTGTCTGCTCAGAAACAGCTCCTGGTAGGCACGGGGGACCATATGGGACACTGGGATTCGAACCAACCACCTTTGGTCCTGGATCAGCTGCTTGCAAGGTAAATGCCACTGTGCTATCTCTCCGGGCCCCCCATACGTTGTTTATCTTCATCTTTATTATTCATGTCATTCAACCTGGATATATTTCCTAACTTATACTAGAGATCTTTTTCAAGGAGACAGTTTAGTAGAGAAAATCCAAGTTTTGTTGACTGTAAGCTTAAAGAAATAATCTAATTAAGATATTAAAATATCTATCAGGGAAAATTGTGTGTGTATACTGAGAATGGAGCTCAGTGGTAGAATGCATGCTTTGTAACTATAAGGCTCAGAGTTTGATTCCCTAGATTTAATATGGCCAAACATCCTTTGAGGGCCTGGCAAGGGCTTTTGCAAATAAGGAACCATAAGTTTAAGCTTCTCTAGTCCTATGGCAAGTCCATCTTTGCATGTTAGTATGCAAAAGGTAATTCTGAACAAGGTAGCTTGAAGGACTCCCTATGCAGAGATTAACATTCCATACAAAGGGCTGTGGGATAGTTCTTCTGCATGCACAACAGCAACAGCTTATTATGATTAATTAGATTTTAAATTAATGCCTCACTACTTAATTAAGAAGGATCCCTTGGAGTAAAACCCCAACTAAATATTCTTTCTTTTATTAATCTTTTCTGCCAGGTATTTGAGGGAAAGATGAGACAAACAGTAGAACGCATGTTAGGATTTTTTTTGTGTGTGTGTGTGTGTGTGTGTGCCGGCCACACCTGGTGATGCTCATGGATTACTCCTGGCTATGTGCTCAGAAATCATCCCTAGCTTGGGGGACCATATGGGATGCCATAGGATAGAACCGTGGTCCATCCTAGGTTATCGAGTGCAAGGCAAACACCCTACCACCTGTGCCACTGCTCCAGCCTTACATGTTAGGTTTTTCCTCCTAAGAGTTCATTAAGATATTATTTAAATGGTCAAAGAGTTTAAATTTCATCCCAGAAAAGTGTGTTATCACTCTCCATAATACAATGGCCTTTATTTGGGAACTTCTTTTATCTTTCAACTTACTTGAATATAGTTTTTTATTGAGCAATTACTATTTGGTAGGTATTATTGGAGGGATCTTGATATTCATGGAGGGAAGGGAAGTTCCTATCCTCCAGGGCACCCCAGTGTCATTAACCAGAGTGAAAAGATAATTATGACAAGCAAAGAGAAGAAAGATAGAGTAATAAAGAAATAATTGCTAGGGGCCAGGAGAGAGCTTAAAGGGCTAGAGAACATGCTTTGTATGCCAAAGGTTTGGGCTCAATTCCCTAAATTTCCTTGGAAATAATTCTCAAGCATTAAGCTGGGACTAACTCTTGAGCACTGCTAGTTGTGGTTCAAAACTGAAAGGAAAAGGAAAAAGAAAAAATTTTCAGTGAAGCTTGAAGTTGACTCCCATAACAGTTCTCCAAGAATTCTCAAGCTGGTCTGAGTCATCAATGTTCAGGGATTTGTCATTGTAACCAAACCTCACAGTGTCCAGATTCTTACATTTATTGATTCAGATACATACACACAGAATTCAGATTACTGGACAATAAGGACATTGGTACTTTGCCCATGCCTCATCCTGACAGAATTCCCTTGCTGTCATCTCCACCATACTATATTGATTTCTTGCCATTATCCATATTCTTCTGGTAATTATCCTTCAGTTTTTCCCACGGCACTGAAAGGTCCATCAGAGAAGGAAGAAGTGGACTTCAAGAAATATTTGGTGAATGTGTTGATGGAATAAGTATGGGAGAAAGAGGAACAGGAAAGAAGAAATGTAGAGGAAGGAAAGAAAGATGAAGGAAGGAAGGAAGGAAGGAAGGAAGAAGGAAGGAAGGAAGGAAGGAAGGAAGGAAGGAAGGAAGGAAGGAAGGAAGGAAGGAAGGAAGGAAGGAAGGAAGGAAGGAAGGAAGGAAGGAAGGAAGGATATAGAGAAGCTATAATTCTACTCCTTTAAAAGTTCAAATTCTGGGGCCAGAGAGATAGCACAGCTGTAGGGCATTTGCCTTGCATGCAGCCAACACCGGACAAATGGTGGTTCGAATACAGCATCCCATATGATCCCCCATGCCTGCCAGGGGTGATTTCTGAGCACAGAACCAGGAGTAACTCCTGAGCACCGCTGGATGTGACCCAAAACCCAAAAATAACAATAACAACAACAATTAAAGTCCAAATTTTTATGGATCACATTGGTCTCAGGGTCATCAGAGTATATACATAGTTCTCAAAATGGCTCTAGCAAAGAAAATGCTTTTTCCCACATGTAATTTACTTTAGATTTTTGCTCTAATGTGAGAAAGTTTAAATTCATTCTCACTCCTGTAACCACTTGAGACTGATGATATAAGAGCAGAGCATGTTAAAAAAAAAAAAAAAGAGCAGCTCACGTGGTCCAGCCCAGGAGAGACAGCACCACAATGGAATGTGGTCACCACATGTGGCATCCCTGCACCATCCACCCTGGGGTACTGGTCTCTGGTACTTCCTGCTTCTGGCCGGCAGAGAGACACTGCCCAACCCAATGTGGAAAAATATTTTATTTTCTTTGTTCAGCCAAATCAAGACCGTAATCTTCTGGTTTGATTTTGTTTTGTTTTGTTTTGGGACCACACCCAGTGGTGCTCGGGGCTCACTCCTGATTGTACAGAGATCCAGATTGTACAGAGATCACTCCTGGCAGCGGTTGGGGGAACATATGGGATAGGACCCAGGTTGGCCACATGCAAGGTAAGTGCCCTACCCATTGTACTATGTTTTTGGCCCCATGATTGGTTTGTTTTGTTTTTAAACTGATGAAAATGAAACAGTAAAGAAACTTGAAAATAGCTTCCCAGGAGACTTAAGACTAAAGGTGGATTTGCTTACTAGGATACTTAGCTAAACTCTTTACCTGAACTAAGACTGAAGTATAGATTATCAGATAAACTTCCCAATTTCTTTTCAAACTGCCTATCTGGCCTGGAGGATAACATAAAAGAATTAAAAACTTTTCCAAAACTCATTTGAATTTCCAAGACTTTCACAATCTGGTGAAAGCACTCATCTCTCAGAATATGGAGGAATCTGAAAAGGATTCTCAAGTCAATAGAAATCTGGGTAACAGGGGGCTGGAGAGGTGGCGCTAGAGGTACGGCAGCTGCCTTGCAAGCGCTAGCCTAGGACAGACCTTGGTTGGATCCCCTGGCCTCCCATATGGTCCCCCCAGGCCAGGGGCGATTTCTGAGGGCACAGCAAGGAGTAACCCTTGAACATCAAACTGCTGTGGCTCCAAAAAAGCAAACAAACAAACAAACAAAAGAAATCTGGGTAACAGTGATAGAAAGATCCCTGAAAAGTGGGTGGAGCTCAGGAAGACTTTGGTCTTCATTGGTCAAAGGACTCTCAGTCATTGGCGATATCTATAATCTCTTCTACAAATGGACCACTCATTGGAAGCTTCTCTTAAAAAAGACAGGTGGAGGGCGGGAGAGATAGCATGGAAGTAGGGCATTTGCCTTGCATGCAGAAGGATGTTGGTTCAAATCCCGGCATCCCTATGGTCCCCCAAGCCTGCCAGGAGAGATTTCTGCGCTTAGAGCCAGGAGTAACCCCTGAGTGCTGCCAGGTGTGACCCAAAAACCAAAAACCAAAAAAAAAAAGAAAAAGAAAAGGAAAAGACAGGTGGTACAAAGGGGACCTGCTACACTAGCAGTCCAGGGGGTCCAGGGGAGGTATGGGATGCATGCTGGGAACAGGGTGGAGGGAGGACAACACTGGTGGTGGGAGTGGTCCTGAATCACTGTCACTATGTACCTTAAATATAATGTGAAAGACTTGTAATTTGAGGCTGGAGAGACAGCATAAAGGTAGGGCATTTGCCTTGCATGCAGAAGGACGGTGGTTTGAATCCCGGCATCCCATATGGTCCCCGGAGCCTGCCAGGAGAAACTTCTGAGCATAGAGCCAGGAGTAACCCCTGAGCACTGCTGGGTGTGACCCAAAAAATAAACAAACAAAAAGACTTGTAATTCACATTGGTCACAATAAAAATTACAAAAACAATAAAAATTTTAAAAAAGGAAGAAAAGAGAAGACATGTGGTAAAGGCAGCAAAGGAAAAAAAAAATCACTTAGGCATATCCCATAGGCAGAATACCAGTACAATTCAACTGCCTTCTCTGGCTCTGGTAAATTCTCCCCTTTGCAACTGAGGGCCTGTTGCACTGATGTTGGGTCAATGCAGTTACATCGAACATTGGAAAAGGATCTCAGACTCGAGACTAAAGGCTCTGTAGTCACTATCTGGAAATTTCTAAACATTTGATCTTTGTATTATGGAAATGAAGTTTAAATAGATGATGGTGAGAAAAGCACAATGTGGAAGGAAGATCCTTGGAGCTTCTGCTTCAAAGGAGCCAACTACCTGCTCCCAAGACAATTTCCCAGCCACTTCCATGCCCTGGGATCCAGGCACCCAGGTGACTTCCCTATTAGAACTCACACCCAGTGAGTGTCCATGGTTGTTCTCAGACTTACAGGGTTCTAGACTGGGACACATGGAGGGAAAGGGTTTGCAAAGCCACTGGAGAATGGATGGAAGATTGGGTGAGAGGGTCATAAGAAAGGTGCATCTCTCACCAGCCTTGGTCCCCCACACCTACCATGTATCCCGTGGAAGCCTTAGTCCCTGGGAAGTCCCTGCTGTCATGTCAGATGCTGGACTTCACCTGCTGCTCCTGCAGAAGTTGACCTATGTGCTAGGGGACTACATGAGCATGCCTGCCTAGTAAAGGGAAGCAGCAGGGAGAGTCTGAACAACTCATATCTCTGGATCCTAACATGACAGTAAATGCCTAATTGGTTAAAAAAACAAAACACTGACCAGAAAAATAGTGCAAAGTGCTTGTCTTACATGCTGTTAACCTGGGTTTGCTCTTCCAGCACTACATATGGTTTCCCAAGTCCCACCAGAAGTTAAACCTGAGCACAAAACCAGAAATACTGAGCAATACTGGGTGTGTCCCTAAAACCAACTCCTCACTCAAAAATTAACAATATCAACCATGAGAAAGAGAGACACAGGGGCCGGAGAGATAGCATGGAGGTAAGGCGTTTGCCTCTCATGCAGGAGGTCATCGGTTCGAATCCCGGCGTCCCATATATGGTCCTCCCGTGCCTGCCAGGAGCAATTTCTGAGCCTGGAGCCAGGAATAACCCCTGAGCACTGCCGGGTGTGACCCAAAAACCACAAAAAAAAAAAAAAAAAAGAAAGAGAGACACAGAGCGAGGCAGAAAAATAACAGAAGGAAAAGAAAAGATGGTTTGTTTGTTTGTTTTTATTTTGGGATCAGGGGTCACACCCAGCAGTGCTCACACGTAACTCCTGGCTTTGTGCTCAGAAATTGCTCCTGAAAAAAATAAAATAAGGGCCTGGAGAGATAGCACAGCGGCGTTTGCCTTGCAAGCAGCCGATCCAGGACCAAAGGTGGTTGGTTCGAATCCCGGTGTCCCACATGGTCCCCCCGTGCCTGCCAGGAGCTATTTCTGAGCAGACAGCCAGGAGTAAACCCCTGAGCAATGCCGGGTGTGGCCCCAAAACAAAACAAAACAAAACAAAAAAATAAAATAAAATAATAAAATAAAAAGAAATCACTCCTGGCAGGCGACCATATGGGATGCCAGGATTCCAACCACCATCAGTCCTGGATTGACCACCTGCAAGACAGCCTTACAGCTGTGCTATCTCTCCAGCCCCTAAAAAATAAGTTTTATTTTAGCACTTCTAGCATAAACACTTGTTCCTCTTGCTTTTTTAATACAGGTCTGTGTCTTCCTTTTGGATGGGGCTCTGAGAATCATCTGCCTGTTCCACCTTGCAGACAGCAATTTGAACATGATGCCGGTCCCTTGGGATGCACAGGACATTATTCCATTTTTGAGCTGAAGATCTTCCCCAGTGGGTTTTATGTTTGGCCAGAAAGCAACCTCGGTGACCCCATCTCATTCATGGTCTCTGTGACCCCTGACTAGACATTGACCTAGTGGTGCCATGACTGGCTTTTCTCTGGCACACTGGACTTACCATAAGCAAATCACCTGGATAAAAATGGCAACTACTCCAGACTCCACTCTTCTGAGCAGGGGAGAGAGCTGCTTCCCACATGAGTGGAAAGCCTGTCCCTTGCCTTGGGCCTGTGGCTTCAGGGTTTGTTCTGCCCTTTGTGATGCTGAACCTGATGGATTAAAAAATGCACCTCACACTTAGTCTACCAGAGGACTGTCTCATTCTTTGTTGTCAAACCCTCTCTCCTCTGCTGTCTTCACAAGCCTTCTTTTCTGAGCAAAACTCCACTGAGCTGTGAAGTCTCCACTGAGCAGAACAGAGATGCCTGACATGCTCTGGTGATGGGCATTTCATCATCAAACAAAAGCCAGTGTCTTCCAGCAGCTCTCTTCCCTACCCCCATTCTTTTGATCACCTACCATCCTGAGTTCCCATTGAGGATCTTTCTCAGATCCTATCATCATGGGATCCAATAACATTCTCCACCTGAAGTAAATAAGAAGTAAATTAGAATTTTATTTTATTAAAATTATATATATCCACATGTCTATAGATGTATATGCATATATATGTATGAGTATTCACATGAAACATATATAATATAAATAAAACATTTCTTAGCCTGTTTTTTTATTTTTGTTTTTTTTTTGGGGGGGTGCCACACCCATTTGATGCTCAGGGGTTACTCATGGCTAAGCATTCAGAAATCTCCCCTAGCTTGGGGGGACCATGTGGAATGCCGGGGGATTGAACCGCGGTCCTTCCTTGGCTAGCGCTTGCAAGGCAGACACCTAACCTCTAGCGCCACCTTTCCGGCCCCTTCTGTTTTGATGTTAAAAACATCTGTTTTGATGTTAAATGAGTTCTGCAAATCCTTGTATAATCCTCTAATTTTATGAAGTGGGTATTCTGTTAGAAGTTCCATTTTACACAGAGAAAAATGGAAGCACTTGTTACACAAATAAGGTGTTTACAGTCACTGAACTGGTAAGTCACAAGTCCAAGATTCAAACTCAGATCTAGTTCATGCTATTCTCCAATACACTCAGTAGCAAAAAAGTTAGGAGGTAAATCAAGGAGCTAGTATGGGAAGGAAAATATCCTGGAGAGGGAGGAACCCAAGCAAGATGGCAAGACTACAGAAAAGAGGAGACAGAAGGAGCAGTAGATACTGAATCAGAAACTCTGGGCATGGGAACCCTGTAATTTGTGTTTTAATAAGTCATGATTCTGATACATGCTCAAATTTGAGAACAACTGAGTTAGTAAGTGTTTAGAGAGCTGTGCCTGGCACAGAAAACAACTTCATCAGTGTTAAATATTATTACTAGCTGCAAGCCCACAAATCTTGGCCATCATATCCAACCCCGCCCAGGTCTTGCCCTGATCTCCTGAGCCTTAGGGGTCTCCACCCTGGCAATGTGTGTGGTGACTGCCGTCATGCATGTCTCTTCAGGCCTTCTGCAACCTCCCTTGACCAATTTGCCTTGCACTGGAAGATTGTGGCCCAGCAAATAGCCGGGCCAGAGGCTACCCTTGAGTAGCACCTACTTCATGGAATCCACTCCTATTCCAGGTTATGTCTGACTCAAGAGCCTTTTCTTAGGTAAACCTAACTCTGACTTTTAGCATTACATATGAAAATGTTTCTGCATATCAAAAACCACCCTTGGGTTTCTGCAGGTGAACTCACAGGGGACATGTTGCCTCAAATATGTTCTTTCTTCATGCACACAGCTTTTTTGGCATAGACAAAATGCCATAGAGAGAAGAACATATGTATGAATTATACATACATGCATACGTACATATATTAACTACTTGGGCAGGTATCAGGTTGCTCCATTTCCTCTCCAGAATTCATTAACCTAGATATTATCAACTGTGTACTTACAATAAATAAAAACAATATTATTAACTGTTTAATTTTAAATGTGGGTAGCATCATTGCTGCCAGCACAGCCCTGGCAGAATGAACAGGACTCAATGACTTAGGTATAAGAACTATAAGCAAGAAGAACTCAGAAACTGGGTTAGCATAGTGATAGCACAGTGGGTAGGGCATTTGCCTTGCACGCAGCTGACACAGGTTTGATCTCTGGCATCCCATAAGGTGCCCTGAGCTTGCCAGAAGTAATTTCTGAGCACCTAGTCAGAAGTAACCTCTGAGTGCTGATGGTGTGGCAAAAAAAAGAAAAAAGCTCACCTCATTTAGGAGGTGAATAAAAGAAGAATAAAAGGCATCCTAGATAGAAATTAGAAATGGAATATGTGGGCCGGAGAGATAGCATGGAGGTAGGGCGTTTGCCTTTCATGCAGAAGGATGGTGGTTCAAATCGAGGCATCCCATATGGTGTCCTGAGCCTGCCAGGAGCGATTTCTGAGCAGAGAGCCAGGAGTAACCCCTGAGTGCTGCTGGGTGTGACCCAAACACCAAAAAAAAAAAAAAGAAAAGAAAAGAAATGGAATATGTTAGAAGGATTGACCAACTAATAGGGTCAGCTGCAGGTTGACTTCATGGTCACCATTTTGAAATTTTAAATAAATTTTTAACAAGGAGTTTCTTCCTTGCAGTATGCAAAGCATCTTGCAAAGTATATAGTCTCATGAAGACAGCTGAGTTGCTGGGTGGTTACTGTTAAAGACAAAGTAAGAAACAAAAATCATAATTTCCAGCCATGCTCTTCTTCAGATTCATCAAGTTTCCCATTTAATCTTATGATTCTCAGTGGATTCCCATAATACTCAAGAGTGGTCAGGCACGAAGGTAGAACAGGCTCAAAACCTAACTCTTTAATGAATCAGCCACACAGTATCTCTGGAAAAATTCCCCTATAGCTTTGTGCCTCTGTTTGACCTACCATAAAATGGCAAAAACAATCATATATGCTTTGTTCATGATCCAAATGAATCTTATGAAAACAAGTGAAGAAATGAGTGCCAACAAATTACTTGCATCTTTCAATGCTTGGTGATGCCAATTTTCAATGCAGAGGTTAAGCTTTTACCAAAATACCATTAAATTTCAGGCACTTCCTCAAAGAAGAAATACAGAAGGCCAAAAGCACATGAAAAATGCCCCACATCACTGATAATCAGGGACATGCAAATCAAAACAACAATGAGATATCATCTCATGCCACAGAAACTGGCGCACATCACAAAGAACAAGAACAGGGCCCAGAGAGAGCACAGCGGCATTTGCCTTGCAAGCAGCCGATCCAGGACCAAAAGTGGTTGGTTCAAATCCGGGTGTCCCATATGGTCCCCCATGCCTGCCAGGAGCTATTTCTGAGCAGACAGCCAGGAGTAACCCCTGAGCACCGCCAGGTGTGACCCAAAAACCAAAAAAAAAAACCAAAAAAAAACAAAAAACAAAGAACAAGAATAATCACTGCTGGCATGGATGTGGAGAGAAAAGAACTATCATCACTGCTGGTGGGAATGACATCTAGTCCAGCCTTTTTTGGGAAACAATATAGATATTTCTGAAAAAAAAAAAAAAAAAAAACCTGGGCATTGAGCTCCCATATAATCCAGCAATACTACTCCTAGGAATATACTCTAGGAACACAAAATCATAATACAAAAATGCCCTCTGCACTCCTATGCTCATAGCAGCACTATTTGCAATCGCCAGAATCTGAAAACAACCCAAATGTCCAATAGATGATACTAAAGAAACTATGGTGCATCTATATGATGGAATAGTATGCAACTGTTAGAAGAAATGAAGTCACAAAATTTGCTTATACATGGATTGATTTGGAGACAATTATGTTGAGTGAAAGAAGTCAGAGGGAGAGAGATAAGCATAACATAGTTTCAGTCCTATGTGAGATTTGAAAGAAAAAAAAAAAGACAGTATAATAATCACACCCAGAGATAATAGAGATGAGGGCTGGAAGGACTTACCACCAGAGTGGTAAGTGCAGTTAGAGAAATAATTGCACTAACAACTATCATGACAATGGTAGTGAGTGAGAGAAATAAAATGTCTCAAAGACAGATAGGGGATGGGGGAGGAGGGAAATGGGGGACATCGGTGGCAGAAAAGTTGTCTGGTGAAGCGGGGTATGCATTTTATGGCTGAAATCCAACTACAAACATATTTGTAACCATGTTGCTTAAGTAAAATTTTTTTAGGGGCCGGAGAGATATTATAGTGGTAGGGACTTTGCCTTGCAAGCGGCTGACCCAGGACCAACGGTGGTTTGAATTCCTACATCTCATATGGTCCCCTGAGCCTGCCAGGAGTGATTTCTGGCAGAGAGCCCAGAGTAACCCCTGAGTGCTGCCAGGTGTGGCCAAAAACAAAAACAAAACAAAAAATTGGGGGGGTCACAAACACTCTACTGCTGTGCTAACTCTCCAGCTCTAAATTATTAATATATATCACTGAATTGAAAGAATAAGACAGGAGTAAAATAAATTGTGTCTGATTATGCAAAATAGGCAAACACTGGTGACTTTCATTTATCCTGTAGAAGGATCTCTGAGGAGGAACAATCTTTTTATTGTCTCACATTGTTACTGCTGATTTGAATGTTTTTCTTGTTGCTCTTGTAAATCTGTAGTAATAAGAGCCTAAGTTTTTGTTCTTACAAGTGAGCAGAATTTTATAGCAGAAGGGGGTGGAAGAATTGGGGCTGTAGGGAAGGGTAATCCCAACCACTGAAACATAATTGTGTTAGCAGTTAGGATTTTGTCCTTGTAAATGTGAGCATCTTTATATCTTGCATTCTCTTTCTATTCTAGGGAGTTGAGGGAAAAATTGGAATGTTTGTCTTCTTGGCTTAGTAAACTATCTTTTGATAGTTTTGATTTTTATAAGGGACTAGGATTTCTCCTCTCTTGGACCAGAATAGAGGGGAAGTGAGAGGGAGTCCAGAGGTAAAGAAAACAGTGGTGGTTATTGTGTTCTGCCATCATCACCAATTAACTCTTCCTTGGTGCTGTGGAGAGAGAGGAGAAAAGGTTTAGTCTTAGATAATGTGTCAATCAACCTTAGAGTCTTCTCTTGCCTCAGTTCAGATGTGTGTGTGTGTGTGTGTGTGTGTGTGTGTGTGTGTGTGTGTGTGTGTGTGTGTGTGTGTGCTTGTATGTAATAAAAAATAATCCAGTCCTTCAACTGTTCCTCTAGGCAGGACTTTAGGTTTTATCCTTATGCATTTGAAAATTTGGGGGTAAAGTCAGAAGCCATTGTGGAGGATGTTTATACTGTTGCTCCCAGGAAGTTATCTGAGGAGTCAAACTAAGGAGGCTCCCATAGGCTGTGCAGCCACACATTATGCTTGTTAATCTCATTATTCACCGTGACACTCCAAGTCTACTCATATGAATGATATGTTTAATGCTGATACTATCTTGAATGATTGGATGAGAACTGTTTTAAAAGGCACTGTAAAGCTGCTTGTGCATAAATATAGCCAGTTTCTGATAGCGCCTAACCTGCTAAATAGTACCTAAAACAGGAGATCTTTCAAAGTTTTCTGAATTAAAACATGCAAGTGAACATTTAATTGGTGCTAAAGGAAAAACAACCAGTTCACACCCTGATGCTGAAAGTTGGAAATGCTGCTGATTGCAGCTTCCCTGTCCCCAGGCACCCAGGGCTATCTCTGAAAGATAAGTGACTCAGAGCCTACCTAGCCAAATTCTGACTCAGGACCCATCCCCCTCAACCCCACCCCACTGCCCCCAAAAGAAAATCCTCTGAGCAACTCAACCCAGGGATTCCAGATCCCTCAAACCTCTGCACTCATAATCCCTTAACCTTTGACAACTTTCCTTCTCTGCCTATTGCTCTGCCCCATAGAATCACTCACTGTGTACCAGATTAGTGGGCCAGGGAAGTAGTAGCACTTGCCTTGCTTGCGTGAGACCCAGGGTTTTCACCCCTCAGTGTATCCAGCCAGTTTCGTGATTCTAGGATCATTCTTGTGCACATCTGCATCCATTCTTTGCTTGAAGATTTTTCGAAGTTGTCAGGGAACATTTGGGAGGAGCTGGCCTTCCTTGAGACCATTCCAATTGTCCTGCTCTGTTTTTCAACTTAGAGTGGTTTCAGTTTTTGCTTATTTTGACCAGTGACAAGTTCCGAATGAGCTGAGTGCTATGTCACCTAACCAGGAGTCAAATCAGACAGATAAGATGCTGTCCTGAAAGAAATAGCACAAAGAAACTCTGCTTAAGACCCTGTTGCCCCACACTCTCTTCTCCACCTAAACATGGCCCAAATCCATCATTAAACTGCTTGCTAACATCTCCATCTCACCTCCCAATTTCCTACCAGGTCACCTGTCCTTAGTTATAGGAAAACAAGGCTTACACTTAACGAGAAATAGGGTGATAAAAGTATGAACACTTCTTTTTCATTTGAGGCATGAGCTTGGCAAGGGATCACCCTAGTTAATTTTTCCATTGAGGCCAGAACAATGGGGATAGGGAGAGATGTACTTAGATAAAGCACATCATCAAATGACCAGATCAGATTTAATTCGGACTCAAATGATTTTTGCATATAGCACTTAAGAGTCTAATACTGGCTCCAAAGCACAGCACAAATTAGGTTGTTTATACCGATTTTAAAAGCACAAGATATTACACACCATTTGTAGGACAAATAGTAAGATGTTGACCAGATTCCACGCCGACTAGGGTGGCTTTTTGCAGCAACCATATTTGCGGCTCACAAATAAGCTGGTCCTTCCAGTGTAATGTGCAGGCTTTTCATACTCATTCTTACAAAATAATAGCTAATTGCTAGTTGCCCTGTTTGTGCTTCCCAGCTTGCTTCTGGTCTCTCAGAGTCACCTAGCCAGAATCATCGAGTGTGGGGAGCCGCCGAGCCAATGAAAACCCTGCATTTAAGAGCCTGCTCACTCCACCCAGCCCAGCCCAGCACAGCTCAGCACTGCCCTGCCCTGCCCAGCCCATCTCCACCCAGACCAGCCTCAGCCCTAGTTCTGGCTGCCCCCAGGCAGACTTGGCTTCAGCCCCACCTAATCAAGCTCCAGATTGTGTTTGGGAGTGATCTAAGGAGCACTTGCCCAGGCATCCCTGTTAGGGCCTGTCACTCCCTGGAACTGAGGCATCCCTGTTAGGGCCCTGGAACTGAGCTGGCCACCACTTTGGGGCTTGTCTCTTGAGGCCATCAGGGTACAATTAATTGCAACAACTGTGGCTTAATGTGTCCCTAAGCGCCTTGTTGATCTTAAGGGGAATGACAACAATGGAAAAATAATATCAAGATATCTGAATTGCTTCAGGCTATTTCCCCAACGTTCATTTGGGTGTGGTTTTTACCCAATCATGCCAGATCACAAGAATGCCACGCTGGATAATGCTTTAAACATTAACAATGACAGTTGATGGGCACATAATTATTCTTTATCAAGAATTATTGTAGTCTGCGCACTTACTGCCATAATCTTTTTAAAACGAAGCTTATAATTTTTACTCAATGAGACATACAAGTCATCTACTTCCAACTTAGTACTTTTGAAATTTTTTAATAATTGTGTTCATTTATGAGGTTTATTTTACTCTGCCATAATTTTGTGTATTTTTTTATTCATTTATTTATTTGTGTTGAATAAACATTCATTTGTCCATTGTTACAAAATTTAAAACCCAGGTCTGGGGAATGTAGCTTAGTGTTTCAACACTAGCTACAAGGATAAAGTGGGGGGGGGGGGGGTGAAGGGATACCACAAAAGGAGGGAAAATGCTTTAAGATGCATTAAAAATGACTGATCTATCTGTAGAAACTCTAAGATACACAGAGAAAAAGTGATAGGACATCAGAGGAGAGATAAATGATTCTGATTAAAATGCAATCCTGCAAGAGTCAGAGATATTGTACAGGGTGAAGGCACTTGCAGTGCATACCCCCAAAACAAACCAGGTTGGGCCCTTCTACACTACATGATTCCCTAAGCATCAATGAATGCAGCCTTGGAGGCCCATGAGCACCATCAAGTTGTCCTGATTGGTCCCCAGCACCGTGAGACTAGTGACCCATTGAGCATTGAGCAGTGGATCAGAAGACCCATACAAACAAACAAGTCTGCAGAATGAGAAATAGAGAATTTTGAAGAATGAAATAACTAGGGGAAAATTGAGAGAGTTCTAAGTAATTCAAAATATGAAGCATAAATAATGCCCAAGATATAAACAGTGGGAGAGAACAGAACATACAGAAAGTATTTCCTAAATGGGGGTCATAAAGAAAAGAAACAGTAAAGTAAGTAACCCCAAAACATTAAATGTTGGCATAATAGAAATGTTTTCCTTGGGGAGGGGGGAAAGGGGGGATTAAAAATGTTTTGCTCAATATCAATTGTATGTCAATGACTAACTAGAAGCCCACTAAACTCATTTGACTTTTCTTTTTTTTTTTTTTTTTTTTTTTTTTGGTTTTTGGGCCACACCCGGTGACGCTCAGGGGTTACTTCTGGCTATGCACTCAAAAATCGCTCCTGGCTTGGGGGACCATATGGGACGCTGGGGGATCCAACCATGGTCCATCTTAGGCTAGTGCTGGCAAAGAAAACACCCTACCACCTGCGCTACCGATCCGGCCCCTCATCTGACTCTTCTTTCTGAACACACAGCTAGACTACATGTCCCAGATTTCCTTGTATATGGCTGTATATGGTTTTGATCCAATCAAATATGAATCATAAGGAGCTGGAGCAATTGCACAGACCCTGGTTTGAATCCTGGCATCCCATATGGTCTCCCGAGCCTGCCAGGTGTGACTTCTGAGCACAGAACCAGGAGTTATCCCTGAGCACCACCGGGTGTGACCCAAAAGCAAAAACAAAACAAAATGAAAAAAAGAATCATAAGCTAGAGATAAATTTAGGTTGTTTTGCCAAAGATTTAATTATTGGACTAGGACTATAAAGAACAAGATGCTTCATGAACATAGAACATATGAAGATAGAATATAGCACATAAAATATATATAGTATTTAGTTATATAGACATATCTTATGTAGATATGTCAATATAGCAAAATATATATTATGTAGAATATAGACCAGGGGTCTCAAACTCAATGTACCTGGGGGCCGCAGGAGGCAAAGTCGGGGTGAGGCCAGGCCGCATAAGGGATTTCGCTTACCGAATATTCGCAATAAAAATCGCATTAGTAAGAAAAAAATCGCAAAAAATCGCATTAAATATTTGCATACCCCGAACGGAACTGCTCAGGGTATGCGAATGTTTAATGCAATTTTTATTGCGATTGTTCGGTAAGCGAATAATCGCAAATACTGAGATATTTGAAGGCCGGTTGCAGGCCACAAAATGCTGTACGGAGGGCCGAAAAGGGCCCGCGGGCCGCGAGCTTGAGACCCCTGATATAGACTGTTATCTATTGTTAGAAGATAGTAAATAGTAATTGACAAAATAAATGTGCAGCTATTTTATTAACCTTTAAACATGAACAGTGCATGTTTCAGTGCATCTAATAATATAGTTACAGTTCTTTAAAGATCATAAGTTTTTTTTCAAATCACATAGAAGAAGGAAATACTAAATCTGTGTTGACCATCAAGCTTCCTTTTATAAAAATTCTCTCCATCCTCATGAAACCATTACCTACTATGTGTTGTTAGCAACGCTTGGATGTCTAGCTCTTGTCCAGCTCTTTCTCTCCAATCTAGATCATTCTTTTCGATTCAAATTAGTAATGCTTTTGAAAAGTTTCACTTGAGTGTTTGTGTGTGTGTGTGTGTGTGTGTGTGTGTGTGTGTGTGTGTGTGTGTGTGTGTGTGTGTACAGCATAGTAGGCATTCAGTTGAATTTGTCTTTGAGCTACACAGAACTAAAAAGAATTACTGGATACTGTTGGTTGTGTTCTCATGATCAATCCTTTTCATTTTCCTTTTCCTTCTAAGGAGAACCCACACTTGTTTCCCACCTAGCAATGTTGTTGAGGGGAGCTGACCCCACTCTCCATTCCAAAGGTGCTCTATTTGAGTAAGCATAACCATTTTGGGTAGCAGACACATATCAACGAAGAGCTGTCTGGTGGGAAAGTTCTAGAGAATTTTCTTACTCCGTAGAGAAAACTACAAGAAAAATAATCAAGGGGGGAATGTCACAAAGAAAAGCAGGTAGCATGTAGAATTTAGAACTGAAACTTCCCTGTTCCTTGCCAGACTGGATAGATTTGAACGAACCACTTATTCATTATATAACATTCAATAAGTTGTCTCACTTCTCAAGTGCTTCTATTTTTCTCATGTACAAAAGGAGATCGAAGGACAAAACATGCTTTAATGCATGTCAAATGCTGACCCCAATTAAATGCTGTTGTTATCATTATTTTGGTCTGGGTGTTACATACTTGAGACGGTTGGCACCATCTTGCTCTCAGCCTGAAGAGTAACAAAACCTCAAATATACAAAGAGAGTTTGAAATATATTTTTTCAAAATGTGTAGAAAAAAGGAAAAGGAGGAATATGACTAGCATATGATATTTTTCATATGTGTTGGCTTTGATTGCTGGTACAAGAAATAAAACAGTATCACACCACCTCTTCCTGCCCTGCTCCCCTTTCCCCAGAAATAGTAATGACAAAAATCAGAAGAAATTTGTATCTTAAAGATTTGGTTGACCTTTGTATACAATTTCACTCTGCTGAGTATCCTTTATTGGACAGTAAACTCTTATTGTACAAAATTAGGCTTTATTTGCAGCCAAATATATTTAACTTGACACACCAACTGTTAGAGTATTAAAACTATCTGAAATCATGGAATCTTTTTTCAAAGGTATAATTGTATGAGCAATAATCTCCCCCTGATTTTTTTATAAAATTTTTCTCATGGGCTGGAGCATTAGCACAGCAGTAGGGTGTTTGCCTTGTACACTGCCAAGCCTGCTCAGGAGCGATTTCTGAGCACAGAGCCAGTAGTAACTGAGCACCGCTGACTATAACTCAAAAATAAAGTAAATTTTTTTTTCAAATAGTCTTAAGTTCTTTCTGACTAAATACCCCATCCTCATTCACCTTTTCTCCCTCCCTAGAAAAAAATCACAGCTATATTTTTATAATTATTCTTTTTTGTTTTATTTTGTTTTTTGTTTTTGGATCACACCCGGCAGTGCTCAGGGGTTACTCCTGGTTCTACACTCAGAATTCTCTCCTGGCAGGCTCGGGGGGACCATATGGAATACTGGGATTTAAACCACCTTCCTTCTGCATGTAAGACAAACGCCTATCTCCATGTTATTTCTCCGGCCCAAATATTCTTTCTTGATTTTTCACTTATTTATATTAATCTAGAAAACATATGCTGAATTGTTGTATGGGCAAACATAAATGGTTTTTGTTTGTTTAATTTTTAAGGGGGAGAGAAAATTCTCACATTATGGAAAGTTACCGTATCTTCCAACAAAGTTGCTTTTTTTTTTTACTCAATGACATATTTTCCAGAGCCAGTTATATGATATAGCTTGCCATTATTCTTTCAAACTTCAGTAAAATATTTTCATGTGTTCATGTTTTATAGCTTATTTAGCTGTAAATACAGTTAAATTTACATTTATTCGGTTTGTAAGTTCTTTTCTGTTCAGCATTATTTTGTGTTTTGCAGCTATAGATGTTGCTTCATACAATAACTGTGGTCTCAAACATGGTCCAGAGGTCATAGATAGATCAGAAAATTTCAGGAGAAAATATATATTTTAGTGTACTGTTACTTTTGTCCTTATTAAATATGTTCTTTCATTTTTTCCAGACTTTTTGCTTTGAATTTTACTGACTCTGAATTTTTGTGTTTTCTGCTTTGCTGTGTCATTTTGCGTTTTGATGGTTCTTATAAAAATTTAATTGATTTTTACAAATTCAATCTAACTCTACCTTATTTTCAATGGAGCTATGTATCATTTTCCAATACATTTCTACCAATTATATGGCTACAGAATGAGAAAGATACAGCAGATGTTCAATTTGTCATCCCAAAATTAGTTGTGTCAACTATGAAATCTATATATGTTAGATGTTCATGTAAACTTCATTACATAATGAAAGTCATAATCTTGTGAGTACCAAAATGATGCTACACATTGGGGCCAGAACAATAGCACAGCAAGTAGAATGTTTGCTTTGCACATGCCTGTCTTGGGTTCGATCCCCAGCATCCTACATGGTTCCTGGAGCTTGCCAGGAGTAATTTCTGAACAAAGAGCCAGGATTGACCCCTGAGTGCCACAGGGTGTGGCACAAAAAGCAAAACCAACCAAAAAAATAATGCTACACTGGAGTTTGTTTTTTGTGGGGAGGAAGATTTTAAAAGTAAATGAAACTATTAGGATAGTAACATTGGCATGACAGCCTTGGTGGTAAAATATTTTCTTCTTTGTTTGAGTTAATAAAGTAAATCCTTCATGCAGACTAATTAGCCAATGAAATTAGTCATTAACGAAATAATGTTTTTAATTTCATTTACTTGAATTCATCATACAAGCAAATAAAATACATTTACTGAAAGATGAAAAACTTCAACCGTGGCTTTGCTTATTTGGGCACACACTGATGGGCTGCTGAAGTTGGATATAAGGGTGCCATTGAATAAAATGTGCAAAAAGAATCTGAGGCTTGGGTGTGTAGCTCAAATAGCTAATGTGTGGGCTTGGATGCAGGAGGCCAGGGTTGGTGCTGGGAGTTGCCCCTGAGCATAGCTGGGTATGACCCAGAAACAACCATCTCACCAATTCAGCCATTGAAGGAATGCAAGCATTTCACAAAACCCTCAACCCTAAATTCAGTTTGAAAAGATCTCCAAACACACACAAGTTTTGCAAAAAAATAAACAATGCTTTGATTACTCTTAAATATTATCTAGCATTGTTTTTGGTTACATAACAAAGATCTCTGGAGTTACCTGGAAAGATAAAGGAGGAGAAGCAGAGCAAGAGCCTTGTACCACCACAAACATCACATCACTCACCCATCTGTTTTATGTTAATTTTCACTTGAAAAATGCAATTTTATTATATATATGTTACATATATGTGTTACAGATAAACATATATATGTGATCTGATCACCTATCATCTCTCATCAGGAAAACAAATCTTCATTCCTTTGAAGGCATATAGCATGCATTCTTTTTCAAACAATTAGAGAAAAAAAGGATTTGTTTTTATCCCATTTCATACTAGGAAATCCTAGCCTTTCCCTTCTGTGCTCAGCATTTGATGCTTCCTTTTGTAATAGCCCTCGCATATTTAAAGATGTTTATCCATTGATTCCTAACCTTCCTTGCTTCTCGGGCCAAGTCAGTCCACTTCTTGTAATCCCTTGGTGACAGACTTGGCTTCTCAGCATTTAAATCATCTTTGTAGACTTCATTTTTCTCTGCAGAATCTCCAAATTTCCCGTTTCTTTCTCCAATTCCTGAAGCAACAATTATATCCCCCACCACACAACTACCAGGAAAAAGATAAAGTCCCCTTCTCACCTAGTTTGTTTTTACTTGACTTTGTTTCTTCTTCTGCTTTGAAGCTCACTTCGATGACAGTGATAGATTAAAGTTAGCAACAAATCCTTTGACACTATTTCCATCCATTTTCTTCCATCTTCAGTAGGGGCTGACCAGAACCTCACCAATGATCAACACAGAACAACAGGAATGAGACTATGTGGATTCACAACTATTCTTTAATAAGACTGGCATCTTCTGCCTGGACTTCTTGGAACAACTTCTGTGGCAAAGTCAACCCTATGGGGGTGGGGGAATGATAATTCAGACCACTGTACTTTAAGGATGTTCAAGCTGTCCCACAAAAAGACTATAAGACATTTATGCACCATCAACCACATTCTCTCAGTCATGTCAGCGTCAACCATCAAAGCTTTTTGAAATCATGCCCATTCTCCTCAACATATAGGAAGACTCGTTGGAATTAGTAAAAGCTAAAATAGGCTTGAGGCTTGTAGTTGGAGGGTGCAACCACCTCTCTTGGGAGAAACTGGTCCATTGCGTTCTATTGGCCTTGCTTGGGCCAAAGCAGAACCTTAAGAACAGGGGCCAGAGCTATAGCACAGTGGTAGAGCATTTGCTTTGCACATGGCCAAACCTGGACAGACAGTTTGATTCCTGGCATCCCATATGGTCCCCTGAGCCTGCCAGGATCGACTTCTGAGTGCAGAGCCAGGAGTAACGCCTGAGTGTGGCCAGGTATGACCCAAAAACAAACAAAACAAAAGAACCTTAAGAACAACTTCTCTGATAAAAAATACCTGATCCCTGACTCAACAGTAGCATAGTACTAGCCAGTGGATATTGTAGTAGAGCCCACCCAAACTCTAGCCCTCTTGATCCTATGATCAGAGTAAAATATTTACTTCTATTTTCTGTACACGCATTGATGTTCATTATATGTCTCTCCATTGTACATGTTCAGTGTTCTCCCTTATGAATATGTATGAATTTCTTGAAAAACTATCAGATTTTGAGAAAGCTATGATGTCACTCTACCTCTTGCTCGATTTGAAACCAGGCCCATATTTCCTTTAAAGCTCGTCTCCAGCTAGTACCAGATGTCCTTCCCAACTTGAATTGTTTCATTGCTAGTACAGTGGTTTCTGTGCTCGTTCTAAAATGGCACGATTTATTTCATACTACCACTAATTTCTCATTGTGGTTTATTATGTTACTAGATAATCCAGACTAAGGGATTCTTTAACCTTTATGGATATGTATGTGTTTGCATGTGACTATTCCTTTATCCTCCCAGGGTTTTTTCTGGATGCTGCCCTGTAGTTGAGAGGAAAGCTCAGATAGTCCCCAGTGGAGGGACTTTTTCTGTAGAGTATATAGCCTGCTGCATTAGTTCCTTCAAACAGTACTTGAGTAGTTTGTAGCTGATTTTTCCAAGGCTGTTCAAAGTTCTGTGATGTTGTAAATAATGTTACAAGGTCTAGCACATTGCAAAGTAATACAGTTGGCTTGCATTATTTGGCATTAGCAGGAACTTTTAATTCTACGAGGTATCTTTATACTTTGAGTTCTTTGTAGAGCACAAAGAAAATGATAGTTGGAAATTTATGTTGCCAATGAAAATCCCAAATGTCTTAGTTAATTCTCAGAGGTTAGAAGATAGTAACAACAAATGGCAAAGCAGTTGGAGCCTTCTCTGGACTGAGCTCATTTTGATTACATATTTGTGTAGAAACATTTTGACAAAGAGGTGGAATTATCCCTTCCATCTTCTATGACTCAGAGTCCAGAACATATAAGAGATGATGTCACTATTTGCAACTGTCTTTTGTTTCTTGTTGTGCCTCAATATATATAAATAGACGAGAATAAATAACAAATAAATAAATAGCCAGAAAACAAATCTACATTTTCAAAGCTCTCCTTTTAAAGTTATATTATCTGAGAGTTCAATTTGGGAATAATATGCCATTGTTTATTAATGACAAGAAAAGTTCAAAATGCAAGTACTTCACTTCCCTCGTAGTCAGAACCAGAATGCTTTGGGGGCAATAGTTGCTTAGACAGAGTATGAGACCCACAGTCTAATCAATACTCTGTCGCCTTACAGATAAAGTTGTCTGGAACTTCCTGCCATAACCCAGTAATGAGCTGCCCAAAAAAGAATAATGGCATGCAGCATTAATGCAATCAGTTTGCAGCATCAAAAAATACCTATTGCAAGTACTTTTCTTTTAGTTTAACATTTACCTTATTTCTTTTTGTTTTGTTTTGTTTTGTTTTTGTTTGTTTGTTTTTTAGGCCACACCCGGTGACACTCAGGGGTTACTCCTGGCTATGTGCTTAGAAATCACTCCTGGCTTGGGGGACCATATGGGACGCTGGGGGATTGGTCCCTCCTAAACTAGCTTGAGCAAGGCAGATCCCTTACCACTTGTGCCACCGCTCCAGCCCCCATTTACTTTATTTCTGTCTTCTCCTGTCCTTACCTCCCCCTCTTTTCCTCTTTCTTCCTGTTGTTGCAAAAGACTGATGGTGGTGCTTACCAGGGTCATTCACTGTGTGGCTTGCAAGGATCACTCTGGGCGTTTTATTTTGTGGTGCTTACATCAGCCTGACTGTGGTGGCCCAAGAGGACATTCTGTTGTGACATCAGGTTTCCTACACTGTCAAGCTGCAAGGACTGCACGTGGCATAGGAGAGCAGCACCAAGGATCAAACTCATGGCCTCCTGCTTACAAAGCAGGGTCCTTTCACCACTGACCTCTCCCCTTTGCCCCATGAGTAAGTACTGTTTGTCTGTTTGTTTTGGGGCCATACCCAGTGACACTCCTAGCTATGCATTCAGAAATTGCTCCTGGCTTGGGGGACCATATGGGATGCCAGGGATCAAACCAAAGTCTGTCCTGGGTCAGCCGTGTGCAAGGCAAACCTCCTACCACTGCATTATTACTCCAGCCCCATGAGCAAGTACTTTAAAAGTCCCACTGAACTCATCTTTGGGCCACTAGTATTAAGAATTGTGAAAAGATTCTACATGAACAATTTGTTTGTTGGACTATTGGGAGAGATGAAAGTCAGGATGATACTAAATACTGCAATAAGTAGTTTTTGCTAAAAAAAAAAAAAAAAACAAGAACAAAAACTCAGCTCAACAAGTTGCGGGACTTAATTCTGTTTATTTCGAGACCGCAGTCTGCAGTGCTCAGGGATCACTTATGGCAGTGCTCAGGAGACCATTTGCAGTGCCAGGGATAGAACCAGGGTCAGCTTCAAAGGACTATAACTCTTTAGCAAAACATCATTAAACATCCACTGAACTGAAAACAAAGTCATGGCCAACAGCAGCATAAACATCTGGGAGAGATGCAAAATATCAAAAGCAAAATGTCAAATCAAGTATCCAAAGGATTCCTGAGGATCTTATATTTTACAGCTCAAATATCTGTAGAAGGAAGGGTGAAATTGTTTTTAAATTATTATTTAATAGTCTTTGTGAGGGGCCGGTGAGGTAGCATGGAGGTAGGGTATTTGCCTTATATGCAGAAGAACAGTGGTTTGAATCCCGGCATCCTATATGATCCTCCAAGCCTGCCAGGAGCAATTTCTGAGCATAGAACCAGGAGTAACCCCTGAGCACTGCTGGGTGTGACCCCAAAACCAAAATAAATAAATAAATAAATAAATAAATAAATAAAGTCTTTGTGAAATAAAGATCATTATCAACTATCCCACAATCAGTCATCTCCCCTGCCCCCCCCACATCTATCTTGCTCACAGTTTGTGAGCAGCCCTAGGACTTCATAAAACAAGGGGTACACTTAAATTTTTGTTCATTGTTTGGGGCCACACCCAGTAGTCCTGGAGGTTGGGAGTCATCCCCACTCAGCATAAAGAGGACATTCCAGTGAGTCTCTGTGCTCCCTCTGCCTAGTTCCTCTATTTAATTTGATGGCATTATTTTTAAAGCTGGATTAAAAAACATCAGACTTCTGACCATTAAGTAAGAAAACATGCAGGAAGCGACAAAATATGATAGAAGTTGCTTAGACTCCCAAGAAGAATGGGAAGCCAAGAAGCAATTGCTTCTGTAACTCTCTCCTAAATTCTCAGAGAGAAAAGAGACCAGGGAGAACTTGTCAGAGAAAATATTGCTCCCTGGATGAGGGCTGCTGGAACCTGTAGTAATTTTTATAGATAAATCTAGCCTGCTGAGACCCCATGCTTGCTGATAACAGTCCAGACATGTACATCCCAGAGGATCTCCACAATTCTTTCTGGGAGAGAGACCTGCCCAGCCACTTTTTTTTTTTTTTCCTAATGTGTTGACTTTTTTCAGTTTAAAACAGATCCAAGTTGGGGTCAGAGGAATAGTACAGCAGGTAGGGTTCTTGCCTGGACAACCCGGGTTCTATCCCTGGTACCTGATGAGCTGAGAGCCAGGAGAAAACCTGAGCACTATGATGTATGGCCTAAAAACCTAAAGACGAAGTCAATATAAGAAAACCTACAAATAATCAGAGAGGGACCAGAGAGATAATACAGTCGGTAGGGCACTTGCCTTGCACATGGCCAACCAGGTTTGATTCTCAGCATCCCTTGGGATGCCCTTAGCATCAGAACTACTCCTTGAGTACAGAGCCAAGAGTAACCCCTGAGCACTGCCGGTGTGACCCAAAAACTAAACAAAGCACATCAAATTAGAGAATAAAGACTGCATTTCCTTCGTGTAAGAAATCATTGTTCTTGTCCTCATGCATTTCCTTTTAGTCTTTCTTTTGTAAAATCAAGTTTTGTTTGGTGTCTTGAGTTTTGTTTCTGGTATTGCTGTGGTTAACCAAAATATCACTCGGGCCGCTTTCTTACTTTTTCCTTTAAAATCATATCACACACATGGAAAAAGAATCAAAAACCAAAACCTATGACAATTATCTCCCTAAGTGGGTATGCAGGCTTCCTAACCCCTACCAAAAGGCTGTGAGAATTCTTCAATCCAAAGTGGGCTCCTATGACCCCCATACCTCCAGCAGTGGCTCTATGCTTCTGGAAAGGCAAGCTCACTTTATCATCAAACAGCTCTGTGGGCAGAGGGAATCTTCTGACCCCAAACTCATAATGCATTTCATTACCTTGGGATTATCAGTTTGGAATTATCCACCTCACTGCCCTTAATTATCCAGCTCACTGCTTTCTTCATTAGCATGGAGGCTGGACAGGGCTAGGTCGGTCTGTTTCTCAGAGCCTCAATCACTTCTGATTAGTGAGTTGCCCGCAAAATGGCTTCTGCTTAGGCAGACCTCTCGCCTGTAAATGTTCCAGAAGGCAGCGTGTGTCATTTATAGTCCTTTGCTGGGTCGGAAAGAAAGCAATGGGTCAGTGGGCTAGGAGAGTGAGGAGGGTCAGACCTGACTTGCCTGGGCCTCTTTCTTTCCCCTTTTCTTTTTCTTTCCTCTCCTCTTTCTCTTTCTTTTGTTCTCTGTCCTCTTACTCTCTCACTCTCTTCCTTTTCTTTTCCCTTTCTCCCTTCCTCTCCCTTTCTCTAGCTTTCTCCTCAATAGAGGATGGATTTGACTGCACTCATGTGTGTGTGTGTGTGTGTGTGTGTGTGTGTGTGTGTGTGTGTGTGTGTGTGTGTGTGTGTGTGTGAGACAATAGCCATCTACAAGCCAATAATACTAGTCATTTCTCACCTTCTGTCCCTCCCTGCCATTCTGGATAGTCCTTCACAAAAGGACCCAATTTGACACTCCTTGCCCCCACCCCAGGCAAAATAAAACTGATTCCAGGGCAGAATCTGAATCCATTTAAGCTGTATAAACCAGTCACTACCACAAACCTGCCACATTGCACTAACTAATCTCTAAGCCAAACAAAAACACTAGCTTGCACTCTTTCCCTCTCTCCCATCTTCTTCCCTCCCTCTCTCCCGCTCCTTCCTTTCTTCCTTCCTCCCTTCCTTCCTCCTTTTCTCTTTCTTTCTTTCTTTCTTTCTTTCTTTCTTTCTTTCTTTCTTTCTTTCTTTCTTTCTTTCTTTCTTTCTTTCTTTCTTTCTTTCTTTCTTTCTTTCTTTCTTTCTTCCTTCCTTCCTTCCTTCCTTCCTTCCTTCCTTCCTTCCTTCCTTCCTTCCTTCCTTCCTTCCTTTCTTTCTTTCTTTCTTTCTTTCTTTCTTTCTTTCTTTCTTTCTTTCTTTCTTTCTTTCTTTCTTTCTTCCTTCCTTCCTTCCTTCCTTCCTACCTTTCTTCTCTTTCTTCCTTTCTCCCTTTCTTTTTCTTCCTCTTTTCTTTCCATCTTTCTTCCTCTTTCTTTCCTTTCCATCCTTTCTCTCTTTCTACTTTTCTTCCTTTTTTTCTCCCTCCCTCCTTCCTTCCATCTTTTCTCTCTTCTCTTCCTCTCTCCCTTGTTCTCTCTCATTTTTTTAATGGAAGTCAAGCAAGCTAGTAGTCTCTCAAATGTATGTACAGTATTTATAAAGGCTTGAAGTGAAATATAAACATAGCCTCTGAAGTAAAACAGAATTTTAACAATACTCAGCCATCATTCAGCACAGGCTGCAGTCAAAATCTCTTTATTTAGAAATGATACACCTTCAGTATGCTCTACCACTTAAAAGGGATTCCTGAGAGGCTTTTCCCTTTACTTTCTCTCTCAAACACCAGGACATGAGCCTGATGTTTAAGTGCTGCTTTAGGAAAGGCTGACAATATCATAACCTAGATCGGTTTGTTTCCAATCCATTCCAAACTATGCATGTGCAGTCTGTCCAGGGCTGGGCTTCCCTGCTCACCAGCTGGGACAGTCCGAGGCCATTTCCTCCCTGGTCCCCTGGTGAACAGAGGCCCCTTGTCTGGAAGGAGCCAGCCAGGAAGTGACTGGGGCATGGTGTAAACGTGGACATTGAGGCTGTCTAGAGAAAGAGTCCATCAGACAGGATGAAGCAATTAGGGCCAGGAGCAGCACCATGACCACTCGGAAAGTGCAGGTCATTTCTGAGCTGTGACCTACTGTGGAGAGTCTGCCTGCCAGCAGCTTTAGTGAGGTTTTGGGGAGTTACTCAAAGAAGGAGCCAATCAGTATTACAGAAAAGACAATTGATAGAAAATTCTTTCAACTTTCCAGAACAATCCCCTAAATAATGGAAACCACCTCCTTAGTGGTTCAACAATCCCCATTCTGTTCTCTAATAATCTTACTTCTATCTGCATACTTGCTTGATTTTGTTGTCTTTTTAATGAGGACTAATTTTTAGAGCAAAGTTCACAGCAAAATGCAGGAAAAGCAATAAATATCTGGGAGAACACAATAAACATGAGAGCTGGTCCTAATCGCTTCCCTTCTGTCATACATGAACATGCAAACAGCCCTCTCACTTTATCTAGCCCTTGCCAGGTAGGAAGAATGCTGTTCAATCCTCTTCCTCTTAACCTCTTAAATTTTTATTCCAGTTGCACTTGGCAGAAATTGATTTTCCTTTTCTTTTAGAAGAAGAAATTCTAGTCCAGAAAAATTACTGAATGGGGCCAAGATCACAAAGCTTCCAGAGAGCAAGTTGGGATACAAATCAAAACCTGACAAGTGTCTCCTCGTGTCCCCATCTTTGCTTGAGTCACTGTAAGTGAGTGACTTAAATTCCCCAGAGGTCGAGCCCACCTCTTCCAGGCTCAGTTATTGATGACCCAGACATGCCCAGAACCAGTCATATGAAAATATGAAGATGTGAAAAGAGGACAAAGCCAAAGGTGTAATTACAAAATCAAAAAGGAAAAAAAAAAAACATGTTTATGCCAAATCCTATAAGCTTCAAGCTGGAGGACTCAGAAAAATTCTACTCTGTTTCTCCTTTTTTTCTTTTTCAACAGAACCATAGAACATGAATCATCTTGTTCTGTCTCATAAATTGAAAAAAAAAAAAAAAAGTAGATGGTACCAGGGCAAAGCAGTCTCATGAGCATTGAGTGAAAATAAAAAATGATCAGACCTAAATACCCAACCCAAAGTCAATGCCAATAGAATCAAGAGACTCAAACTACAACAAAATATACACAAAAGGAACCTGTTACATTAGCAGTCCAGGGGGCTAAGTGGGGAGGTATGGGATGCATGGTAGGAACAGGGGCAGAAGGAGGTCAATACGGGTAGTGGGAATTGGCCTAATTCACTGTCACTATATATCCTAAACATAACTGTGAAAGATTTGTAATTCACATTGGTCTAAATAAAAATTATAAAAAAAAAAAAAAAGAAATACTTTACTCTGGACTATGTAAGCAATCTCTTGGGAAGGACAAGAGCCAACAGTGGATTCCTGGAATAGCCATTGAATAGACTGAACCTAAGTCACATGTTCAACATAAATTAGTCTCCAACTGTGAAATTAAGTCTTTAATAGATAATAAATAGCATAGATGTAAGGCATTTGCCTTGCATGCAGAAGGTCTGTGGTTCGAATCCCAGCATCCCATATGGTCCCTCGAGTCTGCCAGGAGCAATTTCTGAGCTTAGAGCCAGGAATAACCCCTGAGCACTGCTGGGTGTGACCCAAAAAACAAAAAATAAATAAAAATAAGAATAAAAATTTAGAAAAAAATAAAGGACAGTCATATTATTCCAATGGGAAAACAGAGAGAACAAAGCTATACATTGCTTGTGGACAGGCACAGTTTTACTACACAAAACCTATAGTGAAGCCAGGGAGAGAGATCAAAGGACTGGAGCACATGTTTTGCATGTAAGAGCCAGGGTTCCATCCCTAAGTACCACATGATCTTCCCCAACCACACCCAAAACCACATACTCATATATACATGGCCATGCTAAGATCTGCCAATTGGCTAATAATAGCTTCTAAAGATAGAGATAGGACAATGGGCTAAGGGAGGCAATTTAGAAGAGGCTTTAAAGATAAATTAAAAACAAATGAAGAGCAAATATGGTATAGTAACAGTTGTCAAAGGAGATGATGCTTAGAAAACTAGGACTTTGGCATATGTTAATGCTTTTGTACTTTTACATTTCTGTTTTCTAAAACATCTCTATTTCATTTCGTACTTTCTGTTTCCCTCTCCCCTCCTTCTGCTGGTGGTGGTGCAGAGATGACTGTGTTTGCTTACATACTTCAGAGTGGTGTCCAAGGGCTTTTTCAGAGCTCACACACTCAGAGCTGGTGTGTGAGGTGTCGGGGGGGGAGCCTTTACTTTTGGGGTTTGTGCATATCTTAATTGTAGTGCTTGGGGGTGGGGTTCCCCGCAAGCTGTGCTCCCAACCTGTTTCCCTAAGTTCTACTCCTGACCTCAGTGCTCAAATACACCTGGCTCTAGTGTGATCAGAAATTGCTTTGGCATTACAGATCACAAAGAGCACGGATGCTGGGATGATTCCCACACATGTGTGGTGATGAGAATCAAATTCGTGACCATATACTTGCAAGGGAGGTGGGCTAGACACCAAGCCATCTCCCAGTCTCTCTCTCATTTTATGGCTGAAAAATCAGAGGTGCAGGGAAGTACAACTGGCCCCAGATCACATTGTTAGTGAGAACACTTTTTAGAACAAGTAAAAGTGTTTAGGGGAAGGGGGTTGGAGCATGCTGAAGACTTGCATTCGATGTGTGGTACCACATGTTCCCTGGAGCACTGAGTCAGGTATAACTTCCAAACAAAATAAAAACTGCTCCTGTGATAAAATGGTTGACAAATAGGAATGAGGATATTTAGGAGGACCAGTCTGTAGTAGGAAGCGAAAAGGAAAGAGAGAGAGAGAGAGAGAGAGAGAGAGAGAGAGAGAGAGAGAGAGAGAGAGAGAAAGAGAGAGGTAAAATGCCTGCTCAGAAGCAGGTGAGGTAAGGTGGTGTGAAGGAAGAGGGCATTAGAGTGAGAGGAAAACTGGGGACATTGTGGCAGGAAATGTACACTGGTGAAGGTTGTATATTGTATGACTATAATTCAATTATAAAAAATTTTACATGTGGGCCCGGAGAGATAGGACAGCGGTGTTTGCCTTGCAAGCAGCTGGTCCAGGACCTAAGGTGGTTGGTTCGAATCCTGGTGTCCCATATGGTCCCCCGTGCCTGCCAGGGGCTATTTCTGAGCAGACAGCCAGGAGTAACCCCTGAGCACCGCCGGGTGTGGCCCCCCCAAAAAAAACATTTTATCTGTGAGAAAAATAAAACTATTATGAACAACCTTGTAAGCACAGTGTTTAAATTTTAAAAACAACTTTTTAATTTTTTAGCTCAGTATTTATTTAATTTTTATTTTATTTTAATTTTTATTGTAGCCTAAGTGAGTTACAAATCTTTCACGGAAATGTTTAAGGTATATAGTGATAATGAATAAGGGGCATTTCCACCATTGGTGTGGTTCTCCCTCCACCCCTTTAAAAAAATATTTTTAAAGATACTTTTCTTTGTAAAAAAGAAAAGAAAAGAAAAGAAAAGAATGATTGACAGCAATCTTAGAGAAATAAAGCATTAAAACCGAAAAAAATCAAAAAACATCATGAGTCTTAATGGTACTTTTAAGTGATGATCAGTTCAGTAAAAATAAGTTAAATTGGGGGTCATTTGTAGGCATTTGTCTTGCACTTGGCCAACCCAACACCACATATCAATCCCCAACCCCTAGATCCCAGCACCATATTTGATTCCCCAAGTCCTCCTGTGCACAGAGCCAGGAGTAAGCTCAAAAACAAATAAGTAAAAATGAGCTAATTTAAGAAACAATGAAGTTAAAGTGAGACCAGTGAGATAGTACAAGAGGTAAGATATCTGGCTTGCGTGCAGCCGCATCAACTACAATCCAAGGTTTCAATTGCCAGAATCCTGAGCACCACCAAGACTCACTCCTGAGTACAGAGTACAGCTAGGAGTGGCTCACACTCTCCTCACCCATTCATCCCATCCCACCCTGCAAAAATTAAATTTATTATGTTTGGAGAAAATCAGTTCCAAAGGGGAGTGCCTTGACTAGCCTGTACAAGGCCCTGCGTTTGAGGAACCTCATGGTCCCAGAGGCCCCTGAACACAGATAGGCTGGACATCTGTCTGGTCTGACCCTGTGGCCCTGAGACCACTAGCCAGTACTGCATTGAGTTCTGCCAGGAGGGGCCCAGAGCTTCACAAACAGAGCTAGGTGTGGCCATTACAAAAAATAGACCCCCGCAAAATAGCTCTCTGTCTCTAGTTCTTTTGCCCTCCATCAATTTCCATTCCATTGTTGGGAGTTTGGGACCAGGTGCTGGTATTTCCATAAAACTCAAAGAATTCTTCTGTGTGCTATGGAAATTAAGTACCATTGTATCATTTTAGGGTTCGGTATAAATGCAGTTTTTGGAAAGCAAGCATTCATTTCTTTGTTTTGTTAAAGTTTTGTTTTGTTTGCTTAGGGACATACCCAGTGTGGTCAGAGACCACTCTTGGGTTATTGTACCTCATTGAGGCCTGGAACCAAACCTGGGCTTCCTATAGTCAGAGTGTGCTCTACAGCCCTTTGATTTAGCTCCTAATCTAGAAATAAATTGGGGTAGGGAGAGTTCATGCCTGGTTGTGTTCAGCCTTATTGCCGGCTTTGCACTTAGGGATGACTACTGGAAAGACTTGGGGGGACCTTATGGAGTGTCAAGGTTTGAACCTGGGTCTGTTGTGTGCAAGTCAAACATGCTAACTAATGTGTTCTCTCTCTCTCTCTCTCTCTCTCTCTCTCTCTCTCTCTCTCTCTCTCTCTCTCTCTCTCTCTCTCTCTCTCTCTCTCTTTCTCTCTCTCCCTCCCCCCTCTCCTTTTCCTCTTCCTCCTCCCTCCGCCTCTCTTTTCTCTCTTCTCTCTCCTCTCTTCTCTATCTGTCTGTCTGTCGAAAAAATATTCTGGGTATTGTTTTTTTTTTTTGTTGTTTTGTTTTTTTGTCATACCCAGCAGCACTCAGGGTTTACTCCTGGTTCTACGGTCAGAAATCACCCCTGGCAGGCTCGGGGGACCATACGGGATGCTGGGATTCAAACCACTGTCCTTCTGCATGCAAGTCAAACGCACTACATTCATGCTATCTCTCCGGCCTTTTTTTTTTTTTTTAAACCACACCCAGTGATGCTCAGGGGTTACTTCTGGCTATTTGCTCAGAAATCACTCCTGGCTTGGGGGACCAAATAGAATTCTGGGGATCAAACCCGAATCCGTTCTGGGTCAGCTGCATGCAAGACAAGTGCCCTACCACTGTGCTATCGCTCTACCCTGAACAAATACTTTTGAGGAGTTCTTTACTTCCCAGCAGTGTGCTATAAATGTTGTACTCTGTGTGTGTGTGTGTGTGTGTGTGTGTGTGTGTGTGCTGTTGTTGTTGTTGTTGTTGTTGTTGCTCTCTCACTCCAACCCCCAACCCCAACCCTTCCCATGTACTCTAAAGTTGTCCATAGTCTCATGTAAACTCCCTTGGAAAACACTAGCTCCAGTCCTTTCCACTTCTACTATAGCACTCAACACGGATCTGGATCCCATTGACCTCCATGTTCCCTCTACCCTCCCTCCCAACTCTCGCCTACCTCCTGGGCTTAGACTCTCATACCTCCTGCCCTGGAGCCACTTCCTAGCCAGGGAAAGCTCCCACCTCACCCCACCTTGAATAAAAAGCCAGAACACTTAAACTCTTTCTGACTCACTTTGGCAAATGAATTTTACTTTCATAATACCCAGATAGCCTTAAGCAGCAACCCATTAGACATAAGAATGAGTAATTTCAGAACATCATGTGTGGGCTGTGTCCAGTGTTTTAGCTGATTTTTGTATCTATCCATACCCATGGATCTGTGCTCCCATATCAAGCCCTTAGACATAGGATCATAATGCATTTCAGAATCTGGAGCCTTAAAACTGGACTTAAGATTCACTGACCAAAAGGTGAAGATATTCCAAAGCTACAGAACTTCCAAAATTATCAAAATGGGCCATGACTTCCATAGCATTTTTCTAAACTTTCATTGTAATAACAAAAGTGAGTCTATCTTCTGCATATGAGTACTGAATAGCTTCAATTATACCAAATTTATAAAGAAAAGCATTGAGAGTTTTAACTCCCTTCAGATCATTTGTATAATCAGTGTTGGCATTGCCTAGTCTTAACTGCCTGATTCCAAATCCTCTATCAAAACCAAAACTCTAAGCCAAAACCACAACTCTCTGCTCCACTATGAATGTTCACATACTTTCCCATCCATCTCCTTCACTGAATCTTCCAGTTCTTTGAATTAAAAAAGAATTCCCCCAAAACATGAAATAAATAAAAATGCAAATTTTAATGTCTTAAAGTAACTTACTTTAAGAAAAAAGTACAATGTCCCTTGGGGAGGGGGAACTATTTAAAAACTGTACTTCTGGACCAGAGCAATAGTAGCGCAACTAGTCCATTTGCCTTGCATGCAACTGACCTGGGTTTGATCTGTGGCATCCCATATGGTCCCTCTGAGCACCTCTGGATGTGGTCCAAAAAATCAAAAATAAAGATGTACTTCTTTGAAACAAGTTAAAATTCCCTGATTTGTGATTCTAGATAGAAATAGGTGCTATAGAGTAAAACAAAGTAAAATGCTCTGCTCTCAAAAAGATAAATAAGTTATACCAGCACTGAAATGCCCTTCAGGGCTGAAAGAAAAAGCAGGACTGTCCTTCATCACTGCCTGGACCTCAGCCTAGAGAGGGGGTGTTGAAGGCCCCTGAACCCCCTCCACCCACGCCCAGATTGCAGCTCCCAAGATGGCTTCTCCAGCACAGGGGAGGGCCTGCAGATCTTGCCAGTTGCATTGGAATGAAAGGGCAGCTCTGCCAAGGAAGGAAAAGTTTGTGATATACTGGGTATTTCAACTTGGGAGGCCACCTTGTATAAAGGCAGGCCCAGTGCAGTGTCTGCTCCTTGTATTAGTGAGTGCCCACAACTGTCAAAAGATGAGCAGCAAAGGCAATTGAATTACCAGGAATCATTCCCCAGACCTGGATGTGGGGAGGTGACCAGAGAGGGGGACTCCACCCCCAGGAAATAAATCAGAGCCAACTGCCTTCTAACTCAAATCCTTATAAGGAAAAGGCTATGTCCAGCGGGACCTTCCTGACAGAATAAAATAGGAAACCTGTGAACCTGCTTCTGTTTGCTTTCAAAGTGGACTCTTAGAGAAGCGCTTCCTCCCTGCCCTAAATAAAAGGAAATTCCTTAGTCCCCAAAAGCCCACCTGGACAGAGCTCCCCACCCGCTTCTGATGAGTTGGCTTTTGAGACTCCCACGGAAATCATCTAAAGTCATTATGAAAACCATTGGTGGTACTTTTCCACTGACCTCAGGCTAGCCACAGAAACATGCTGTGTGTGTGTGTGTGTGTGTGTGTGTGTGTGTGTGTGTGAGAGAGAGAGAGAGAGAGAGAGAGAGAGAGAGAGAGAGAGAGAGAGAGAGAGAGAGAGAGAGAGAGAGAGAGAGAGAGAGAGAGAGAGAGAGAGAGATTCTCTGCAGAGAGCAAACAGGATGCAGTGGGGACTGCAGATATAGAGGTCTGGGTGTTCTATGTTTTGCAGGGACTTTCATATGGATGATTGGGGGGACATGCTGTCATTCTTTCCCCATTTCCCTGCTTCTAGCTTTGTGGCACTGAGACTCTCCCACATTTGGATGCTTCCACCAACACACACACACACACACACACACACACACACACTGTTCCTCTCTCCTCCTTTCCTGTCATCTACCAAATTAAGTCTGGTCTTTGCTGAATAAGGTAATAAAATGACTTTTATTTTTAAAGTCTTTTTGTTGCTTGGTGATGGTGTTCATTGGTGTTTGTTATGGAGAAGCCCCAGGTTCCAGCCCAACCCTTATAAAACTTGCTCTTCCTTGTTTCCAAAGCAGCAAAAATCACCATCACAAGAGAAGGTAAAGCAAGGTGTCAACAACAACAAAAGCCAACCATGGCCCATCTCTTTTCAGCCACCTCTGATCCTCACAACTCACAGCAGATGCCTAGAAAAAGCACACAAGATGACTGATGTGGAAACCTGACTCCTCACAAAAACACCCTTCCCAAATCATCATTAGGACCTCTGAGTCCTGATCTTGTGGGGGTAAAAGTGTGCCCAGTGCCCTTGGTGGGGTGGAGAAGTCCCCACTCTGCTGAAGTCCAGCAGTCTCACCCACATCCTACACACACTGTCATGTAAACTCATCAAGCCAGCTTCACAGATTCAGGGCTAATCTCAAAAGAGATGCAAGCTAATATGCTAAAATTGATGGATACTTAGGTCTTCTGGCCAAAAATTGAAGAGTGCCCTTCAAACATGGGTGGGCTGAGTCCCTACCTTGCCTTAGCTCCTGTAGCCACATCAACATCCCACAGCCAGCCATTAACATTCCTCAGCCACCATCATGCCAATAGCCCAACTTTACTGCTTCACTTCAATCTCTGCGGAGATACCAAACTGATGAATATTCCAGTTATGCTAGTTTTCAGATCGAAAACTCTGGGGTCTTCTCAGAGCGGAGACAGCCACACCCTCATATTGCCAGAAACCCCAGCAGCCACACCCACATCCTACAGCTAGCTACTGTCATGTAAATTCATTAACCCAGTTCTACAGATGCTGGAATTCCTGGAGCGACACCACCAAAATTTCCCAATACCAACAGCCCAGTAGGAGCACAACCACATGGGAAAGTAGTATAAAAGACAACTAAGCTCAACAAACAAAACAACAGCACAGAAGGCTCAACTTGCAGCAAACAGCTCAGTAATCCCTCAGAATATGACTTAATAACCCCATTGTGAGATATAACAGTTTTCACAAATTTTCTTTTACAGAACTATTTTTTGATCATTCCATTAGCCATGAAGTTGTAACAAGCAATATAAAATAAATTATTTTGTGTCTGCTAAGAGAGCAGGCTGGAGGTTGGGTGCAAAACTGGGGACAATGGTGGAGGGAAGGTCACAATGGTGGTGGGGTTGGCATTGGAACACTGAAAGCCAGAAAAAACTATATTGTAAACAACTTTGTAAAGCATGGTGTTTAAATAAAGTTTTAAAAAAAAGTGAAGGGGCCTGAGAGATAGCATGGAGGTAGGGTGTTTGCCTTGCATGCAGAAGGATGGTGGTTCGAATCCCAGCATTTCATATGATCCCCTGAGCACTGCTGGATGTGACCCAAAAAGAAAAAAAAAAAGATGTGCCCAGGGTAGCCCATGAAGGGTGAACAGGAAAGAGTTTACATTGTCCACACAGGGCCCTAAGGAAACTTCAGGAAACCTCATGAAATCGTCTGCCTCTGGCCATATGACCTGGTTTCTGATGTTATGGTGTGGCACAGCATGGTGTGGCATCTGGGATCATGATGATTCTCTGAAGTTGTGATGTGCTGTGTGTGGCATGGCAACAGCATTTTCTGGCATCATAGTATGGCACGTGGCATCTGACATTGGCATTTGTGTCATTAGGTGTCTCCTGTGGGCTCTGACTTGCTAGGTCAGGTGGAAAAAACCCTTCACCTTGTCTCAGGTGGAAAAGCACTGCCACTGATCTCTTCCTACACACCTAAGGACCCAGATCAGGCTTTTGGTGTGGCCCCAACCCACATGGAGCTCACCCATTAGAATCAGCTTTGTCATCTGAAGTGGCATGAGAATAGGAGATCTTTCTTCCCCCCCCCCCCGAATATTTGAGCTTATTACAATGATTAAAGTCCAGGGACTGGAGCAATACAAGTAAGATGTTTACTTTGCACACACCAACCTGGGTTTAATCCCCAGAACCCAATATGGTTCTACCCAGCACCTCCAAGAGTAATTTCTGAACATAGAGCCAGGAATAAGCCCTGAGCATCATCAAGTGTGACCCAATACCTGTAAAATAAAATAGAATAAAAATAAATAAAAATAACTGAAGTACAGGAAGGGCAAGGGGGAACAATATTGACACAACTACAAAATATATATACATATAATAACTTAAATTATTAAATATGGGAAAGTTAAAAGTATTAGTATATTAATTTAGAAGGTGGAATGGAAACATAGACCAGAGCAATATTGCTTTCTTTTTCTTTTTCTTTTTCTTTTCCTTTTTTTTTGGGGGGTGGGCCACACCCGGTGAAGCTCAGGGATTATTCCTGGCTATGTGATCAGAAATTGCTCCTGGCTTAGGGGACCATATGGAATGCTGGGGAACGAATTGAGGTCTGTCCTGGATCAGCTGTGTGTAAGGCAAATGCCCTACGACTGTGCTATCACTCCGGCCCCCAGAGCAATATTTCTTAACCATTTTATTTTCAATTGTATCCCCCCTTCAAATTTTGTATCTTTTCTGTGGGCCCTAGCCTCACTGTGTGATCAACCCCCCTATTTCTGCATCTTTTACCTGGAGTCCCCTTAGAATATCTTGGGGGGCATGGTTTCTGGTTGAGAAGTGCTAGACTTTAGAGCAATGATGACCTAGTGAAGGCCAAATCTGGCTGTCACATATTTTTATATTACCCACCAGCTTTGAATAATTTTTATATTTTATTTTATTTTATTTTTGGTTTTTGGATCACACCCAGCAGCGCTCAGGGGTTACTCCTGGCTCTCTGCTCAGAAATAGCTCCTGGCAGGCTTGGGGGGAACCATATGGGATACC
This sequence comes from Suncus etruscus, assembly GCF_024139225.1. Classification (NCBI taxonomy): domain Eukaryota; kingdom Metazoa; phylum Chordata; class Mammalia; order Eulipotyphla; family Soricidae; genus Suncus; species Suncus etruscus. The sequence goes on from NC_064863.1 coordinate 32,803,192, forward strand.
AGGATTTGAACCACTGTCCTTCTGCATGCAAAGCAAACGCCCACCTCCATGCTATCTCTCTGGACCCAACTTTTATATGTTAAATGGCAGGAGAGTGATAATAGGATTTAATAATAAAACTAACATTTTCATGATATATGAAATTACATTAACTTAAAATTTCCATGTCAATTGGAAGCTGTCTATGGCCACTTAGTTATATGTCTCTGACTGAACTCACTTGCAGTGACAGGACAGAATTAGTGCTGTAGAGACTGTGTGGCCACAGAGCATAAAAGTTACTATCTGGGCCCGGAGAGATAGCACAGCGGCGTTTGCCTTGCAAGCAGCCGACCCAGGACCAAAGGTGGTTGGTTCGAATCCCGGTGTCCCATATGGTCCCCTGTGCCTGCCAGGAGCTATTTCTGAGCAGACAGCCAGGAGTACTATATATGGGATGCTGGAAATCAGAATCAGGTCTGGTTGGCCACATGCAAGGCAAGCACAATTTCACTGGTTCCAAGATAATAACTTCTGTTGCCACAGAAGAATCCCAAAGGATAGTGAGCCCAGAATTACATTTGGTATGTGGGGTGGTACTGGGGATCTAATTCATAGCTTCATGCCTAGAAAGCAGGCACTGTGCTGTGAGCTATCCCTGGACCCCCTTTTCTATATTTTTCCCTATTTTCTTCCTATTGGTAGAGAATGCTATACTTTATTTTTGTGTATTCTTAAAATATAATTTTAGAATTATATTTTCTCCTTAACATATATAACCTGGTCACTGCAGAAATGAAACATTATAGAAAGAGGCAGAAAGGAATACAGAAGAAAATAAATATCACCAGTCAACAATCTTGTATGTAGAAAAAAGAAACACTAGACTTCAAGTAAACAATTTTTTATTTTTTAACATGTGTTTTTACAGTTTTTATACAATTGAGCTCATCATATTCCACATTTTCTCTTCTTACTCATAAATTTACATTATGTAGATTTCCTCCTAACTTTTGATTCTAAAATCAATTTTAATTAATTGTTTCTTCTCGTTGCTTAAGTAATACTATGGTCTATTTTCCCACAATACAAAAATTTTTTTTTCTAGAATCAAAAGGAAAGAATTGAAAACAAAAACAATTTCTGTGAATTTAGACGAGCAATTTTGTCTTTCTTGTAAGTCATTCAGAATTCTTTATGTTCTGTTTTCTAGTTCTTTGAAGAAATAATACAGTTTTTTCTTTAATAAGTTAGTCATTAAAAATAAATGGCCCATTCCCAGGCTTTTGTTTTTGAATCTAACACAAGAATGAGAAGCTTTCCAATTGGGGTTTTATTGGTTTCTGTGTTGTAAAGTATAATATTTCTGCCAGTCTATAATATCTTCCCTGTATCTATGTACAAATACTAATACAAAACATAACCATACTTGCAGAATTGTGCCAATTCCTCTGTGAGGATAAGTGTTGAAAAGCATTACTAATTATTGGAAGGGTCATGTTATTTCATTATCAAAGGACATAAATTGGAAATAAAAGCTGTTTTCAAACCACACCTAGCAACTGCCTATGGTTCTGTATAACTATTATATTTTAGTCATTATTTCTTTAGGTTTAAGTATAAAGATTCACATAAAACGATTAAAGGTTTTGAAAGTGAGAGATTCTTTCCTGCCTTGTCCCTAGTTTCCTTGTCATCAAAATTGGGTTTTTTTTTTTTAAGCTCTGCTGAAAAAGGCAGTTTCCAATCCTTTCTAACATATGGCCCTTATTCTAAACAGAAACTAGGGTTGACTTTGTTTCACATTGCCAACTTCTATTACCATATGGAATTGAGGGACATTGAATCAATTTGAAGAAAAAAAAAAAAAGATTTTACTGTAAGTGATGCCTATCAAGGGATAGAAGTGCCTTGTGGATAACCAGAGTGAGGAATTAAATTCATTTTGGTTCCCTCAATTGGGCAGAAGGCAACAAGTAAGTTTATTGTAGAGAGGACAAACTAGTGATTAGTTGTAAACCATAAACCTGACTTCACTAAACCCTCAAAGTCTTTAGGCTATTTATTTACTCTTCTGAAAATTTGTTTATGACCATAAAAAAAAAAGAAGAAAAGCAAAGAAAAAGTTAAGAAATGGAAAGAAAAGAAGAAAAAGGGGAGGAGGATGGGAGGAAGGAAGGGAGAGAAAAAGGAGAAGAGGAAGTGATGAAGGAAGGAAGGAAGGAAGGAAGGAAGGAAGGAAGGAAGGAAGGAAGGAAGGAAGGAAGGAAGGAAGGAAGGAAGGAAGGAAGGAAGGAAGGAAGGAAGATTGGTTTGGAAGAAGGGAGAAAGAGGAATAGAAAAAAAGGGGAAAAAGATAAGAAAAGTTGTAAAAAAAAAACTATTACCATATTTTTCGGCATGTAAGACAACTGGGCATATAAGATGACCCCTAATTTTGCAGTTAAAACATAGGTTTAGGCCTATATTCGCTGTATGAGACAGAACGTTCCTGTGCTGCATGTGCTGCATGTGTTCCTGTGCTCTTGTACCACAGTGAGCCAATCACAACAAACAAAGGTTTAAAGGTTATACTGTAATAGACTTTCTCTCTGACTCTGGCCAATCTGAGCAGGCTTTTGACAGTGTAGATTCGGGTACAGAACATTGTCTAATTTGCATGCATCAAAAGCCTGCTTGGTTTGGCTGAGTTAGAGAGGCCGTCCGAGCAGCCTGGCAGTGATTGGTGCAGGATCAAGTTGGAAAATTCATTTCGTGGCAATATTCAGACAATTTTCATTTAGCGGCATATCGAAACATTTTTCGGGATATACTCAGCATATTAGACGACCCCCGATTTTCGGTTGACTTTTTTTTGTTTCAAAAGTCATCTTATACACAGGAAAATACGGTAACTTATAACATCTTTCTTAGCATGTCTGTGTGCTAGCAAGGAAACCCTTGCGGATGATAAATTCTTTGATGGGTTATAGCTAAGGAGAATCTCCATTCCTATAGCCTAAAAAATACATGCACATTTTCAACTGCCTTGGCCTCTCTACTTTCCTGCAGATGTAGTGATGAATTGAAGGAAATAATTCTTTTCACAAGAAGGAATGGAAGCAAGGAAATTGTGAGCTGCAATTCAGGAGGCATCACTACAGAACCCAGAGCTGACCTGTACTGAGGTTTAGGCTCATCTACAAAAGCAGGTTGGTGGCACAGCTCTAGAAGGGTAGGAGAACACAGCGCTTAGTACCAGGCTGCTACCACTGATACTGCCTTTGAATTGAGGCTCCTTGAATACAAACTGTGGCTCCCTGAATATAAAAGTTCTGGTATTTTATAAACTACTGCAAAAATTACTCCGTCAGAGAGTCTTAGGGAGCTTCTCTTATTTCAGACATTTCACAGGAGCTTTTCTGTGTATCAGCCACATAATGAGGAAAACGAGCTAGTATTCTCCCACTAGTTTCTTCTGAGCAGTTCTTCTGCAAAGAACATTCTCCCTCCCCGTTGTCTTTACAGCAGTACATTATTGTGCAGCTTTGTTTTTGTGAAACAAAGCCAGCAGAAGGCAAACTGGGTGATTGTAAAAATTATTTTCTAATCATAATTCATCGCTGACTTTAAGCTCACTATGGCTGGCTATGTGGTTGGCTGGCTTGGAGCCAGACTATAGGAATAGCAGCAAAACTCTTTGTGGGGAGTTGGCAAACTTCAGCTGGAAACTGGATGGTTGGGTTTGTGAGATGAAAGGTAAGCGAAGGGCATGACTGGGCAACAGAAGATGCAGCCAACCCCACTCTTCATTTCCAAGCTCCCAACCCCCCAAACTGTGGTCTTTCAAGAGCCTGCAAATGCACTAGTGATGGGGGGGGGTGTCCTCTTATGTGACTGAAACACAACCACAATCATGTTTGTAACCAGGGTGTTTAAATAAAAAATATTATTTAAAAAAAAAAAAAAGAACCTGCAAATGCAAAAATGGGCCATGGGCACTACCAGTGCCTATTCTTCTGCATGCAATATGGCAATGGGGCCTGTTGCTTTTTGTAAGGTAATTTTGGGGTTCCTAATCCTCAGCCAGCAAGGCTTTTAGAGGATTCAAACTTGGATTTATACCAAAAAGGAGTGGCAAGGTCAAGTTCCTAGTAAGCAAGGTGGGTGGTAGTATAACCAGTGCCAGCCTCTGTAAACCAATACTAATCATCACTATCTTTATTGAGTGCTTACTAAGAGCTTTAAGCACATTCTTCTTTAATCATCAAATTAATGCTATGAGGTAGCCGTTTATCATTTTCATTTTGGAGGAGCAGAAACCGAGAGTCAGAAGTTCAGCAAACTAACCCAATGTACATAGCTGATCTGAATTCAGCCTAGCTCTAAATTTGGGGGGCAAATAACCTTTTAAATAGAATACAGATGGGGCCAGAGAGGTGGTGCTAGAGGTAAGGTGTCTGCCTTGCAAGCGCTAGCCAAAGAAGGACGGTGGTTTGATCCCCCGGCATCCCATATGGTCCCCCCAAGCCAGGGGTGATTTCTGGGCACTTAGCCAGGAGTAACCCCTGAGCATCAAATGGGTGTGGCCCATAAAAACCAAAATTAAAAAAAATAGAATAAAGACTACATTTCCCAACCTCCCTTGAAAGTGGGTATGGACATGAGACTAACATCTCACCAATGGGCTATGAGAGGACATGATATCATATGAGTAATTTCCTGACCTTGCTTTGAAATGAGGAAGCTCAACCTGTACCCCCAGTCCCCTGTGTCTGCCAGATAATTGCTTAGAATGTTTGATGAAGTCAAAAGATGTCTTGGCCCTGCTATGAGAGTGGAAGAAGCCTGGATCCTGACAACCTTATGGCATAGAATAGCTGTCTTCTTTGGAAGGAAGGAGGGAAGGAAGGAAGGAAGGAAGGAAGGAAGGAAGGAAGGAAGGAAGGAAGGAAGGAAGGAAGGAAGGAAGGAAGGAAGGAAGGAAGGAAGGAAGGAGGGAGGGAGGGAGGGAGGGAGGGAGGGAGGGAGGGAGGGAGGGAGGGAGGGAGGGAGGGAGGGAGGGAGGGAGGGAGGGAGGTAGGTAGGTAGGGAGGGAGGTAGGAAGGAAGGAAGGAAGGAAGGAAGGAAGGAAGGAAGGAAGGAAGGAAGGAAGGAAGGAGGGAGGGAAGGAGGGAGGGAGGGGAGGGAGGGAGGGGAGGGAGGGAGGGAGGGAGGGAGGGAGGGAAGGAAGGAAGGAAGGAAGGAAGGAAGGAAGGAAGGAAGGAAGGAAAAAGAAAGAAAGGTAGGTAGGAAGGAAGGAAGGAAGGAAGGAAGGAAGGAAGGAGGGACGGAGGGAGGGAAGGGAGGGAGGGAGGAAAGGAAGGGAGGAAGGAAGGGAGGAAGGAAAAAAGGAAGGAAGGGAGGGAGGGAAGGAAGGGAGGAAGGAAGGGAGGAAGGAAGAAAGGAAGGAAGGGAGGGAGGGAAGGAAGGGAGGAAGGAAGGGAGGAAGGAAGAAAGGAAGGAAGGAAGGTAGGAAGGAAGGAAGAGAGGAAGGTAGGAAGGAAGGAAGAAAGGAAGAAAGGAAGGAAGGAAGGAAGAAGGAAGGAAGGAAGGAAGGAAGGGAGGAAGGAAGGAAGGAAGGAGGGAGGGAGGGAGGGAGGGAGGGAGGGAAGGAGGGAGGGAAGGAGGGAGGGAAGGAAGGTAGAAAGGAAGGAAGGTAGAAAGGAAGGAAGGAAGGGAGGAAGGAAGGAAGGTAGAAAGGAAGGAAGGTAGAAAGGAAGGAAGGAAGGGAGGAAGGAAGGAAGGAAGGAGGGAGGGAGGGAGGGAAGGGAGGGAGGGAAGGAGGGAGGGAAGGAAGGTAGAAAGGAAGGAAGGAAGGGAGGAAGGAAGGAAGGAAGAAAGGAAGGGAGGAAGGAAGGAAGGAAGGAAGGAAGGAAGGAAGGAAGGAAGGAAGGAAGGAAGGAAGGAAGGAAGGAAGGAAGGAAGGAAGGAAGGAAGGAAGGTCCTTTACATGATGAATCCAGTTATTATTTCTTAGATCTCCTAGTATACCTTACTTGCTTCATAGTGGAGTTGAAATTGGAGCCCAATTCTGCTCAGCTCTTACCTTGAGAGTGGGAGATCAATCCCCTTGAGAGTCAGGGGTTGAAGGAGAGAGGGGGAAATATTTGCTCCTTTGACTACTCTGCTGCAATTGACCATGACTCAGTTCCTCTGCAGAAGGCCATAACTCTGTCAGACAACCTCCCCCAGAGCTACAGTTACATCCCTATCTGGGTTTCTGTAACCACTACCTTCCCTATCCTTTCAACCTATGAATTACTAATGTGCTGTGAAAGTTAAATAGAAGATGCAATTATAGGACACAGATCTAAAACTTATCTAGGTAGTGGTCACTGGTGCAATAGAAGAATTAAAGCTTGGACTTTGAAGAGGACTTTTCTGGTACACAAGGTAAAAAGGAAGGTCAGAAAGAAGGGGAGAGCCAACTGAGTTCAGAGAATGTTCATTCACTGAGCATCCATGAGGAGCCAGGTCCACTGCATGTATCATCTTGCTTAATTCCACTGTCAGCCCTGCAAGATCGGTTATTGTACCTCTGAGAGATTAAGAACTTGGCTGAGGTTGCACAACTGGTAAACACAGCGAGGTAAGTGGCAGAGCCTGTACTTGACTGCATGCCACAAAAGGAGAGGGGGAGAGAAATTGAGACTTCTCTAAGCACCACCTACGATTAGGATGCCCCTCCCTGGCACTATCAGGTTGGGAGCAAAGGGGACAAGGGAAAGGATGTCACAATCAATGCTGGAGTGTGGAGACCAGATCTTTTCCCATTTGGGCAAAAGGGAACCAGGAAAGTTGTCCTTGAAGAAGGACAGAAAATAGGCAAGCACGCAACAACTAATACAACCTAATGCAACTAATGGAGAGTTATCTCCAGCTTCTCACCAGTCTGATTTTTTAAAAATATCTTTATTTAAATACCATGATTACAAACATGTTTGTAGTTGGGCTTGTCATTGAATGTACACCTCCCTTCACCAGTGTAACCTTCCCACCACTGATCTTCTTCACCTCTTGCCTGTCTTCGAGAACAGGCATTCTTTTTCTCTCACTCACCACCATTGTCATGATAGCTGTTAGTGTAGTTATTTCTCTAACTGTACTCACCACTCTTTGTCATAAGCTTCATATTCTGGACTGGTCCTTCTAGCCCTCATCTCTATTATCTGGGGGGTATTATCACAATACTGTCTTTTATTTTTCTTAAATCACACAGATGAGTGAGACTATTCTGTGTATATCGCTCTCCTTCTGACTCATTTCAATCAGCATAATAGTTTCCATGTCCATCCATGTATAGGAAAATTTCATGACTTCATTTTTCCTGACAGCTGCATAGTATTCCATTATGTAGATGTAAACACAGTTTCTTTAGCCACTCATCTGTTGTTGAGCATCTGGGTAATTTCCAGATTCTGGCTATTGTAAATAGAGCTGCAATGAACTTGGGCATTTATTTATTAATTTATTTATTTTGGTTTCGGGGGCAGTGCTCAGGGGTTATTTCTGGCTCTGTGCTCAGAAATTGCTCCTGGCAGGCACAAGGGACTATATGGTATACCAGGATTAGAACCACCATTGGTCCTGGGTCAGCCACTTGCAATGCCACTCTACTGCTGTGCTATCTCTCCGGCCACCGCCTTTTTAAAAATTCTTTCTTTCTTCTTCATCTTTCTTTCTTTCTTTCTTTCTTTCTTTCTTTCTTTCTTTCTTTCTTTCTTTCTTTCTTTCTTTCTTTCTTTCTTTCTTTCTTTCTTTCTTTCTTTTTCTTTCTTTCTTTCTTTCTCTTTCTTTCTTTCTTTCTTTCTTTCTTTTTCTTTCTTTCTTTCTTTCTTTCTTTTTCTTTCTTTCTTTCTTTCTTTCTTTCTTTCTTCCTTCCTTCCTTCTTTCTTTCTTTCTTTCTTTCTTTCTTCTTTTTTCTTTTTTCTTCCTTCCTTCCTTCCTTCCTTCCTTTCTTTCTTTCTTTCTTTCTTTCTTTCTTTCTTTCTTTCTTTCTTTCTTTCTTTCTTTCTTTCTTTCTTTCTTTCTTTCTTTCTTTCTTTCTTCCTTCCTTCCTTCCTTCCTTCCTTCCTTCCTTTCTTCTTTCTTTCTTTCTTTCTTTCTTTCTTTCTTTCTTTCTTTCTTTCTTTCTTTCTTTCTTTCTTTTTTCTTCCTTCCTTTCTTTCTTTCTTCTTTCCTTCCTTCTTTCTTCTTTTTTCTCTCTCTCTCTTTCTTTATTTTGAACTTAGGCATTTTTGTATTGTGTTTTTGTGTTCCTAGGATATATCCCTAAGAGTGGTATAACACAATCACATGTGAACTCAATTTCCAATATTTTGAGGAATCTTTGTATTGTTTTCCATAAAGGCTGGACTAGATGGCATTCCCACCAGCAGTGAGTGTTCTTTTCTCCCTACATCCCCCCAAGCATTGATTGTTCTTGTTCTTTGTGGTGTGTGCCCATCCCTGTGGTGTGAGATGGTACCTCCTTGTTGTTTTGATTTGCATCTCCCTGATGATTAGTGATATGGAACATTTTTTTCATGTACCTTTTGGCCACCTGTATTTCTTCTTTGAGGAAGTGTCCATTTCTTTTTCCCATTTTTTATGAGGTTAGAAAATTTTTCTTTTCAAGTTCTGTCAATACCTTTATATTTTAGATGTTACCCCCTTATCTGATAGGTATTGGGTAAATAGTTTCTCTCATTTCATAGGTGGCCTTTGTATCCTAGTCACTGTTTTCTTTGAGGTACAGAAGCTTCTCAGTATAAGGTAGTCGCATTTGTTTATCTCTGCTTCCACTTGTTTAGACAGTGGTGTTTCCTCCTTGAAGATGTCTTTAGTTGTAATGTCATGAAGTATTTTATCTATGTTTTCTTTTTTTGTTGTTTTGTTTTTGTTTTTGGGCCACACCCAGCGGTGCTCAGGGGTTACTCCTGGCTGTCTGCTCAGAAATAGCTCCTGGCAGGCACGGGGGACCATATGGGACACCGGGATTCGAACCAACCACCTTAGGTCCTGGATCGGCTGCTTGCTATCTCTCCGGGCCCCTATATTTTCTTTTATATACTTATGGTTCCTGGTCTGATATCAAGGTCTTTAATCCATTTAGATTTGACCTTTGTGTATGGTATTAGATGGAGGTCCGAGTTTGCTTTTTATTCATGTGGCTGGCCAGTTGTCCTAACACCACTTTTTGAAGAGGATTTCCTTGCTCTATTTTACATTTCTCATCCCTTTGTCAAAGATTACCAGCCTGCTTTTTATAGTACTAGAAAAATACCAGGTAAGGGCCAAAGAAATCCAACATGGCTTTATTTGCATAGAAACCATGATGGTGAACAGCTCAGGAAGACCATTGGGATATCTGCATGTGCCTGGTAAACTTTATTTCATAGACACCTCACCCCACGCCTCTTTACTTTTAACTCAAAGACCCCATTATACTTTACAGTCAAGACTTAAAGAAAGGTCTCTTGTTTGGAATAAGAAATTATCCCAGGGGCCGGAGAGATAGCATGGAGGTAAAGCATTTGCCTTTCATGCAGGAGGTCATCGGTTCGACTCCCGGCGTCCCATATGGTCCCCCGTGCCTGCCAGGAGCAATTTCTGAGCCTGGAGCCAGGAATAACCCCTGAGCACTGCCTGGTGTGACCCAAAAACCAAAAAAAAAAAAAGACAAAAAAAAAAAAAGAAATTATCCCTTCTCCTGCCTTTGAGATATTCTTTTGATGATCTTTTTTTTTTTTTTTTTTTTGGTTTTTGGCCACACCCAGCGGTGCTCAGGGGTTACTCCTGGCTGTCTGCTCAGAAATAGCTCCTGGCAGGCACGGGGGACCATATGGGACACCGGGATTCGAACCAACCACCTTAGGTCCTGGATCGGCTGCTTGCTATCTCTCCGGGCCCCTATATTTTCTTTTATATACTTATGGTTCCTGGTCTGATATCAAGGTCTTTAATCCATTTAGATTTGACCTTTGTGTATGGTATTAGATGGAGGTCCGAGTTTGCTTTTTATTCATGTGGCTGGCCAGTTGTCCTAACACCACTTTTTGAAGAGGATTTCCTTGCTCTATTTTACATTTCTCATCCCTTTATCAAAGATTACCAGCCTGCTTTTTATAGTACTAGAAAAATACCAGGTAAGGGCCAAAGAAATCCAACATGGCTTTATTTGCATAGAAACCATGATGGTGAACAGCTCAGGAAGACCATTGGGATATCTGCATGTGCCTGGTAAACTTTATTTCATAGACACCTCACCCCACGCCTCTTTACTTTTAACTCAAAGACCCCATTATACTTTACAGTCAAGACTTAAAGAAAGGTCTCTTGTTTGGAATAAGAAATTATCCCAGGGGCCGGAGAGATAGCATGGAGGTAAAGCATTTGCCTTTCATGCAGGAGGTCATCGGTTCGACTCCCGGCGTCCCATATGGTCCCCCGTGCCTGCCAGGAGCAATTTCTGAGCCTGGAGCCAGGAATAACCCCTGAGCACTGCCTGGTGTGACCCAAAAACCAAAAAAAAAAAAAAAAAAAAAAAGACAAAAAAAAAAAAAAGAAATTATCCCTTCTCCTGCCTTTGAGATATTCTTTTGATGATCTTTTTTTTTTTTTTTTTTTTTTTGGTTTTTGGCCACACCCAGCGGTGCTCAGGGGTTACTCCTGGCTGTCTGCTCAGAAATAGCTCCTGGCAGGCACGGGGGACCATATGGGACACCGGGATTCGAACCAACCACCTTAGGTCCTGGATCGGCTGCTTGCAAGGCAAACGCCGCTGTGCTATCTCTCCGGGCCCTTTTGATGATCTTTTGATGATAGCAGCTACTACTGGAGCTTGTGTGTGATCTCTCACCCCTCCTCTCCCAGTTCTGCCAGGACCCACTACCAGTGCTGGTGGCCATGCCTAGTACTACTGAGAATGTTTCCTGGATCAGCAGCAAAAGAGGGCAGAAACACTGATGAGTTTTTGATGTCCTGGGAAGAAAAACCAAAGGAAGAAGCCACAGATGTGAAGATCGAGGAATATTTGTCCTCACCGAAGGAAAGCAGTGGTTTCTGTTTCATGTGACAGGTTGGTGCAAAGAGACAGAAACACAACATGTTTAGTTAAGTAGATTAGTGGGCAAATTAAATGAAAAGTTTCAGTGTCTACTCCATGGATCATTCTCAGTTCCTGTTGATACAGTGCAAGTGGAAGGGTGGTCCACATGAATTTACCCATCACTTTAATTCTTACCCATTGAGGGGCCCGAGTGATAGCACAGAGTTAGGGCATTTGTTTTGCATGAGGTGAATCCAGGACAGACCTTGGTTTGATCCCCAGCATCCCATATGGTCCTCTGAGCCAGGAGCAATTTCTGAGCACAGAGCCAGGCATGACCCCTGAGCATCACAGGGTGTGGCACAAAATAGGCAACAAATGAATAAATAAATCTTATCTATTGAGCAGGTAGCCAATCAAAGTAGATAATGGGATGACTGAGTGTGGGAGTAGATAAAAGGAAGTGCCTAGCCCTTCTTTTCCTTCTTTCATTCTCTCCACCCCCCCCAACCTCTACAAGCGTTAAGTAGAGTTCACACACTAGGACAGACAGACAGCTCTCTCTCTGTCTCTGTCTCTGTCTCTCTCCACCCCACCTCTACAAGTTCACACACCAGACAGACAGCCAGATACAAGCAAGTTTGCAAGTTTCATGGGCCCAGATGGTCAGAGTTCAAGCAGGGCTCAGAAGCCCATGAGAGTTCAAAGTCTGCAGGACTTGGATGCCTCAGGAAGGGACAGAACCTGTGACAATGAGCATAGGAGTCTCACCAAAGTGCTCCAATTCCAAGGCCAGAGACTAAGGAAAGCTGCGACAAGGTGACAGGAACAGCTGGAATACAGTTGTGAGAGGCCCAGTGACAGGTATAGACCACAGGGATCTTGTCCACAAGCGTGTGACAGCAAGCTGGAGACTAAGAAAAGCCAGGATAAGATGTCAGGAAATGATTGGTGTTCAACCTAGGAAAGGCCCAGTGGCATGATTTCATATCACAAGCTAGAGAGCATCACTGAGATAGGACCTAGCCATCATACACTGGAGGAGAATAGAACGTGTGGAACAGAATTAGGAATGTGTACATGGGACAGTATATCACTTAGACAGGACAAGTAATGCCATTCACAGGTAAAGGAAAAGCTTGGACATTTGGGGAAGAACCTAAATCCATCTACTTAAACTGTACAATATACTCTAGTTTTTTTTTAAACTTTATTGATTGGTTTTGGGACCACACCTGGTGGCGCTCGGGGAGTTACTCCTGGCTCTGCACTCAGAGCCCCTGGCAGGTTGGGGGACCATCTGGGATGCTGGGAATCAAGCCAGGTCACTCACAGGTCAGCCACATGCAAGGCAAATGCTCTAATGCTGTGCTATCTCTCTGGTCCCATACACTAGCTTCTTAACCTTCCTAGTTTTGTATGTGAATCTTTCATATAATTTCCAGTAAACCACCAGCAAGGGAATATACATTTTTGCACTAACATATGATTACAGGTGCATAGCGTGAATGAGGTAGCAGAGATCAGATGAGCTATAAACATATGAAACTTCAGAACTCCTCTGCCTTCAGCCTCGAAACCCCCATAGTGTCTGAGCCACCATGTCACTTAAACAGAGTTTCATGTTCTCTTTTCTATGCACCACCCCTGACCCCTAAGATCTATCTAGGAGTCCCTGAGTCCACGTTCTACAAACTGTTCAGGCTGGTTCATGACTCTAGATTAGACTATATTCCTTATCTACCCTAACCATGCTTTCAAGAGGAAAAACAATACTAAAAGTACAGAGCACAGATTCAACAATACTGAAAACATAGATCTAAGTTGCAATCACCAAAATTTGATGGAAGAGGGGTTGAGGTGGGGGGACAATGAGTCTGGAAGCACTAGTGATGGGAGTTGACACTGCTGGTGGGATTGGTATTGAGATATTATATGCCTAAAACTCAACTATCACTAACTTTGTAAACCACAATTCTTAAAATTTTAAGCTTTAAATAAAAGTACAGACTACCTAACTTTGAATTGTGGCTTGATTACAAATACTGATTCATGAATCACTATCCTAGTGCCTCGGTCTTCTCAACTGTGATGTGGGAATATCAGACCAATGGACCATTGGAGGAATATATCAGGCAACATCTGCCAGGTATTTTTAGGGTAACTGAGCATCCCATATGTGCTAGACATATTTGTTGGTGTCTAAACCTGCCAAATAGTCTCATGAAGTAATTTCTTCTTTTTTAAAGCAGTTTATGGATTGACTGACTGACCGATCAACTGGTTTTTGGACCACACCCAGTGATGTGCAGGGGTTACTCCTGACTCTGCACTCAGAAATTGTTCCTGGAAGGCTCAGGGGACCATATGGAATGCGAGGAATCAAACCTGCATCTGTTCTGGGTTGGCTGCATGCAAGGCAAATGCCCTACCACTATGTTATCTCTCCAGTCTCCCATAAGTAATTTCTCTACCAACCAGTCTGCACCAAGAATCAAAGGCAGATATCACTGAATAATACTAATGGCTTTCAAGCTTCTAAATGACAATTTTATGGTTAAAAGAAGGCCATATCTAGTCTCCTCTATACATAGGGCACCTCACTGTATGCTAAGAATAAAAAAAAACTTTCAGGATGTTTTTTGATATTAGTGAATGCCTAAAGAATTATGACACTTTACAAAATGAAATCTTTTTCAAATTTCAATAATGCTGATTGTGTCGTTTTGGGGGTGTCAAATTGTTAATAACTAAAGCTATCTGAAACCAAATAAAGTTTTAGTTTGGGATCAAAAACAAACAAACAAAAAAAAAGAATTATGACAGAACAAAAGAAGAAATAGACAATGTAACATTACTCCTTTCAATATACCTTTCAAAGATGGGGTTCCTTCTCTGTGCAGGGATTGAATCCAAGGTCTCAAACATGTATGGCATGTGCTCCAACACAGCCACATTCTAGACTCCAATGAATTGATTCGAAAGCCTAGTAGTAGTGATTATCAGGTAAGTCCATGCAAACACTTAGCAACTGGAAGAATATTGAAACAGACTGTTTTTCGACTGTGACAAAGCTACCCAAGACTTGATATATTTTTTTCCAAGTCAAAATAATTGTATGTGGCTTACATTGTTATGAATAGCTTTCAAAAATAACCCTCTTCTTAAGAAATCAACATTAGTGCAGACATGTCAGACTTTTTTTGCTATGCCAGTAGCCTATTAATGTAGAGAAACACTTCTATAGCAGCCCCTTCTGCAGTGAGATGGGCATTATTCCATTCAGAAGGCATGGTCCTGAAAAAGAAAATTTTTTGATGAGTTGAAATAAAAGATCAAATGTCCAGGTGAAAACATTTCAGAAATCGTCTTGAATTTTACAATTGCCACAGCTTTTTGCTTGGAAAGGAGAACAGGTTTGGCCTGAGAATCATTTATGAAAATGTATCTGATCTCATCCTGTTTCACTCAGAGGAAATACCATGACACTACATGATTACATCCCTATCACTAGCTTACTTGTTAGCCTATCAAGCAGCATATTAACATGATTTATACTTCCAGAACCTTTTTATTCCTATTTTTTCTATTGAAAGAAAATCATTCTATTGCTTTAGAGGCCAACGGTGTAGTACACCTGCCAGGGGCAAACTAGGCCTGAAAATAAAATCTAGGACGATGATATTTCTGAGACCTAAAATGAGACCCAACTCTCTTGGCTGCTCAGAGAAGATCTTGACATTATGTTTCTGAGAACCATCAGCACTATGAAGCTCAATATGGACATTCCCAAGTTAATATAGTCACCAACAATTTCACATTTAGTCAATTTCCCTTTGTTCTCAAACCCATATCTCCTTTCTGTGCTTTTTTTCATAATTGACTCAAATTGGGAAGTATTCACTTTATGCCCCAAATTTCCCTATCATTTCACCAGTATACAGGATGAGCTGGTGGGGAGGAAATGACATAGGGGTTGGGAGGTTGTGAGATTATGATTATGGTCCTAGCATCTCCCTAGAGAGATAGATGATATTTTCGTGTCTCATTTGCATCCCTACCTCTAGGAAGTCTATATCTATCGATATTTCCTCTTTAACACATCTCCCCTGGAAAGTCTCTGAATGATTCCTGTTTCTCTCTTCTGCTTTTTATGAGTTTGCCCTTATAGAACAAAAGGATTCACTAAGAGTCTTGATATTAGTCCCCAAGATTTTGTTCAGGGTTAGAGCACCTGTCTAGAATGTAATGTAAGACATGAGTTTACCCCTCAGCCCCAACCACCACTACCACTCCCCCAAAATATAAATTATTTATAATTTTTATTCTATTAAATTTTATATTATAGAATTTTATTGCTACTGCTATGTATAAATATAAAATATAATTTAGTTTGATCTTCTAAGCCTATTTGATCCAAAGGGTAGTTCCATTTTTCTTACTAAGATTAGGAACTGAAGTTTTGGGGTAACAGTAGAGATCTTCCCTTTGAAAGCATCTCTTTCCTCTGCAGCTCACCTTGCCTTCACATGCAAATTTAAACAGTCTTCCTTAGGAAGTATTAATTCTCTTTCTCATCTCAAGCACCAATACCATTTGGTATAGATAGTTTCTATGCACCTTGGACTGCCAATGATGAAGTATATATACTGTTGTTTCTTAGGTCTGGTTGTCCAGTTTCTGAAATTCTTACCAGTTAGGTACTTTCCATGAATGAAGATAATAGTTTTCACTGACTATGCAAATCCTCTGGCTTCCCCTTCATACCTTTAATTAATTATCAAGGAAATGAAGACACTTGAAGACTCGAGCTCCAGTTCCCCTTGCTCAGTCAAGTCTCATCATCCCAGACTCTTAAATTAGACACCTAACTGATCTTCCAGCTCTCCTGTCTCACTTTCTAAATAAAATGTCATTGCTTAAAATCAAAGATGTGGGGGCCGGAGCTGTGGCACAACGGTAGGGCTTTTGCCTTGCACATGGCTACCCTAGGACAGACCACGGTTCCATCCCTCGGCGTCCCATATGGTTCCCCAAACCAGAAGCGATTTCTGAGTGCATAGCCAGGAGTAACACCTGAGCATCACCGAGTGTGGCCCAAAAACCAAAAAAATAAAAAATAAAAAGTGTGAACACATGCCTGCAGGATAAAGCCCAAATTCCGATTAATCACCAGTTCCCATCTTTGCAGCTTTTGCCCTCACTATAGCTATCCTACAGCATTTTATCCAAATTATTTTGTTCCTATTTGTTCATACATTTTTCTTTTATCTATTTCTTTCATCTTTTTATTTTATCATATTTTATATTATATAATATTATTGCTACTGCTATGTGTATATACACACATATACATATATATATATAATTATACACACACATACACACACACACACATATATATATATATCAGAACGGCTAGGAAGATCACAATATATTTATATAAAATCTAAGTTAGTGTGATCTTCCTAGCCGTTCTAATACAAAAAGTAGTTCCATTTCTTTTACTTAGATTAGGAACTGAAGTATCGGGGTGACAGTTTCCTCTATTTGAATATGTTAGCAAGTGCAGATCTTTTCACTGCATTGTCCTCAGTCATTCAAAATTGAAAGCAAGTACCAAAGAGCAAATGGCCAAATTTAATAAAAGACTTTACTTAGGGAAAAACAAATAGAGAGACAAGGAAGATAGAAAAGCTTCCAGGTTATAGGAAGAGGTTCCTTGAGTAGGATTCCTGAGAAAGGCTGAAGCTCTGCTTCTTTTATACTGTTTTCAGAAATGTGGGGTCGTGAGCATTTTTGGGGAGGGGGGTCACACCCAGCAGCGCTCAGGGGTTACTCCTGGATCTATGCTTAGAAATCGCTCCTGGCAGGCTTGGGGGACCATATAAGATGTCAGGATTCGAACCACCGTCCTTCTGCATGCAAGGCAAATGCCCCACCTCCATGCTATCTCTCCAGCCTGGTGATCATTTTTTAATTATGCTCAAAAATGTAGGCAATTAAAAATGAGAAAGAAGGGCCCGGAGAGATAGCACAGCAGTGTTTGCCTTGCAAGCAGCCGATCCAGGACCAAAGGTGGTTGGTTCAAATTCTGGCGTCCCATAAGGTCCCCCGTGCCTGCCAGGAGCTATTTCTGAGCAGATAGCCAGGAATAACCCCTGAGCACTGCCAGGTATGGCCAAAAACAAACAAACAAACAAACAAAAAAACAAAAAGCAAAAAACATGAAAAAGAAGATGCTGAGATTTAGCAGGGTTCAAGTCATCTGGGTTACCAGGTTACTCAGGCTCACCTTCCCTCACTCATAATAGTCCATGTTGGTTATTCATTCATTTAAGTTGTATCCCACCTTTCACCCTGGATGTTCTCGTATGTCTCTGTCACTAATAATAGCCAGTCTGCACAAGTCTACATCTAAATGACACTTCAAGACTCCATCAACAAGTGAATACCCTTATAAGCCATATAAAGATCCAATTCTTCTGTCACTCCATCATCCATTCATAACTGTTTCTCTAGACATCTAGAGGGGAGTGGACTAAGCTAGTGATTCTATTGTTTTTGTTTTTATTTGTTTGTTTGAGGGTTACTCCCAGTGATGCTCAGAGAATATTCCTAGTCCTATATTCAGCAATCACTCTGGTGAGGCTTAGAAGATCAGAGTGGAGTTAGGGATCAAATTCAGATTGTCTACAAGCAAGGCAAGTGCCCTACCCTTTGTACTATCTCTCCAGCCCCTAAACAAGTGGTTCCAAACTGAACAATCCACTATCATTTCAGCAAGGGATATTGGGTCATGCTTAAGAGATTTCTTTTAGCTGCAACACAACAGATGTGTAAGATATTAATAACCACTAAATTATAAATAAATATATAATATATAAATAACATATATTTATATATAAATAATTAATAAATTGAAGTCAGAGATACTACACAAGATCCCATAGTGCACACAGCATCTCCTTCCCTTCAGCCCAGACCCATTTAGTCAAAATGTCAATAAGAGAGCTGGAAAGAGCTTTATAGACTGAACATGTGTCTTGTATGCAGAAGGCCCATATATGACTTCACATGGCCCTCAGAGCACTGTTCAAAACAACTCCTGAGCACAGAGCCAGAAGTAGTCACTGAAAACTACCAGGTATGACACAAAGCCAAAACAAAATAAACAAAATAGTTTTTTTTAATGCCAGTAGTGCTGAGGTTGATAAATCCTAAGTTAAACAAATTCATTTATTACTGTCAGTTCTCAAACTCCACTGAATTGACAGTTAAGATATTTAGAAAAATTGAAAATGATAGAAGACCAAAGCATACGAGAGGAGAAAAAAGTGAAAGAGAAGAGCAGATTTTTGCCTGCATAAGACAGATGGTAAAGCCTGGTATTACATAAAAACAGCCATTTAACCTGATCCTCAATGGTTTTATTTGTTTATGTAATTTGTTGACCCAAAATTTTTTTCTTTACATTCTCATACTTGAGCCAATCTTAAAATAGTTAAAATCCAACTGATTCTTCAGAAATTGGTAATAATGCCAATTTCTTTTAAAAATTGCCTATGTACTTTTCTTCACTCTTTTAATCAGAGGGTTTCTTTATATATAGATGCATATAAAAAGATGAACTGAAGAAAGTGATGTCCTACTTCTGGGGCCAGGAAATGGTGCCTCTCAAAGCATATTCATGTCACAGAATTCTGGAAAGAACTGGAAAACTCCATTCTTTTTGAAATGCTGTGAAAGGAAGGTTTGGAAATATTAGAGTGGGGATAGGGTATGCAATTTCATTTTCTTTTCTTTTGTTTTAAGGTCATATACTCCTGTACCTAAGGGTCATTCTTGACAGTTCTCAGAGGATCATTTGATGCAGGGGACCAGCTTCAGGGCCTGAATCACACATGCAAGACACATGCTATACCATTGAGTCACATCCTTGGACCCCAAAATCTTATAAAATTAGTCAAATACCTAGACTCCTAATTACACCCAAAGTGTTGGAGCAGCTTCTCTTCAGCTTCTCTTGTCTTCTAGAGAAAACAAACTAGAAATTTCTGTAGATGACAGAAATGCATGAGCAAGTGAGTTTCTTGTTGACATTGAAGGAATTAGTTCACACTGAAGAGTAAAACTCGTGTGCCATTTCTCATAACTTCAGATTATTCTTGACCAGAGAAATAGAACTTCTGGTTAAAAAACACTTAGGATATGGTGATTTATGAGTTCCCCATTTTCAGACTCTTTTAAGTACTTCAACTTTGCTCATAAATGGGAAGTCATCAATAAACATGTTGAGCTTTCTTTATCATGTTAGTGCCTCACTTTTTTTTTTTTTTTTTTTTTTTTTTTTTTGGTTTTTGGGCCACACCCGGCGGTGCTCAGGGGTTACTCCTGGCTGTCTGCTCAGAAATAGCTCCTGGCAGGCACGGGGGACCATATGGGACACCGGGATTCGAACCAACCATCTTTGGTCCTGGATCGGCTGCTTGCAAGGCAAATGCCGCTGTGCTATCTTTCCGGGCCCATTGCCTCACTTTTAAGTAATTAAGGATCAAACATTTGAAGAAAACTAACTTAAAACACAAAAACTAGAACCAGTTGACAAGCAAGTAGAAAAGAAGCTCAGAAGAAGCAGAGGCCAGGTTGGGAGAAGGAGTTAAAAATAATATAAAAATGACTCCTAGGGCCCGGAGAGATAGCACAGCGGCATTTGCCTTGCAAGCAGCTGATCCAGCACCAAAGGTGGTTGGTTCGAATCCCGGTGTCCCATATGGTCCCCCGTGCCTGCCAGGAGCTATTTCTGAGCAGACAGCCAGGAGTAACCCCTGAGCACTGCTGGGTGTGGTCCAAAACCAAAAAAAAAAAAAAATGACTCCTAGATTTGAGCAGCACAACTGAAAGGGCCTTAAAGGTACTTTTTTTTTTTTTTTTCAAACACTGAAGCAAATAACTACAGAACACACATTGGAAAACAGGATTCAGGAAGAGACTTGGGTTTGAGATGATGGGAAATCAAACAGTTGGTAGCTGAGCAGCTAGCTGATAAAGAAGGTATTAACTGGTGTGAGAAACCAATGTGATCAACAGAGTTTATCCTTGATAAATTATTCACCATAACCTGTACTATAATCCTTTCGCTTCTTTTCTTCATTAAATCCTTGGTATTGTCTACATTATTTAACCTGCTTTATTTAAGTTCTTTACTGTTGAAGCATGAAAATGTATTGACAGACTATGAGGTATCTAGTGCTTCTCGTGAGATATCAGCCATCTTTTAGCTTCATTCAGAGTCCCATATAGGATCTTTAAATTAACAGACCCAGCTTAAACTCCTACTTACTTTTAAGAGTAAGTTGGCAGGGCACCCTCATCTGACTGCTTGAAAGAAATTGCCCTGGCACCATCCAGAAGGCTGTCAAATCTATCTAAGGCAGAGGGGGAACTACAAGATGACCCCATCTTTGAAAATTGTTCACAGTTGCAGTAAATATGACTAACCTCAGTTTCTTGTGTTTGGCATGTGATAATACACAATTTCTTCAATATTGTATCTCTTTATTTTACACTTCACAGAGGTATCAGGAGTCCAACAACTATCCTAACAATGTGAATGAATGAGGGAAGTAGAAAGCCTGTCTAGAGTACAGGTGGGGAGGAGGAAGATTTGGGACATTGATGATGGGAATGTTGCACTGGTGAAGAGGGTGTTCTTTACATGACTGAAATCCAATTACAATCATATTTGTAATCACGGTATTTAAATAAAGAAATTTAAAAAAAGAACCAGAGAGGATGCCATGAGGACATAGAGTGGTCAGTATAAATATACTGAGTGGGGATGAGAAAACTCGATTTAAAACCTTAATAAAGGAAACATAAATAAAAAGAAAGCTTTCTCTAGAATAGATTAAAAAAAAAAGAGTCCAACAACTGCAATCTCCATATCCAAGATGGGAACCCCTAAACAATCCCACTCTATTCTTTGATCTGAATTTCTGGGAGTAACATATCCCTGTCCCTTGCTGTTTCTGCTATTGATTGGTCTATGCTGTCTGATTGGTCCATGCAAATACAAGTTTGTGAGACTGACCTATTATATCACATATGCAAATGAAGGCTCAGCCAGATAATTTGATCTCCCCCTTCCCTCGTTATGTATTTCCTTGTAACACCAGTACATAAAAAGCATCAGTGTATACTATACCATCATGTTCAGGGCACTTTCTCCAAGAAACTTGCTCATCAATCCAAGGCTAAACGATGGTGCTAATGCACCAAAATCCTTGGGTGATTCGTTTCTGTCCTAAGAGCTGAAAGGAGAATAAGTGCAGAGATATTCCCTCTTTCTTGCCAAGCCTCAGCCGTGATTGCAGGTATGCCTGGAGCCTGGAGTCCTTTGGCAGAGCTGATGTTCCAACTGATGTCCCTGTCCAAGACTATGGCCCCTTAGGGAAAGGACAAAGCTAAGGAGTGTCCTGGAAGCCAGGCGCTATAAGCCAACATGGGCAGTAAAAATGCACGAGTCAAACTGGTCATTCTAGGAGTTGAGACATTGCACATTTGGGGCCAGTCTGCACAGCTCCAGTATTAAGAATCTCAGAGCCACACACCCCCAAAAAGTCTCTCTATGGCAGAATTTCTGCTGTCCCTCTAATTTGACACGAGTGGTGTAGTGGCTGGGTCTGACCACACACCAGCAGACAGGCCACAAGCTTGAGAGACTTTGCAGCTACTCCTTGCTTTGTGAGCACAACTTTGAAAATCAGGCCCAAGGGACTATTTACAGAAAAACAGCACATACATAAACAAGCAGGAACCAGAGATATCACACTTCCAAAGCTAGAATGTATGCTTTGCATGATGGAACCCTTGGTTCCATTCCCAGAATACAAAGTCGCCCCACAGCACAAGGAGTGACCTCAGAGCACCATACTAGGAGTAGCCCCTGAGCACTGCTGGGTATAGCCCCCAAGCCATAATTAATTAATTATATTTCAGGAGGTTCAGTTTCTCCCTGATATTGAAGTTAATTTGGACAAGGAAGAAAGGTGATGGGAAGGGCTGCCAGCATGGAATAAAACTGAGCTGAAAAGATGGGCTGTCTTCCAGTTCTCTGCAATTTGGATCATGATGATTCTTTGCCAAAAGACATCTACAGGTGGCCCAGTCTGCCTCCCTACCACTCACGATGGCTACTTCCCCCTGCTTTCTTATTGCCTTTGACACACCACCTTCTACCTCACGAGACACTTGTGTCTGGGGAGCCCACAGCCAGCCTCCCCTCTCCTCCTCCTAAGTGCATACTACAGGAGTTCCATTGCCTATCCAGCTTCCAAGATGACTCAGAGTGTCCTATCTATGTCCTTGTTTTAGCCTAGCTATTCCCAGAATCTACCATGAGGTGAAACTGTCTTTGTCTTCTCTAAGACTAAGAGAGAACTCAAAAACAACCAATAAATGACCAAGAGATGATGAAAACATACAGACAACAGCTATTCTCTGGAAGCAAAATAAAAGCCTGGGAAAGATGGTATGTGTGGAGTCCAGGCTTTGCAAGGACTCTGAGACTCCAGGAGAGCATGGATCTTAGGATGAATGAGGCAAAACAGAGCTGAATTCTGCTGGACAAGCAAGGACTACCAGAGGAAGGGATTGAGAGGAAACTGCACAATTGGTTAGCCACTTGCAAAAAAGCGAACTTAGACACCCAGCTAACATCATGTACGAAGGTAAAATATAAATGGAGGGGGTGGTGGTAAAAAAAAAATCCAAATGAATTAAAGACCTTGATGTCAGACTGGATATCATAAGGTATATAGAACAACACGTAGGTAAAACACTCATGACATTGAGACTAAAGGCATCTTCTTTTTTTTTTTTTTTGGTTTTTGGGCCACACCCGGCGGTGCTCAGGGGTTACTCCTGGCTATCTGCTCAGAAATAGCTCCTGGCAGGCACGGGGGACCATATGGGACATCGGGATTCGAACCAACCACCTTTGGTCCTGGATCGGCTGCTTGCAAGGCAAACGCCGCTGTGCTATCTCTCTGGGCCCAACTAAAGGCATCTTCAAGGTGGAAACTTCACTCTTCAAACAAGTGAAAGCAGAGATTAACAGATGGGAATATATTAAGCTGAGAAGCTTCTGTATCTTAAAGGAAATAGTGCCCAGGATACAAGAGTGGAAGAAACTATTCACCCAATACCCATCAGATAAGTGGCTAATATCCAAAATATACAAGGCACTGACAGAACTTTACAAGAAAAAAACATCTAATTCCATCAAAAAATGGAGAGAAGAAATGGACAATTAGAAAAAAAAGAAATACAAATGGCTAAAAGGCACATGAAAAAATGCTCCACATCACTAATCAGGAAAATGCAAATCATAATAACTATGAGGTACCATCTCACACCACAGAGATTGGCACACATCACAAAGAATGAGAAAAAGCAGTGTTGGCGGGGATGTGGAGAGAATGGAACTCTTATCCACTGCTAGTGGGAATGCCATCTAGTCCAACCTTTATGGAAAGCGATATGGAGATTCCTCCAAAACCTGGAAATTGAGCTCCCATACGATCCAGCTATACCACTCCTAGGGATATACCCTAGGAACACAAAAATACAATACAAAAATCCCTTCCTCACACCTATATTCATTGTAGCACTATTTACCATAGCAAGACTCTGGAAACAACCAAGATGCCCTTCAACAGATGAATGGCTAAAGAAACTGTGGTACATATACACAATGGAATATTATGCAGCCGTCAGGAGAGATGAAGTCATGAAATTTTCCTATACATGGATGTACATGGAATCTATTATGCTGAGTGAAATAAGTCAGAGGGAGAGAGATAGACTAAGAATAGTATCACTCATCAATGGGTTTTAAGAAAAATAAAAGATATCTTTGCACTAATTCTCAGAGACAAAAGAGAGGAGGACTGGAAGGTCCAGCTCACGACATGAATCCCACCACAAAGATTGGTGAGTGCAGTTAGAGAAAAAACTACACTGAGAACTGTCCTAACAATGAGAATGAACGAGGGAAGTAGAAAACCTGTCTAGAGTACAGGCAGGGTGGGGTGGGGAGGAAGGAGATTTGGGACATTGATGATGGGAATGTTGCACTGGTGAAGGGGGATGTTCTTTACATGACTGAAACCCAACCACAATCATGTTTGTAATCAAAGTGTTTTAATAAAGATATTAATTAAAATATTAAATAAAGAGGGAGCCTAGAAAGAACAAATCTTAAAAGGACTATTGACAAAGTTGTTTATTATTGGTGCCTAATTGCCCTGTCCTTCTTCATCTCCCTTTACAATCTTGGGAGATTTGGATGGTTCCTGATGCTTCTGGAGAGAACAAATGTTACCTTCTTCTGGGGAAGAGCCACACCCAGCTGAAACAGGCCACCAGAATCCACCTAAGGGGTGAAAACTTATTTCTTAGAATACTGTCAATATTAAAAATGAAGAAAATAAGCCTAAGAATTCTTAAAGTATATAACTTTGGGAAACTGAGTGGAGGAGGAAAAACACAAATATGAAAGGATGGGGCCAGGGGTCAGGCAATCTCAGGTGCATTTGTGATTAAAAAAATTTAAAAAAAGGTGGAGGGGGGCAGAGAGATAGCATGGAGGTAAAGCATTTGCCTTGTATACAGAAGGATGGTGGTTAGAGTCCCAGCATCCCATGTGGTCCCTTGAGCCTGCCAGGAATGATTTCTGAGCATAGAACCAGGAGGAAGCCCTGAGCACTGCCGGGTGTGACCCAAAACCAATAAAATAAAATAAAATAAAATAAAATAAAATAAAATAAAAGGACAGAACTAAATATCCAAGCCAAAGTCAACAACAATGGAATCAAAAGAACCCAATTTCTAACAATCTAAACTTTAAGTGGGCCTGTTATACTGTCAGGCTAGGAGGCAAATTGTGGTGATTGGGATACACTTTGGGAACATGGTGGAGGGAGATCGATATTGGTGATGAGCCTGATTCATTGTATTTTTGAAATCCAACTATAAAGGACTTTGTAAATCATAATGGTTTCAATAAAATTAAAAAAAATTAAAACAAATAAAAAATTTGGGACCAGAGTGATAGCACAGCAGTAGGCTATTTGCCTGCACATGGCCAATACCAATTATCTCAAAGAAAAAAAATGTTTTTCATCAAAGACCATTGAATAAAACATATAAATAAATGAAAATAAAGGCATGAAGAACTTCTGGGTGTCTTCGACTGGTATGTTGGGGGCTCTGGGCAGGACAGCTAGCCATAGGCCCCCTGGGCTGACCACTTAGTCCAGGGGACTGAGATCCCCCCACACCAGGCGGGTCTTCAGGGTCACGCCTGGTTAATCGGGCCTTGGGGGGAGGAAGGTGAGAAATTCCTCCCTATGCATCCAAAAACTACAGAACCGCGCGGGAGCTTGTGCCCCTGTGCGCACTTCATGTATTAAGAGTACTCCTTATCCTTATGTTATGTTTTGCGTATCCAGAATGTTCATTTTATATTCTGCCCTTTCCCACACCCCTACAAAGCTCTTTTTTACTCCTTAACTCTCTAAACCCCCCCAAACGTCACTAACCTACATTACTCTTTTTAACTTCAATACTGTACAATCCTAATCACAGACCAAAGCCGTGCATTGTGTTTAACAACCCCAAACTCTTTCAAGATACATAAAATGGACACGTATTTCTTTAGAATATTTTGTGTTTTTTCTCTGACAGCTATAATTCTTACTAAATGTTGTCTTATACAGTGACGATTCTAACCACTTTTTATCTTCTCTTTATGAGCTGTTTAACAAGGAATTTTGGTAAAGAGATCCCCAGTTTAATGCTTATGATTGAACCATATCATGGGAATCAGTTGGACTTGTTCTTATGGCCCCCATATGCGCCAATAACAGCATGTGGTATTGCTCCTTTTTTGCATAGGCACATTAAAATGGGAAAATACTATACATACAAATAAGATCCTATCTAATAGAGATTGGAACACACAAATATTGTAGTGCAAAGGGACCTTACACCCTGAACATTGACATAACGACTTGGCACAGACCTCAGAAGAAAGGGCATTTTCCATTCACCCCTGAACCAGGAAAGCCATCCACGAAGCATCCAGGTTTGTCTATAACATCACCTGGAAGCAATCCTCTACCACGGAAGACTCTACACTGCTCAGACATCAACCTGCTCAAAAGAGACTTCCCTTAACACTGAGAAGACTTAACAACAACAACAACAACCTGCTTACAGGACAGGGCTCCCTGCATTGCCCTTTGATTGTGAGTTGAAACGAGAGGACACTCCACATCCTGACTTCAATGTAGGATATGCAGATTCCAGGATCTTTAATACAGAAACATGATACCAACAACAGAGACTGTGTGAAAAATAAAAGTGTGTTGGCACTACAGACAATGTCTTGGATTGGACGATCTAGCTTGCCTGGAGCCTAGAGTTGGTCTTATGCCAGTAAACTTCAGGGGCCGGGTCTCTTTGTATTTAGGCCAAGGTGATTCCTTTCCATGAGCCTCATATTTTGGTGGGCCTATGCAAACAACAATTGCCACTCTAACACCATTTTTACTGTGCTCCTTTGACTCTAATCCTTAAAAAGAACCCACTTAAAATTTGAGGTTAACTTAAGCTAATATGCATGTACATGGAAATGTAAAAAAATACTATGCCTGTAATGTTTAAGGAGTTATGTAAGTTTTATGGCTTTAGATTGCCTTGTGTGCTGTTAAGAAATATAATGTGTTACAATCTGGGGACTTGAGGGACAAAGTAATTGTACATGGATTCTGTCTTATTTATCTTAATGTTCTTTGGCTGAAATTTCAAAGTTAAGATATCAGCAAGGGGACTTCTGAGAATTATGTTATGGGTGATTGTCCTTCAACTGTAACTTTACCTTGTCCTCTTTCTTTGCATCTTTGTTCTCATAATTAAAAATTAAAAATTAAAAAAAAAGAAAAGAAAGGCATGCAACTTATGTAAAACCAAACCTGATAATAATTGTGTGTGTGTGTGTGTGTGTGTGTGTGTGTGTGTGTGTAACCTGAGATCAAGTTGGCATTAGGTTGCCTATAAGAGATTCTATTGGTGGGGCTGGAGAGGAAGGACAAAGGTTAATGTGCTTACCTTGCCTCTGGTTGACCAGATCAGTTCCAACACCACCATCATTATGTACAGTATACCCCGGCACCACCAGTAATGACCTACTGAGTATAGAGTCAGGAATAAGCCCTGAGCACTGCCAAATTGTCCAAATTTCCCCCTCCCCACAAACAATTTTATTGGTATGGTCCTTTGTAATTAAATATGGTTGATTTTTCATTAATTTTGGGGGGAAGTTTTGTTTATTCATTTCTAAGAAATATGTTTTTATATCCTTGAGCTACAACCCCTAGGTGGAGAAAGGATCCTGCACTCTGGTGGGCAGAGGCATTAGACATTTGAAGATAATATAAGAAAGAGGAAATAAACAAGGAGTAATTTAATTTTATCCCAGACTTTGGCATAAGAACAAAAAGAAGAAGGCATTCTTTCTACTGAAAAAAAAGGGCACTATTTGTACCTCTAGAGACTGTCTTGTTCTGAATCATTTCCCATCTGTTTTGTGGGAGAGAAACAAGCTGATATTTTCCCCACCCATCAGGGAGATTTTGTTTTAATTGAAGTACTATTTATGTGCCTAAATAAAGTACAGGAAACCTCCTGAAGTTATTGAAGTGAACAGAAATATGGCAAGGGCACTTTATCACTCACAGTGGTACCATCACAAATTATAGGGAAACTATCTAAAATGCTTGCACAGGATGGTCAGCTATGGAGTATTAACTAGTGCCAAGAGTACCCTGAAAATATTATAGGCTGTGAGACTGTGTCCTGAAAGAACATGAGAAAAAGAATCATGACAAATATTCCTGACTGGGTGGGTATATTATTCCAATCACTGTTGTAAGCACCTTGCCTCAATGATCTCATTTTCTCCTTATAAAGCAAAAAATTTGATCAGCCTGGTTGTACAGATGAAGATGAGATTAGGTGACTCAACCGCCATCACATGTCTAGTAGGAGGCGCCATCCTGGTTCCATCACAGGAACTAGCCCACCATCCTACACAGTCTCTCCACTGTCAGGCCCACATTTCCTCAAGTAAGCACTGTGGAATACCAGGCACATCGTCAGTGATGCCAGCACTGATGCCAAAACAATTCCAGGTTAGATAAACTGTGCAAAACTGGTTGCATGACTCACAGTGTATCTCTGATATTTTACTATGAATTGTGACTGAGCAAGATACAGATGGTGCTGATGATCTGACTTGAACACTATCACAGATTATCCTGGTTCTTTACACCAGTATTAGAGGTCTAGAAAGAAGCACTGGGTAAGGAGAGTGAAAAATTTCCTGCTGAAGAAAATAAAAGGCCTCTTCTAGAAGAGGTCAGGACTGAGGGGCTCAGTGGTGAAAGGCCTACTCTCACCTCTGAAGAGTCTCAACTGAGGCTCAAGGCCAGAGAAAAGCATGGAAGCTGGAAGGGAAGGCAGCACAGAGAAGAGGAGAGGCAAAAGGTGAAACTGGAGGGGTTAAAACAGGGGCAATCTTCAGGAAGGATATTACAGGTCATAGGTAGAAGAATGAAGGACTAAGGTCATAGTTGAATTTTCACAACAAAAACAGAAGGTGTAGAACAGATATCAGGACAAGTTTGAAGTGCAAATATAATAACTGAGTTCAAGGGCCAGAGTGATAGCACAGCATTTTCCTTACATGCAGCCAATCAGGGTTCAATACAGGCATCCCATGTGGTCCCCAGAGCCTTTCAGGAATGATTTCTAAGTGCAGAACCAGGAAACACCTGAACACCTGAACAAGGTATGACCCCAAAACAAACAAACAAATAAAACAAAACAAAAATAAGCTAGGGGGATGGTGCCCCTTGATATCCCACCATGATGAGGTCCTAGGTTCCAATTCCTACTGTCCAGATTCCCTCCAACAACCCCCACACAAACACACACACAATACTGGTCTCAGAATCAAAACTGCAAAGTGGTTGCATTGGTATCTAATAGTTCCAGGAAGCAAGTAGGGGAAAAAATTTTAAACCAATATTCATGGGGAAAAGTCAAAGGGTCAAAAGGTCACAAAAACCAACAACCAAGAGAAAGTCAGACCTGAAACAATTTGAGCAACAAAATAAAGAAGCATTGAATTACAACCCAAAGTATGAAATAATTATCCATGAACCCATTTTAACTAAAGCAAAAAATGGGATAAATAAAAGGGAAGAGGAGGCAAATTTCCTATGCCAAAGAATTCCAAGTAATTTGCAGATCACCTTCAAGGATGGAATACATAAATTCTTGACTTAAGAGTAAGTCCTGTGTAAGGACTATTTTCAAGGAGTCCAGTAGAAAATAGGGCCTAGGGATAAATTCAAAATAGAGAAAACTTACAGGCCCTATCTTAACTAGGAGCTCAAGGTCAGCACTGACAGTGATAAATCATGTTTATAGTATGTGCCTTTGATCTGCAGTGCAAGAATTTACTTTACCTCCCCAAGGCCATAAGTCAAGTCTAATTACAAGGAAAAATAACATTAAAAATTTCTACTGAAAGTACATACTACCAAATGTTCTGGTACTCTTCAAAACTGTGAAAACAAGGGACATCTGAAAAATTGTCATAACCAGAAAGATCCCAAGGAGTCATGACAAGTGAATCAATATGGCACCAGGGGTCAGAAGGGATTCTGGAGTAAAAGTAAAGGGACATGATGTGGAAACTAATGAAAATGAACAAAATATGTGTCTTGGTACTAATCATAAGTTGCTATCTGTTCATAAATAATCCTAAAAAATATATTAGCCAATAAAGCTTGAGAATATGTTCTTCCTTTAACAGTAGGGGAATTGGATGAGAGGTTGTACATAACAATTTTGTCTCTTCTCAGTTTTCCTGTGATCTAATGCCATTCGAGAGTTTATTTTGGAAAATTTCTGAGTTTACCTTTGTCTCCTCACCCCATCTTTAGATGAACTTATTATGGATTGAATTATTTCTCCCAAAAATGATATTCTGATGTCCTAAGAATGTGACTTTTCGAGTTCATTTTTTCAGAAATAATCAAGCCAAAGTTCAGGTCATGATAGTGGTCTTGTTCCAAAGGAATTGGTGTCCTTATGGGAAGGGGGGACTTTGGGCATAAAATTCTATGTGGAAAGAGGACATACAAGGAGGAAACAACCATGTACAAGCCACAGGGAGAAATTTGGACTAGCTCTTCCTGTCCAGCCCTCAGAAAGAGCCAAACCTTGATCTGGAGACTTGTAGCCTCCAGAGTTATAATTATTTTTTTCTTGTCAGTGATTTTATTTAAGCCAGTGCTTTCCAAATTTCTATACCTCTGGGCCTGTGTTGAAGTGATAACTTTTGTGCAGCTTGGTGGTTGAAAACCACTGCTTGAAATCATTCATTTGCTGTTCTTTTTGTTACAAAAGTTCTGGCATACAGTCTGTGTCATACCTTGGAGATATTTAGAGTTTTCTCCTAGTCTGAAAGTAAACAAATGTACAAAAAAACAAAGCTCCAACTTTATGTCTTCTGGTGCATGTAAAAGTTGTATTGACACTGTACTAGTCTTTTTAATGTGCACTGCCATCATCTTCATATCTTGAAAAACAGGGTATATACCTTAGTTTTAAAAAGACCTTAAAGAGGGCCCGAAGAGATAGCACAGCGGTGTTTGCCTTGCAAACAGCCGATCCAGGACCAAAGGTAGTTGGTTCAAATCCCGGTGTCTCATATGGTCCCCTGTGCCTGCCAGGAGCAATTTCTGAGCATGGAGTCAGGAGTAACCCCTGAACACCGCCGGGTGTGGCCCCTCAAAAAACAAAACAAACAAACAAACAAAAAAGACCTTAAAGAGGGGCTGGAGATATAGCATGGAGGTAAGGCATTTGCCTTGCATGCAGAAGGTCAGTGGGTTCGAATCTCATCCCAGATGGTCCCCTGTGCCTGCTAGGAGCGATTTCTGAGCATAGAGCCAGGAGTAACCCCTGAGTGCTGGTGGTGTGACCCAAAAACCAATAAATAAATAAATAAATAAATAAATAAATAAATAAATAAATAAATAAGACCTCAAGGAAAAGATTGTTACAGTGGTTAGGAAACAAGCCTAGCATATGCCCAAATCAATTTCCTGAACCATATGAACCCTCTGAGCATCAGCATATCTGGCCCTAACAGCCCCCAGCACTGCCAGGATAGGCTGGTTATTCCCCAGCGCTCAATGTATTGCATCCTATAGATTTCCTTTAGAAAATCTTAATGCAAACTTTCATCTGAGCTTTCAGTGAGTTGTCATCTTTTTGATGAGGAAGGGACTTGCCTTGGTTAGTTATGAGTGCTGACTTATCAGAGTGAACAGACTGATAAAACAGTGATAAAATACCCACATACCTGCCAAAAGTAAGAGTGGTTATTGAAATTTCATAAAATAAGATGATTATACTGGGGCCAGAGCAATAGTAAGCAGTGGGCACTTGCCTTTGTACATAGACGACCTGGGTAGGTTTGATCCCCAGCCTCCCATTGGTCTCCTGAGCACCACCAAGAGTAATTTCTGAGTACAGAGCAGGAGTAACTGCTGGTGTGACCCAAAAACAAACAAACAAAAGATGATTATGAAATACTCTGCATCAGTTAAATCTTCCTTTCATGAAAGATATCTCAGTAGCATGTGATGTTTCTTAATAGCATTTTATCCACTAGATGACTTCTTTCAAAATTAGGGTCAAAGGGCCAGGAGATGATTCAGTGACTAAAGCACCTGCCTTGCCAGAAGTTTGATGCTTCCCACATGCAATAAGCACAGTTCTGTCCCTTTCCTGTTTGTGCCTGGCAACTTGGGTATCTGTGATCTCTGGGTTGCAAGTGATTTGCTGGGAGCACTGAAGCTAAAGAGCACAATTTCTATTCATCACACAATCAACACCAATGGGGTGAAGAAAGGAATTTAAAGGAGTTTTTAAAATTTACAGCCAGTCTTCTCAAACTTGTTGATGCACTAACAACTAAGCTTATCTAATACTCTAAATCAGGGGTCTCAAACTCGCGGCCTGCGGGCCATTTGCGGCCCTCCGTACAACATTTTGTGGCTCTGTCCTAGAGAATCTTTTTGTTTTGTTTTGTTTTGTTTTAGTTGTTTGGGTCACACCCCCCAATGTTCAAGGCTTACTACTGACTTTGCACTCAAGGATCACCCCGACTTTGCCTCCTGTGGCCCGAAGGTAAATTGAGTTTGAGACCCCTGCTCTAAATCCTATCTTGTCATTTCAATACAGTATCTCCACCAGGAGTAAGTTTCCCTTAAGAAACTACTTTCTTGGGCCAAAGCAGAGGCTTAAGGCATCTACCTTGCATGCGCTAGCCTAGCACGGACCATGGTTTGATCCCCTGGAGTCCCATATGGTCCCCTAAGCCAGGAGCGATTTCTGAGCACATAGCCAGTTGTAGCCCCTGAGCATCACCAGGTGTGGCCAAAAAAAAAAAAGAAACTACTTTCTTTACTCATCATAAGAAGTACCTCCTGGGTCATTAAAGTTCTATCATGTGATTACAGCAGTTCAGTCACATCTTTAGGTTCCAACTCAAATTTTATTTGGTTCACTTACTATTTTTACCACATCTGCGTCCTTGACTTAAAAATTGATCTCTTAAAGTCATCCTTAAATATTGCATTCAGGGGCCGGGTGGTGGCGCTGGAGGTAAGGTGCCTGCCTTGCCTGCGCTAGCCTAGGACGGACCGCGGTTTGATCCCCCGGCGTCCCATATGGTCCCCCAAGAAGCCAGGAGCAACTTCTGAGTGCATAGCCAGGAGTAACCCCTGAGCGTCACAGGGTGTGACCCAAAAACCAAAAAAAAAAAAAATATATTGCATTCAAACTTTTTTTTTTTTGGTTTTGGGGTCACGCCTGGCAGTGTGCTGGGGTTACTCCTGGCTCTGCACTCAGAAATCGCTCCTGGCAGGCACAGTGGACCAGATGGGATGCCAGGATTCAAACTACTGTCCGTCCTGAATTGGCTGCATACAAGGCAAACACCCTACTGCTGTGCTATCTCTCCCGCCCCAGAATTCAAACTTTCTTAAGCTCCTATATGTTGATATTTTTTAACCTCCTCCCATGAATCATGAATATTTCCACTAGAATCTTAAATGATAAATCCTTACCAGAGGGCTTGCCATGATCTTTTCCTAGATTCATCCTAGAAATCTTATCTGTGGCTGATATAGTCTATGTAAGGTGTTCTAACAAAATACTGGAGAGTTTATCAATGAGAAAAACTTGTTTTTCACCATTCTGGAGGCTGGAAGTCTAGGATCAGGGTACCAGCATGGTTAGATGAAGGACCTCTTCAAGGTTGCAGACTGTCTTCTGGCTGGGTCTCTCATTTAGAATAAGCAAGCGAGTTCTGATGGTCTCTTATAAGAGCCTAATCCCATTCACAAGGGTTCCACCCATGATCTAAGTATTTCCCAAAGGCACCACCTCCATAATCACATTAGCCATTAGGATATCAACATATTGATTTGAAGATGGGAGGGGAACACATACGTTTAAATTATAGCAAAGGGGCAAAGACCCAAACCTTAGAGGTTGAGCTCCCAGTATTATAAAGGGAGATGGGAATTTAAAGTTTCCTTGGAATTCTTGTTTTTTTTTTTTTTTTTTGGTTTTTTTTTGTTTGTTTGTTTTTTGTTTTTTTTAGGGTGGTGATACCTGGCAGTGCTCAGGGGTTACTCCTGGCTCTACGCTCATAAATCGCTCCTGGCAGGCTCGGGGGACAATATGGGATGCTGGGATTCGAACCACCATCCTTCTGCATGCAAGGCAAGAGCCTTACCTCCATGTTATCTCTCCGGCCCCTCCTTGGAATCCTTGTCCTGCTTAAACTGGCATCCCAGTAACATAGATACTCTTAAAATTGTACCTTACACACCACAACTTAAAATTGCTAAAAGAATCCCTATAACAGATAGTGAAGAAGCATCACTGTGAAGTCAGACCACTTGTATTTAGCATCTCAAAGAGAAACAAACAAAAACCAGCAGCAAGAAGGTCAGTGATCCCCAGGGACAGGGATTGACCTTCTTATTCTGGCCACAATCATCTTATAACCTTACAGAAGAGGCTGGTGTCCCTTGACAGGCCTGTGGAGGAAAGTTTCACCCTTGAAACCAGAAGCTCAAATCAACATTAAATTTTATTTAAAGACATAATACTCAAATATTAATGATTAGACTATTAAAAACTCTGGAATATTCTCAAAATGGGGGCAGGCCAAGTTTCCCCACCCCTCCACCACCTGCCCCAGGAAAACCCAGCAACTCACCTACCATGTTGCCAGCAAAAAATAGCCCAGCATCACAATTAAACTCCAAAAGAACAAGATGGCTGCTGCATCTTTCCAAGGAGATTGGTCTAGCTCAGTGGTCGGCAACCTTTTTTTTTTTCAACTGAGCCAAATCTCGCCAAAACCATGATTGAAATTTTGAGAGCCACACAGGGCGCGCACTGACAGAGGCTAGGAGCAGAGTCCTGATTCGTGGAGCGGCCGCCCAGCACACAGAAGAGCCAAATTAAAAGTGTAAAGAGCCATATGTGGCTCTCGAGCCGCAGGTTGCAGACCACTGCTCTAGCCTGACAACTCCTGGGCCTGGCAGGCCAAGTTTCCCCACCCCTCCACCACTATCCAGGAAAACCCAGCAACCCACCTACCATGTTGCCAGCAAAAAACAGCCCAGCATCACAATTAAACTCCAAAAGAACAAGATGGCTGCTGCATCTTTCCAAGGAGATTGGGCTAGCCTGACAACTCCTGGGCCTTCTCAGAATGGAGGCAGGCAGACTTCCTTTTATGCCCAAAGGCACAGCAGCCCACAGCCACACCCAACACTTTCTAACACAGAAATGACCATCTCCACAACTGAATCTTGTCAAACTTCCAAGTTACCAAATTGTTATAGATTCATAGATCCTTTATATGGCTGTGCAACACCTCAGAATTTAAAAGTACTGTCAACCCAGTGGGATTATAGCAAATTTGAAGGGAAAGTTACATAGGAGACCCCGTAGCTCAATGATTCTAAACAATAACACGAAGGCTCAATCAATATCAACTAACCCAGTAAATCCTCAATGATTTTTAAGAACATCACTAAAGATATAATATTGATCAAAAATGGACTCTTATTGATCTAAGTTTTGATAATTCTAATTGCCTTTGTGTTATAACAAACAATGTGAAGTAAATTTGTTAGGTGGCAGGTTGGGGTGATGGGTAGGAAACTGGGGACATTGGTAGAGGAAAGGTTCCTTTGGTAGTGGGATTAGAGGGAGAATATTGAATGTTTGAAACAACTATATTCTGAATAACTTGGTAAATCATGGTAATGATTTAAATAACTTAAATTTTATCTTAAAAAAAGAAAGGAAATATTGTAGACATCAGTGGAATGGGCACTGTTCACACAAAAAAATGTCCCACAAATGCTGCCATGGCAAAACTGGAAGAGTCACCACTATTACCCAGGTTAGATTCCTGGCATCTCATATGTTCCTCCAAGCTTACCAAGAGTAATTCCTGAGTGCAGAGTTTTAGGAGAGTAGCTACTGAGCACTGCTAAGTGTAGCTCCAGATCTCAAGTCCCTGCACTGGAGTTCACATCCACTCCTACAGGAAGCATTCTGACACTCGGTGAATTCCAAAATGGGACCCCATTTGGCTCCCTGCCAAGCCTATCCCCGAAGGCCTCCAAGTTGTCGTTCATCTCACTTTCTTTGCCCAACCATGTCTCCTGAAAGGGAGAGATGCAGGACACACTGTTTCCTCATCTTCCCCACTTGTCAGCACCCTTGGAAGTAAAGGATGCAGAACTGATGGGTTCCACCCAGCTTCCTGGAACCGTTAACTGGTGCACACAGCAGATTTGGGTTCTGATTATTATATCAAAAACATCAATTTGTGCTAGGAGCCAAGGTGGGGTCATGGAGGGTGAGGGGGTTACTGTGTTTGTGCTTTGGAAAGAAGGTGCTTTCCACCTGAGGAATAATTACACTCAGAGTTAGATTCCAGGATAACCTCACATCAAGCCAGATAAAAATCAACTCAGGGGCATTTAGAAGAATCTAAACAAAGGTATTTATGGCTCCATGCCATAAGTAAAAGCTCCATGCCCCACCAAGGGATCCTTGAATTGGAGCTTGGGAAGCAAAGGAAATATTTCCAAGGAACTAAGTGAACTCCGCACCCCACTTCCCATACACACACACCTTCTTCCTCTTTTCTCCCCTCTTTCTTCCCCTTTTTTTTTCTGTCTGCCCTATTGTAGCCCTTTGTACTACTGCAATAAATGGAAGCAGACTTCAAAAAAAAAAAGTAGCATTTATCTAACCTTTATAATAAACAAGGAAAACATAATTTTTTAAAGGGCTTTCCATAAAAATAAGCATCTCCAGACTTCTGGTCCAACCAGGCAAGCCTCTCCTTTCTGGTGAAGACAATACTGTTGAGAGCCCAAGCCAAAAGATTTGAAAACCCGACAACCACTAGTCTTGTTTCATGTCCTGATTGCACCATTGGTTACCACGATGTTGAATCAGCATTCTATAGATCACATAAAGGTCAAGCCTATCTCTGCAAAGTGAAAGTGCTGAATTATATTGAAACTGCAGAGGGAAAAAAAATAAATAAAACCAACCTTGCCTCCAAAGTCTAAGTACCAGTTTTGTTGAAAGCTTTTTTTTTATTTTTTTTAATCTGGAATTACAGTAAACTCAATGTGGTTGAAGAAGATGGAGTTCTTGGTAATTTACTCTTCCACTACCTCGGGTTACCGCACATACCCTCTGGTCCTTCCTCCTCTGTCTGGCCTTTGTTTTCCCTGAGTTAAAGCTCCCATTGGCTCCATCCACAGACAGACCCAGACTTGCTCTTCTCTGGTTGGGCTCAGAGGGTAGTGACCTCAGATACCCTAAGGTAGGTGTTAGAAAGGTAGCCAGAGCTAGAGGGAGTTGTGTGTGTGTGTGTGTGTGTGTGTGTGTGTGTGTGTGTGTGTGTGTGTGTGTGTGTGTGTGTGTGTGTGTGTGTGAATGTATATGTGTTTGTGACTGTCTGTCTGTCAGTCTGTCTGTTTGATGGAAGTTTTTGGAACACAACTGCCCCCATCCAGTGCAGCACAAGAGGGTCAGGCAGGTGGCAGGTCTGTGTTCAATTCACAGACCTATGTACCTGGTTGCTCCACCTAGATATAGTCGAGGGTGACAGCTGACTCCCAATCCTTGATTTGGTACTTGCTGGTGTTCATTATTGCCAACACTGGCTAGTTTTAGATAGAATGTGTACTGTCCTTGACCTCTAAGCCCTGGACCACCTGCTCTCCTTCTCCAGTCTGGTGCCAGTGAAGCATGGAGGTCAGTGCCTATGTCCGAAGAAGTTCCAAATCATTCCTTACCTCCCCTATTTACACCCTTTACACTCTATTCCCATTTCAGGCTGGAGCTTCCTGCCCTTATGCTCAGACAAGCTCCTAGTACATGTTTCCATGAATGTTGAATTTTCCAAGAACAAAATACATGATTAAGTATGTTGAGTTAGATCCTCTTCTTGGTCATTTCAGAGATGCTTCAAAGTCTCAGTGAGCCTTAGACTCTGCTTCTGGAGTATCAAGGCTCTGGGAGAACAGAAGATCCAAGAATAGAATAAGAATAAAGAACTGAAGGGCCAGAGCAATAGCACAGTGGGTAGGGTGTTTGCCTTGCACGCAGCCAACTTGGGTTCAATCCCTTATATCCCATATGTCTCCCAAGCCTTGTAGGAGTGATTTTTGAGCACAGAGCCAGGAGTAACCCCTGAGCACCACTGAGTGTGGCCTCAACACAAAGAAACAAATGGCAACAACAAAAAGGATAAAGATCTGAATGATACTGATCCTAAAACGCATCTGGAAATGGAGTGACTTCAAGTAAATTGTTTAATTTTTCTATTTTTTTTATCTGAAAACAGGACAATTATACTTTATCCATGGTATTTCTTTGGACGTTAAAGATCATACGTATAAAAGAACTGTATTAATTAAAACCAAAGAATACAGGGGCAGGGTGTCATTTGCACTAATCAACCTAGATTCAATCTCTGGCACCCCAATTGGGTCCCCTGAGCTGCTGGACACAGAGTCATGAGTAAGCTCTACATACCAAGGAGGATAACCTCCTCTCCCCCAAAAGATACAAGACATTTTAGGGCTGGAAATATAATGAAGAGTGGGCCATGTTCTTACCTTGCATGCAGCTAACCTCGGGTCAATCATCAGTGCTCCATATGTTCCCTTAAGCTCTGCAAGGTGTGATCTCTAAACACAGAGCCAGAAATACCCCCTGAACAATAAAAAAAAAAAAAAAAAAAAGCTCACGGAGATAGCATATGGCTATGCCTTGCACATGGCCAACCCTGGTTCAATCCACACCAAGGTCCTTCAAGCAACAAGCAACCCTGGATGCCCCCAGCACCATTGATGTGGTCGAAATAATTCCCAGTACCACAGAGCCTGATCCATATTGTATCCTTGGGCCTTCACATTAAACCACCACTTGGCTGAGAATCATTAGGAGGTACGCCCAACCTTGAGTATCGCTTGGAAGGACCCTCAAAAAATTTAAATAAGTAAATATTACTAATATTAATTTAACATTTCCTTCTCCACCAAACTAGAGAGTTGGCCTTATTTAACTGTCAAAAGGTCAGGGCAGGCAGAAGATTCCTAAATTATCATTCTATGATTCACTATCTGGCTTCCCCAGTAGAAATTAACGTCTTGCAGTCAGACATTCTCTGCTTCAGCTTCTCTGTATATCTGCACTGACAGCTATATAACCTGTTCCTGTGACATGAATGTCAGTGGAATCTGTGACTTTGAGCCACTGCCTTGCTCTCCTGTCCCCATTTGTGTCTCTAATACACATCTCTGTGTATCTTTGAAGGTAGAATCATGCCAACCTGCCAAGAGCTATCATGAGTGGAAAGAACTGCTCCCTCACTCTCTTTCCAAAAGTTTAGAGTGAGGATTTGTCCTATAAATATAGGTTAAGTCAGTAAAACCTGAAGGCTTTCTAATGCCTCTGTGGCTCCTCCCCCAATTATGCCTTCAGCTGGATCAACCCAGCTGTTCAGACCACTCAGAAGTAGCTACTATTCCCACCAGCCCATCAGCTGTCACCTATTAGGACACTGTATCTCCAGGAGGCCAAATGAAATGCAAGAATTTCCCAAGAAGACAATTAAATGGTAGCTAATTCTTCCTTTATGCATCCATTCACATTCCAGCCATTCCTTTGCTTTTTAATATTGATTTTACTCCCCCAAATGACAGTCCACTTTTACAGATCCACTCTGAAGAGGTAGGAATTTAAGCAACAACATTTAAGAATGAATAGTAAAATAGGCATAAGTTGGTAAGTAGATGTGATCTAATGAGCCACTTACCACTCACCATGCCCTGTGGGAGATTAACATTGAAAAAAACATAGTCCTTATTGTCAAGAAGTTTATAATCAAATAACCATATGCGTTGATTATTTCTAGGCAGCTCCTAAATTAGAAAAATATTGAGTCCCTAAGGCATCTTTTAAAGAAAATGATTTTGGGAGACAGGGAAGTAACCCAATAGTAAAGCACTTGCTCTGCATGTTTAGACCCTGGGTTCAAATTCTACCACTACCAAAATAAATAAATTAATAAAAACAGAGGCAATGATTGTTATGTTGTTGTTTGCTTGCTTGCTTTTTGGTTACACTCAATGATGCTTAGGGCTCAGATCATTCTTGGTGGTGCTCAGGGGATATGAGGGTGCCAGGAATTGAATCTGGAACAATTGATGCTAAGGAAAATACTCTATTCATTTTACTATTGCTCTAGCCCTAAAGGCAATGTATAAATGCAAAAAAATTCAAAATAAAAACTATATGGTTAGGGCCAGAGCAATAGTACAGCAGGTATGGTGTTTACCTTGTAAGTGAACAACCTAGGTTCAATTCGTAGCATTCATTGAGCACCAACTGGAGTAATTCCTGAGTACAGAGCCAGGAGTAAGCCCTAAAAATCGCCACATATTTCTCACCAAAATTATATGTTTAATAGTTTTCAAGTTCAGTCTCCCCAAAATGACTCCATACACAATACACTTTTCATACAACATAGTGCCATTTAATTCCACTCACCTATACATTTATCTAACTTTATTATTATATCATTTATAACTTTTGATTTCATTTGGACCATACCCAGCAGTGCGGAGTGGGGTAGAAGTAGGGCCTTTAAGCTCAGTTTACCAACACACTCAATGCACCAATTGTGCAGAAAGAACTACAAAATGAGTAAGATGTGTTTTCTGCTTTCAGGAAGTTGATCAGTAGGGAAGAAAAACTACTGAACATGTCATTGCCAATAAGCCCACAGAAGGTCTAGTTAGGTACTGTATATCTGCACAGAACACTGACATCCCTGCCCACACAACACGTGGTTTTGGGTGCTGAGCAAAAGCCTAGAAGCTTGAAGAACATTATTTGCCTTTCCTACTTCCCACCTATTGGTCAAGGTAGGGAGAAGTTGCTGCTCCAAGGTGGTAGGACCCAGACCCTAGAGCAGAGTCTGGGTGTCGAGTGCAGCAGAATTTCCTGCCAAGTCAGCTCAATAAGCATACTTCCTGTTTCCTCTTCCTTCTATTCCTCAGAAATTTAGAAAGAACCTTGTGTTCTTCCACTGACTATGTCACTGATTTCTTTTCCTTGGCTGGCCCAATGGGCAGTTAAGAAAAACCTGGGGGAAACCCAGGAAGTGCTTCTTCCTAACTGAAAAGATAAAATCTAACCTTCCTACAGAGCTAGTCTTTATTTCTCTTTCTGCCCTCACCCACAGCTATCATTTTCTGTTTGCTACCCACTTTGCTCCTCAAGAATGCCACACGATCATTCTTTTTCCCCAATGTGTTAGTCTTATTAATTTGTCTTCATTTGACTACAGACAAAAGGAAACCTTGTCATTTGTCAGTCCTCCAACTAATATAATTTCCTTTGGCAATTCTTTATTGACCTAATACAGATGCTCCTAAATGAACCGGGGCTCCTCTTATCTTAGTCTTCCCCACACTTTTCATGTTATTTTTCTTACTTCTTTCTCCTGTAAGCCAGAGGAAGGGCACGGACCAAGTCTGTCTACCAGAGTGACCTGGTGTTCTGGGGCCTAGCTCATGATCTCATGAGCATTCAAGTTCTGTAGTGACATCAAACCTCAGCCTATCAAGACAGCTCAGCACTGAACTTAATGCTTTGCTATATCTTGAGAATTGTTGATAATAATTTTGAACAATGGATTTGATTCTAGGTAGATAAGTGAAGGAACATTTCTTCATCTTCTCTGTGTGTTTAGGAAACGAAGATTTCTGATGATTTTCTCCGCCATAACTCATTCCACATCTCATTGTTGTTATCATCAATTTCCTTGCTTGTTTTCTTCCTTCAAGAGTTCCAGAATTCCTCGGTGAGGGCATCATACTTTGTCTCTTCAACATTTAGCAAAGCTATTGAGTGGTTTTTCAGATATGAATTTAGGTGGTTTACTCAGTTCATATGTGTAATCAAAATATATGATATATATGATAGATATCAAAGACATAAGAATGTGTATTTATTATGCATAATATTCACAGAGCATGTATTGATTATTTAATAGAAGCATTTCTCCAGAAGAAGCTTAATAGGAAAGTGTATAAAGAAGGAAATGGGATGAAACACTATATAACTTCAGCTTTAAAAAGAAGTATGCCATAATTTAAAGGATTAGATAAAATCAATTCAGAAAGGAAATAGTCAAATATAAGCAATTTTCCATTTTTATGAGCTGACCTCTGAGAAAACGTTGAGCTGAAAGAAATGCCCAACTCTAGAGTGTTATTCATGAGGCAGGAATAAGTTTGGGGAGTCATGGGAAACTAGAGAGCTGGTTACGGGTGGTGTGGGGGATGGGGAGAGAAAGGGTGGGGTTCTGAGGAACCAGACAGAACTGGGATTTTTCTCAGCTGTGTTTGCAGTTTCACTTCAAAGTCATCTCTAGAATTTAATAAAAACAGATGTCACTTCTCATATCTATTTTGTGTCTGGACTACAAATCCACCATTCTGTCACCAGGCAACTTCTCCTTCCTCAGAACGCCCTGCTCCCTCTCTTCCTTTATTGGTGTTTTTTTGTTTGTTTGTTTGTTGATTTTTGATTTTTTTTTTTTTTTTTTGGATTTTGGGCCACACCCGGCAGTGCTCAGGAGTTACTCCTGGCTGTCTGCTCAGAAATAGCTCCTGGCAGGCACAGGGAACCACCTTGGGTCGGCTGCTTGCAAGGCAAACACTGCTGTGCTATCTCTCCTTCCCCGGGGACTGTTCATTTTTATCTTTATTTTATTTTATTTTATTTTATTTTTATTTATTTTATTTTCATTATTTGAAACCCAACTACAAACATAATTAGTAATCATGGTGCTTAAATAAAAAAAATTATTGGGGGAATAAAAGGTAAAGAATGAACAAACTAGGCGATAGAATTAGCAAAGTCTTCTTATCAGATATCTCTTCAAACTCTGAAACTCACGTTGTTTTGTCAACTCCTTTGCTTCTAGCCCCATCAGTAGGTATATGTAGACTTTCCCAAATAGCAT
The DNA here is from genome assembly GCF_024139225.1 of Suncus etruscus. Classification (NCBI taxonomy): domain Eukaryota; kingdom Metazoa; phylum Chordata; class Mammalia; order Eulipotyphla; family Soricidae; genus Suncus; species Suncus etruscus. Next base: position 32,846,028 of record NC_064863.1, read on the forward strand.
TTTCCAAAATTCTATGCACTGCTAATTAAACTCTAGACCAGTATTTTTCAACCTGGGCCATGTGGCTGCCAGTGAGTCCCCAGGATATTCCAAGAGGGCCACAGGTGAAAATCAGGTCAATAGGTCATAAGATTATGAATTCATAGGAAATGTGTATTGGGGAGAGGGACCTATAGCCAAAGGAAAAAAACAAGGCTGGAAGGGGCCACTGTTGGGAAAGGTTGAGGAACAATACTCTACTGTGTATTCTCAAAGGTAACTTTTTTGTTTTGTTTTGTTTTGTTTTTATTTTTTAGGTCACACCGGCAGTGCTCAGGGGTGCTCCTGGCTCTATGCTCATAAATCACTCCTGGCAGACTCAGGGGACCATATGGGATAATGGAATTCGAACCACTGACCTTCTGCATGCAAGACAAACGCCTGACCTCCATGCTATCTCTCCAGCATGTTACTCTCCAGTTACTCAAAAGTAACTTTTGAAGCCACTCACTGCATTGCTCTACTCCAGCATCAGTCATTGTAAATGTTTCTTTGTTTTGGGGGGGGTTTTTTGGTATGTTGTTTTTGGTGAAGCAAGATAGGTTTTATTGGAACTTATATTAGAAAGATGTGAAAGGAAAGAAAGAGAGAACTCGGGCTTGTTCAGAGCGGAAACATGCAAGCAAAGAAACATAGAAACAAGCAAGCAAGCAAGATGTATGTTCAAGGGTGGTCCAAACAGAGTGACCGCTTCTCATGTTATTGTTTCATCTGAACAGTGAAAATTAGCCCCCACCCCCACCCCCCCAAAAAAACCAAGACAAACAAAAAAACAATCTTTTCCAACTTTTTAGAACAGTCCATTTCACATCTGGGCTGATAAAATTATTGAAGCTTTGATACTGGCTGCAGAGGATTCCTTAGCACTTAAAATGAGACTAGTAGAACTGAGTAACAATTTTTTTTAAACATGTCTTTATTTTAATTCATTCTAGTGCAATTTAAGTAGACTCTTGTGGAGACTCAGAATTAGCCAACATAATTCTAAAAGGTCTTTAAATGTGTATCTTATGATAGATATTTGATATTTTATTGCATTGATGGCATAATTGACTTTATGGTTTCTCTATTTTTGAGATTTCAAACTGCTTTATTTCTGGCCACTTAAATATGGTATTATATATATATATAATTATATATACAACATATAAGTATACATATATACTGCCATAAATATTTGTAGCTCATGTGGCATGTTTCTCCTTTTGATTTATTGGTCTTGCTTAACTTTCTGAAAATGAAACTACAACTGAGTATTGTTTTGACTAGAATATCTTTTTTTTTTTTGACTAGAATATCTCTTAACAAGTCCCCTACTGGCTCCCTTTTCCTCCTATTATTGGTCTTGGGGGAAAAAAAGGTCAGTAGAGATTACAGGCCTTCTATCCCCAATTTCTCTGGTGAACCCCCCTCTTTTTCTTTTTCCTTGCTTTCCCAAAATCCCAACAGCTTTAGAGCTCCTTTCTCCAAGCCAATTTTATTCTTTTTTGTCAACCTTAGTAATTAAGATACAGCCTTTTTTTTTTATTTAAGGAATTTGTTTCTAGTTAATCTAGAAAATAAAATGCACAGGGAAGTTCCAGGTGTTCCAGAGTTTGGAACGTTCTCCACCATTGAATTTCAGACTTGGGAGAGAAGAGAGGTAAGCCAAAGAACTAGTCACCCTAAGTCCAGAAGCTCATTCACATGGCAGTGGGTTCTCCACATTCTCTGTGCTAGCAAGGGAAGGTGAGGGTCTGCAAAGGCATGTTCCAAGGCAGAGATGCCTGTTGGTATTCATCTCTTGAGCAAGCTAGGCTCACTATGATGTTTTTTATCTTTTTCAATTCCCTAGACAGACACCACAATCACTTCCCATAGGAGAATCCTGCAGAAAGGCAGTAGATAGGGAAGTAACTAAACATCATCAATGAGAAGAGATAAATAGATCAGCCTCCAAAACCACTTGGAGGGTAAATGCTGCAAAATTCGAGTAGACAATGCTGCCCAGATATTTAGATTGAACAATGTTGGAAACCCACTCTGGATGAACAAGCCATCATAAGAAACACAAGATGACTGTTGCTGGATACCGGACTTAGCCCTAAAAGGACTCCCAATGCAAGAACTTTACACAAGACACTCCCTCAAATGTTTTACCAATCTCAGGAAGGGCAGGGTGTGCGATGAAAAGGCGCCTGGGAACCCACACCCCACAAGAAAATCTCAAAAGGCAATGGGGAAACCTATACTTCCATCATAAGTATAAGACCTGTATACCACTACCTTTTAATTTTTTTTTTTTTTTTTTTTTTTTTTTTTTTTTTTTTTGGTTTTTGGGCCACACCCGGTGACGCTCAGGGGTTACTCCTGGCTATGCGCTCAGAAGTCGCTCCTGGCTTGGGGGACCATATGGGATGCCGGGGGATCGAACCGCGGTCCGTCTCCTAGGCTAGCGCAGGTAAGGCAGGCACCTTACCTCGAGCGCCACCGCCCGGCCCCCACCTTTTAATTTTTTATTTCATTTTACTTAAAATCATTTTTCACTATACACATGTGAGCAAATATATTTTTTTATTTCTACTTTTATGTTTTTTTGGGTGTGTGACTTGTTTCTCTGTTCTTTTCACCCCCAAATGCACCGGCAATTTCTTCCTGCAAAGGCACACTAAAAAAGGGGAAATCCCACGTATATAAACAAGCTCTTATCTACTAGGGATAAGAACTCATATTTATTTACAATACAGGGGAATCTCCCACCTTGAAAATATGTCATGTGGATCCATCTTAGACTCCAGAAGATTAGACACCAACCGTCCAGACTTGAATCCTGAACCACAGACATAGAATCGACAGTTCTTCACAACAGCTACAGGAACCAAAGCCCATCTGGGACATCCTGAATATTACTCGAATTCCAACATGTGCCAGTTCTAATATGATATCATGACAACGAGGAAATTGGGAACAAATGGACATAAGAACAGGTTATCCAACCTTACCAACTAATGATAAAACAAAATCAGAAGACTTACCACACTAGGGGCCGTGCAAAAGCCAAAAATGTGATCTACAGATGACCGGCTGATAGAACCGTGACCGAGCAGTATGTATGTATGTATTCTGGGATCAACAAGAAAGCCCTAGTCTAGGGTTTGGCCTACGTCCTGCACAACAATCATGACCTCTAATTCCAGAGTCCTGACTGAGGCAATTGCAACTGAATGGGTCTTCTGGAAACATAACGAAAGACGATATCCCAGGCTCCATCCGAGTTTCAGTGCAAGGGCCAAGACCACTAACCACAGAAGACAGATTAAAGTGACATCGAGGAAACAGAACTTCTAAAATCACAAAGAAAGTTTTCATCATAAGTTGCAGTCCTTGACCTGTGCACAGACTGAGACCTCTAGATTTAGAGGTCTGTTTTTATCATCCAGATCGGAGCAGAAGTCTTCCATACGGCACAAAAACACCAAGGGGAGAGTAAATGAATGTGAAAGGAGTCTATAGATAATCCCATGACAATATATTCCAAGGGTAGGGAAACCCTGTATCTCTTAGGCCAAAAGGATTCCCGTTTCAGATGACCCTAATATTTTTTTATTTATTTATTTATTTATTTATTTATTTATTTTTTTGGGTTTTTTGGGCCACACCCGGCGGTGCTCAGGGGTTACTCCTGGCTGTCTGCTCAGAAATAGCTCCTGGCAGGCACGGGGAACCATATGGGACACCGGGATTTGAACTAACCACCTTTTGGTCCTGGATCGGCTGCTTGTAAGGCAAACGCCGCTGTGCTATCTCTCTGGGCCCAGATGACCCTAATATTTACTTTGCCTATGCGGGGTGGGGGGAGACAAAAAACACTAAATAATCCTTCTTTTTATTATGTTTTATTATTTTTTATTGAATATATTTTTATTTAAGTAACATGATCATATTTGGGTTACAGTCATAACCAGAACACCCCCCTTCACCAGTGCATCATTACTCCCTCCCCCTTTCCATCCCCTATCTGTATTCGAGACAGGCATTCTACTACAGTAATTTGTTTTTAAGTTCAGTAAGTTGTATTTTTTTTTCCTTAAAGGATAAGAGTAAAAAAAAATATAGTAAAGGTGTGATAGTGGCAATAGCCAATGTTTGCATAGGTCCAGAAAAATGGAGAAAATGGAAAAAAAAGTCCCTGAATTGATTACAAAAAGGTCTCACCCCAGAAGTTTATTGGCTTAAGACAGACTCTGGGTTCCAGGCATACCAGTCTATCCAACTCCAGTCAATCTCAAGGTCCCGGTGAAACTTTTGCACACTTTAACTATAGTTGGTATCAGACTTTTATATTTAAAGACTCTGGATTCTGTGCATTTCTTTCATCGATGTCAGGCTGATGTGGAGCATCCTCTAGTTTCAGCATATCATTAAATGCAGAGCGATCTGCCCTGCATACAGACTGTTGCTGAGTCGCCTGGGTGTTGGGAGTACTCTTTGGAGTAAGTCAATGCCAAAGCAGTGGTAGGTCTTCTCTGGTAAAGGCTTGGATCCTGGGAATGTTAAAGACACTTGTGGTTGTTTCCATAGTTCAGGTGTGTGTGGGCGATGCCCATTCTTCTGAGGCCTGAGCCAAATCATTATGCCAATGTTCAGAGTAAAAGACCTAATTACATTACCAAATTTGTGTATCCATCTCTATTAGATAAAAACTTGTTTGCATATGTATTATTTTCCCATTTTAATGTGCCTATGCAAAAGAGAAGCAATGCCACAAGATACTGTTGGTGCATCTGGGGGCCAACAAATAAAGTCTAACATTTCCCGTAACTTGGTATAAACGTGAAATCTATACAGAGTTACTCTTCTACCAGTATTGCTTATAAAACAGATCTCACAGGGGGAAAATCAAACAATCAAATAACTAATCTAGTGGGCAAAATTGTCACTATATGAGGATATTTGAAAAGAGTTATAGATGTAAGGGAATACATCTGAGATATACAAAAGAGATGCATGTGATCCTATTATGTTTTAAAAAGAAAAAAAAAGAAAGAAAACAAGGGTATTTGAAGACAACAGGTGATAGTTGAGTTTGAGACATGTTTTGCAGCATTACAAAACCCTATATTGTCCTTGAAGTAGGGGTTATGCTGAGGCTGATTCCGGTATCATGCAACAGTCCATAGTTTGATGGGGGCATGAGGGGCCACCAAGCATGGGTCAACAGGCGTGTTGGTTGTAGTTGTTTGTATAGGCATGAGCTGAGGACCGAGAGGGTGTCATTCACTGAGAAGCTGGATGGTGGTGTTGGAGCAGAAGGTCAGTCTTGGTGTCTACCCAATCAGGAACTGAGGAAAGGGAGGGTTGAATAAGGGGAAGATAATGGTTCAGGGTTTGGGTATGAGGAGGTAGGAAAGACAAAGGGGTGAGGGGAAAGGCAATACATAAAAGACTAGGTCAATTTGAGTGTTTTATCAGAATCTTGGGCATCCTGATTCTATTCCTAGGAACAGTCTAGTATCAGGAACGTTATTGGATAATGCTTAAAAAGTACAAATGCGCCCGCGCGGTTTTGAAAAATAGTATTACTAGCAAAAAACAACAGGGGGTCGAATATACATAAGGGAGGGGTTTCCCTCCTCCACCTGCCCCCCAGGGCCCGACTTGCCAGGGCCCGCCATGAAGACCCGCCAGGCGTGGTGGGGGGGGGGGTCCCAGTCTCCTGGACCAAGTGTTCAGCCCAGGAGATCTGTGGCCCGCTGTCCGACCAGCGACCCTAACATACCAGAAAAACAGAGGGACGGCTTTTTGTCGATTTCTTTGTTTGGGGGTAGATATTGAAGTAGTTGTCCATTTTGTTTTATTTATATATTTACTTTTTCTTTCTTCTTTTCTCTTCTTCCTCTTTGCGCCTTGTCATATTTCCTATCTCAAGACCATGGCAACTATGTGGTGCATATTTTTATTGCTGCATTGCTCACTGGATATCTTATTTGATTTCTCTTTTTGAACTGTTGTGGTGTTTCACCTTCTTCTTTTTCCCCTTAGTCCCTCAAACTAAGGATGAGAGCCTCTAGAATGACTCTGCTCATAGTTGGCGTAGTCGATTTTTATCCCATTATATTACTTTTCTCTTCCTCAAACAAAACCACATAACTTGAACTTTCTAGTCCCGCCTCCCAATTAGAGGGGGCAGTAATGGAGTCACCAAGACCAAACAGTTATAAGACCACTAAGTAATAAACTAGACACAGAAGGGACCACGCATTCTAGCAGCCCCTGGGGGGAGAGTGGAGGATATGGGAGGCAGGATGGGAGCGGATGTGGGAGGACAATTCGGTGGTGGGAATTCCCCTGATTCAATGTAAATATGTACCTGGAATATTACTGTGAACGATATGTAAGCCACTATAATTAAAATAAAAATTATATTAAAAAAAGAAGAAGAAATACAAATGCTGGAAAACAATAAAAAATAAAGAAAGAAACACAAGATGAATGAGGCACTAGGTAGACACCTCAGTAATGCTTCACCAGAAACAGAGCAAGGAGCTAGAAGGGATCACATTTATCACTATAGATCCTGTATGATAATTATGAAACTGTTGTTGCAGCTGTGAATAAGCACAGGCAGGATAACATCAGTTAAATACCGTAAGCTGGCCTTAAGTCAAACAGAGGTCTTTAGAAAGGACGATTTGCTACAGTTCATAGATGGATTGGTCAGATCAAATGGAAGGATTATTTCCTGATTTAAGGATTCTCACACCTTATCAAATATATGAGGGGAACCAGGTTTCATTATCCCTTGGAAGAGAGCAAAATTTCCAGAATAAGAGCCTTGATCAGACTACGTTTGAAATCCATCTACCCCTGAAGCTTTCATTTGCATTGTATCCTCTTTCTCTGAAACTGGACTTATACCCCTGGGTGGTTCCTATTATTGGGGCTCCTGGATGGGACATGTCCCAAAGAAACCCAGTCTTGCAAAGATGAACAGGTGGTGAAAGGGGGTGTTCTTTTTTTATAACTTTTTAGAACAGTATTGCACTGGTGAAGGGGGGGGGGTGTTCCTTTTATAACTGAAACCCAACTACAAACATGTTTGTAATCATGGTGCTTAAATAAAGATATTATTTAAAAAAAAAGATGAACAGGTGGGAGAAGCGATAGCTTACGAAGAGGGAAAATTCCTTTAGGAATAACAATAGACAGAACAGGAAGGGAGGGGACTGGGGAAGTCAAAGGCTGTCTGAAACTTGATCAAATAATCTGAACTTTGCTGGGTTTTAGCTTTCTTATTTATAAAATAAAGATGTTGGGAAAGGTGCTTCTTTTTCTGAGTAAACAAGTTATTTTAAATTTTATTTGGCAACATAAACCCTTCTCTCCTGGATAACTGTTGAGGATACTAGTAGCAATGGCAGCATTTGTGTGAAACCAGAGTCTGGACTGGAGTCTAACACTTGGCTTCCCCATAGCCCACAGACACCCCTTGACACATCTCCAGAGAAGTGGAAAATACTTAGTAACATGGTCTAAGACCCTCTGAGACGCTGAGCATAAATGTCCAGTCTTCACATTGTTCCCAGTCTTCCAACCTATATATCTCCCACCCCATAACGCAACTTTTGATAGGGGGAGCCACATCCTGAGCAGTGTTCAGGGACTATTTCCAGCTCTGTGTTCAGGAATCACTCCCAGTGTTACTCAGAGGTCCATGGATGCCAAGGATTAAATTTGGACCTTCTCTTTACAAAGCATGTGCTCAGCCCATCAAACCATCTTTTCAGCTCTCTGAGAACTTTAAAGTCAGAGTGATACATGCACGGAAAAGGAAATCGAAGAATATAACTCCTAGAGCACTAATTTGCCTTATAAATAAATGTAAAAACATAGCAAAGCAAACATTTATCTCCAAAAGGACATTATAAATATTAGTTTTTTTTTCTCTATTTTCTTTGTTAGGACATTATAAATATTAAGCATCATTTCTAATAACCAAAATTCAATCAGCCTATGCAGAATCTTAGGCCACTTGTGCTGCTCTATCAAAAAAACATTAAGTTATTTTCAAACTAAAGAAATGGATCCCTCCCCATTCTAAAGGCAGGGAATCTGAGGGGTAGGGTTAGGAGAGAACAAGTGCCCTAGTTCAGAGATGGCTCCTCTCAAGGTGACTATCCATGACAGAAAGACCAATGAATCTCTCAGGACTCCCACAAGATACAGATCTCATTGGTGAAGGCTACACCCTCACAGTCACAAGGCCCAAAGGCTCTGCTTCCTAATACACTCTAGATAGGAGTTGGGATCTCACATACTCATTAGGAGGTGGGGCACAAACATTCAGACCATAGCACACTGCAAAGTTCAACATAGGTTGCAGATTTTCGAGATAACACCCCCATATATCATCAGGTATCCAAGTTCACCACTTGGCTTCACAGTAGGGTCTTTCTCCTCCTCCTGATGAGTTGCCTTCCCTTCATAGTTTATTTCTTGCCTCTGGGCCCACTTCATAGTCCAAGTAGGAAGATGAAAGAATAAGAACCAAAACATCTTTCTTCTTTAGAAAGATTCTGCCAATTATATTGGGAATGATGGTCCCCTCCCACTCTCCTAGAGCATGCTCTCCATATCTGTGTTCAGACCCAACAGGGTCACATGTCATGGAAAGAATTTCACCAAAGTCACTTCTGTTGGCCAACCCACCAACAGAAAGAGACAGCCACTAAGCTGATGAATCTGAAGGCTTTAGAGAGAGCAACATCCATGGGAGGAGGTGGCAGTGAGTGAAAGGACTAAGTCAGACAGACAGGAAGCCACTCTGAAAAGTCATTGGGACTTTCCTCTGTGTTTCTAGGTTGGTGAAGGTAGGTACACAATCAGCTGGGGGCAATGTTCCCCCAACCCCTGGGGAGGTGCTCTCTTAGTACAAAGCCTTTTAGTTTCCTCTAACAAATTATTCTTGCCCAGTTCATCAGTGGACTCCATTTCGGAGGCTCAGATGGACCACCTACAGTAAGCTGTTGACTGTAGCCTGGATGAAAGCCTTGACCTTGAGTGACCAGAATTAGGAAGTCCAGTTGTATCACTCAGCTACCACATCCTAATGTAGCTTTATCGAAAGGAAAGATCATGTTTTCCTCTTCCTCTGCCTTGCTTCTTTTTATCTTATCTCTGCATTAGCTCTGAACTCAGGCAGAATCCAAGAGATGTTGATTGGGTCTCTTTTCTGCATGTCTTACCAGTATCTAGAACTAAGCTTTCTAACTTAATAAGTCCTTTGTTTATTTTTTGTTTGCTTGTTTTGTTTAAAAGGACCATACCCAGCTATGATCAGGGTTTACTTCTGGCCCTAGGATCATTCCCTTTAGTGTGGCCCCAGATATCATCTAAGGTTACATGCAAGGCACTGTATGTAACTACATACAAAGCAAGTTTTTATTCCCCATACTCAATAGTCCTTGTTATCCTTATCTAGAAAAAATAGCCTATTACTCCAACATTTTTATTATATTTCTATTCCAACATATAAGAATCAATACAGATGGTAACCATAAATTTCTGACTAGTCAACAAAAAAGTGCTATTAATTTTATGCCAGAATATAAAAAGAACCCAACAACAGATGAGTGGCTAAAAAAAAAATTGTGGTACATCTATACAATGGAATACAATGCAGCTTGCAGCTGTTAGGAAAAAATAAAGTCATGAAATTTGCTTATTCATGGATGCACATAGAGACTATTATGCTGAGTAGAATAAGTAAGAGGGAGAGATACAGACACAGAATAGACTCACTCATTTGTGAGATTTAAGAAAAAGAAAAAGACAGTATGGTAATAATACTCAGAGGCAATAAAGATCAGAGTAGGACCAGCCATAATATAAGCTTACCTCAGAGTGGTGGACACAATTAGAGAAATAACTACACCAAAAACTACCATGACAATGATAGTGAGAGAGAGAAATAGAATGCCTGTCTCAAAGACAGGCAGGGACTGGGGGGAGAGGGTAAATGGGGGACACTGGTGTGGAGAAGGTTACACTGATGAAGGGTGGTGTTCATTAAATGACGAAAACCCAACTATGAACATTTTTTGTAACCATGGTGCTTAAAGAAATTATTAAGAATTTTTGCTCAAAAACAAACAACAAAGCACAGGATTAATATTTTGCTAATTTTATCAAGACACCCAGCCACCAGATGGTACCTGGGAGTTTCGATGGAATGAATGTTGGTAACAACTGCATGCATTTCAGGACAGATTTTGGCAAACTATAAACAGGAGGGTCAGTAGCTGGGAAATTTATTCATAACCTCCTGGCTTCTAGTCAATGGTTAAACAGGAAGATAATGATTATAAGAGAGCATAAGAGCATGCCTGTTTTAACATTCCTTGGAAAGAGACCCCCCTTCTCATGATAGTTTGAGCTGAAAAATTAACCCATGTAATAGACAAAGGATGCCAAGCTTTTGCTTTATACAGGTTAAATTTGGGACTTTAAATTGTTCAGGTATTTTCTCAAGTATCTGAATAGTAAATAATGTTTTGGGGCTGGAGTGACAGCATATCTGTAGGGTGTTTGCCTTGCATGCTGCCAAACAAATCCAGGTTTGGTCCCCAGCATCCCATATGCTTCCCAAAGCCTGCCACAATCAATTTCTGAGTGCAGAGCCAGGAGCAACCCCTGAGCACCGCTGGGTGTGCCCCTCTCCCAAAAAAAAAAAATGGTTTAACAAAGTTCTGATTGTTTTTTTTAAAAAAAAAATAATGTAGCATTACTGGATTAAAAATAAGATGTTCACATAAATTATGAAAAATTTTGGACCAGGGTAGCTCAATAGTGGAACATTAGAGCCTTCCATGTATGATTCCTGGGTTCTAATTCTTGGTGTCACAAAAACAAACAAAAAGCTGGAAAATCAGTTAAAAGCAGACACTTATCCAAATTCTATTCAATGCATTCTTCATATGATTTAGCTTCCCAGAATGAAAATGATACTTCCCCGCCTTCCTTGAAGCCAGGTGTGGCCCTCTAACTATCATGAAAATAAACTGGCACACGAATCCCTACTTCTTAGAATACAAATGTGATGACTGGTAATCTGCAGCCACTTTGAGTCATAAGGTGACTTCAGGAATAGAAGCCACATATTGGTGGAGCAACAAGATAATTAAAGTCAAGTTCCTAACACCTTGAAATGCCAGACCTGTACTGGGCTGACTCTCCCCAAACCTCTTAATTAAATAGAGAAACCAGCTACTGTTTTTGAGTTATTTCATCTGATTATGATGAATATATAGACAAGTCTTTGTACTCAGACTTCTCTAAATGGGCTCCAGACTCATACAAATGTAGGTTTAAATTAGTAAATTATACGTAAATTAATTTTTATAGTACTGGGTGGTTCTCTCTACATCTCAAGTACCTCACTTGTAACAAAGAAAAAAATAAAAGCATATATTTTCTATTGCTGGGATTGAATTTAGATGTAATAATGCAAATTAAGCACGTATTACAGTGTCTGGCACAAGTAAATGCTACATAAAGTTTTGCTATTAGATCTGATGTTAATAATGATAAGTTCTAGTAACTACTGTAATTGGCCAAAGTGAACAAGCTGATCATTACAGTTTATGGTGATATTTCTGATATATCATTTTTTTACAGTTTTGGCTTACTTTTACATTTATCTTCAGACATCTTAAATTTAATCTATGTCAGTTAAAATCCTGAAATAAAGCAGCTACTACTTCTACAAGAACAAAGGAAGTGACATTCCTTTCCTAATATGTAATGGATTTTTAAGAATGACTGGAACTTGGTAGAGGTTTAAATGATTCTTGGCTGCCCTGATTGATTTGCTCAGGCCTTTAAAACTCTACTACCAATTCTCTGAGCAGCTGCACTTGAACCAATCAAGTAGGACATCTTTATCTGGTCGAACTTTAACACCCAAGTAAATGAGAATCCATATAATAGATTGTTCTCATTGATTTTTAATATTCATAAGAATAGAAAATTAAGAGGGTCAGCAAAAGGAAACATGGTGGAAGAAAATCTGTAACTGCCACAGGGTATGCCACAGTGACCACTTTATGGTCTCCTGAGCTTTCTCTGTGATGGCTAACTCCCAAAAGAGCAATGCTCACGAGGTTCAGAACCTTGCAAAGATCTTTACTCCAAAACATCTAGGGGTCACAAATATACTAGTAGAAAAGTATGAATGGAGAAACAAAATGTATCGTTAGACATATACTATTTTAAGCACATTAAAAATGAATTTCAGTCATTTATCATTTTTCATATTCATTTTGGCTTGGGTTGGAGTTCTTTTGGCATGAGGGCTGCTCTGAGACTTGAACCTGGGTCCTCACACATACACAAGTGCTCAATTTCTGGGCCACATCCCCAGCCTCCAAATTTATTAGCCTTGCCCGTTCTTCTTACTTATTTTATAGAACCAGACTTTCAAATCCAGACCTTCAGACATGCAAATATGTTCTTGATTGACCCCAGGCTTTCATAGTATTTTTAATAATAATAAGTTTAAAAGTATCCTCAAGGTTCAGAGTCCAGCAGGCAGGGCATTTGCTTTACACGAGGCTGACCAGGGACCAACCCAGGTTCCATCCCCCAGGAACTAGAACAATAGTACAGCAAATAGGGCATTTGCCTTGCACATTGCCAACTGGGATTCCATCCCGGACATCCCATATGGTCCCCTGAGCCTGTCAGGAGCAACTTTTGAGCTCAGAGCTAGGAGTAACCGTTACCCTGAGCACCACCAAGTGTGGCCAACACCCCCCAAAAAAGGAATCCCAAATCAAATTGGGCTGATCAACAAAACAAACTCTAGTTCCTTGACAAATTTCAGTCTTCAAGTCATAATTCCAGGATAGAAAACACATGAATTCAAATGACAAAAATGACAGTGGTTGTCTGGAGCTCAACATCAAGAAGGGAAGTTGCAACGGCTTGTTGCTTCCAGAGTAAATCCTTATGGCCAGTGTCTGTTGTGAGAGTAGGCTAAGGTGAATGGTTTGTGAGCTCACTGCTAGTCTAAGGGCATGTTCTAATCTAACCAGACCACAACCCTCTGTCTTCACAACTGAGTATCTGCCTTCTATCTAGAAGCTTGAGTGCTAGTCTGGGCAACCTACCTTGTCTCAACTATATCTCTGAAATAGTCTCTCTGAGAGTTTGTCCACGACTTAATCCCCACTCTAGCTAAAGCTCAAAAAACTGAGATTTGTGTTATTGTTCAATAGGAAGTCTAGCAGTGCCCCTGGAGTCCAGCACAAGAATTAGATTAGTTTAGAGGCTGGAGCTATAGCATAGTGGTAGGGCGTTTGGCTTGCAAGCAGCCGACCCAGGACCAACGTTTATTTGAATCTCAGCATCCCATATGGCCCCCTGAGGCTGCCAGGAGTGATTTCTGAGCACAGAGCGAGGAGTATCCCCTGAGAGCTGCTGGGTGTGACCCAAAACAAAACAAAACAAAACAAAACAAAACAAAAAAAGAATCAGAAACTTCAACATAGTGGCTGGATTACTGAGTCTCGATTTCATCCTGCATCTCAACTCAATATCTTTTCAGAGAGAAGGAAAGAGGCCCCTATGAAGTCAAAATCACACACCTATGTCTGTCAATGAAGATCAAAGTAATAATGTTTTCTGAAGGCCCAGGTATGATGGTGATGGCCTAATTTTGCAAAACTTCAGTGTCTGCCTAGAGAGCAGTTAGTAGGGAAAGGCCCTGAGAGAGGTGATCCAAACACAGGTGGTCTCTTGGAAAAATGCCTGTGGACAGTAGGGATCTGGAAAGTATCATAAAATCTTTAGTGGTCACAGACCCTGAGGACATTTGCGGTTCCACAGGCATACACGTGTGAGGGATAAGCCCTTTTGAAAACTCCTCAAGTTATCCTGTTAACAAGCCAGATTTGAGAAGGCCGCCTTAGTGTGTACAAGGAATTCTCATTTTCTAGTGTGACTTCGTGAATTGTTTTATGAGAAGGGGACTGCACAGAAAGATGAAATCCACAATAATTTGGACTCATGCCCTTATTTAATCAGAACTTGTTAACCAGGGGCCAGAGCAATAGGACAGTGTGCATGGTACTTGCTTTACATACAGCCAACACATGTTTAAGCCAAAACAAAACAAAAAAAGATAGTGTGGTTTTCAACCAACAATTTACAGAAATTTTTTGCCAGTCTATACAAATTAATTTTTTGTTTGTTTATTTGGGTCACATTCAGCAGTGCTCAGGGGTTACTCCTGACCCTGTGCTCAGAAATCCCTCCTGGCAGTCTTGGGGGACCATATGGGAAACCAGGAATGAACCACCATCTGTCCGGGGTTGGCCATGTGCAAGGCAAACACCCTACTGCTGTGCTATCTCTTGGCCCCATGAAAATTAATTTTATGGAAAAAGGAATTAAATACAAAATCATACACTATTATTGTGAATGAATATGGGGTCACACTTGGCAGTACTCAGGGACTTCTCTTAGCTCTGTGCTTCTGTGTTTGGGGGGTCACTCCTGGCAGTGTTCAGGGACCCTGTGGCTACAGGCTTGGAAAACCTGCGCTCAGTCCTTTGTGCCACCTTTCCTGACCCTAGATAATGATTATTTTTCATTTCTGCTGTGGTGGTCTGTGCACTATTTCTCCTATTTCCTCTGGTCTACAGGGGTCAAACGGTTAGAAAAAATTGTTGGGAAATATCTCCCACTCTCCCTGGACACTGTCTTCCTCCCCAAATTGTTTTTCCTGTAAAATGATGATTTTTGTCTCATTAGGGTTGGCCATTGTTTCCTTGAATGGGCCTGATAATCACTGTTCTAGACTATATAACCTACTTAGTGCTGCCTCCAAGGGCTCAAAAGTAGACCTAGAAATTAATAGATAAATAAGCATGTCTTTCAATAAAATTTATTTTTAAATCAAGCAGCAGCCATATTTAATCCACAGGCCACTATTTTCTGGTTTTACTTTTAGTTTTATTTTGGGGGTGGGAAGTCCACAATGACATTTCAGGACAAGGTGGGGGCTACTCATGGCTCTGCATTCATGGGTTCCAGTGATGCTTGGAAGAACCATATACCATATATCAATGCTGGGGAACAAACTGGGATCAGCTGCATGCTAGACAAGGACATCAACCTCTATGCTAGCTCCACACCGATATGATTTGCTTGGTACGTTTGATAGTTTAATTTTTTTACTCTACTCTAAAAAAAATGAAGATGACGAACTCCAAAAATGTGTCCACACTCAGAATCATTCAATGGTTAGCACCATGAAAAGAAAACCAAACCACACAAGCTTTAGCACCAACATTTGAAGAAACTTGTTTTTTGTTGCTGTTGTTATTTGCTCTTGTTTTTTTGTTGTTGTTGTTGTTGTTCTTGGTGGTGGTGTGGTGTTTTGTTGTTTCTTTTTTTTAAAGAAAACTTTAACAGAAGTTTTGCATCTTAGAAACAATAACACCATTATCCAGATGAAACTCTCATAAGCTGTGTTGAAACACAGAGAGGACATAGTGCTGACCTATGTAAGTCTTTTGGGAAATTGTTCCTGAGCCCTACTGTCAAATGAAAAAGAAATGAAACTAATAAAATAAAAACTGGAGACACAGAAATTAGGCTTAGAAATTCCAATATCCATCAATAGAAGTTAAAAAGAGACCAGAGAGAGATGAAGACACAAGCAAAGAAATAATAGTAATAAACCACTTTTCCTTGAGCTAAAAAAAAAAAAAAAAAAAAAAAACCACAAAAACAAAAGCAAAAGTCTGATTATTTAAATACAAATAAATCCCAGGAAGCTGAGTCTGGGGACTCAAGTTGTACAGAGGTTTTCTTGCAGTGTAAGACACTGAGCTACATCCCCTGTACCTCATGGACCCAGCCAGGTATGGTCTCAAAACAGCTACAGCAGCACAACAATGGAATGACCCACTAGGAAACAGCCAGCCATAAAAGGGAGGGAGCATGCTTTCAGACACAGCCATGCACAGACATATGATAATCAAGTCTCAGACCTCCAGAGAGAAAGGATTCAAATGTCTACTTCATGCACAGCCAAACTCACATTCCTATCATCTACAACTTGGAAATATGACTTCTGTTTGTTCAGTGGGCGGCTAAATTGTAGCACCAGGTGAATGGAATTTACAAACAAAATAGGCCACCCAGCCCTCTGTTCCTAATCAGATGTTGCTTACATAAATATTCCATTGCTCTGGGTCATTCTTAGGCTAACATATCCCCTTGTCCCAATCTAATAGTATTGTACAACCCCTTCCTCTCCCCTACTCCCACAGAATACACTCCACCTGAGTTCAGCATTTGTTGGCCTCTCCCCCATGCTTCCCCGACTCCAGGCACATTCTCATCTGCAGTATTTCCTGGTCCTGCACCTTCACTCTTCAGGCTTTCTGACATAAGTGTCTGATTCCTCCAGCAGCTTTCCCTGCCATAAGGGAGAAGCAAAAGACTCTTGATTCTTAAGTCAGGCAGAGCATAGTGTGGGCAGAGCACCGTGGAGATCCTTGGGAAACTAAGCTGCAAAGACCCCATATTGGCCATCAGAGTCAGAGCTGAGGATGTCTGAATGGAAAAGGAAAGTGCCACCTCTGCACCTAGCTGTGTGAGAAGTTCTTGTAAAATTTCAGATCCCCAGACCAGAAGTTCTAGCTCAGAACTTTGTGAGCCTATGACCTGAGGGTCTGTATGTGAAACAAACACAAGACATATTTTTATGACCATAAAAATGTGATAGCTGGGTGGGAGCAATAGCACAAGAGCTAAAGCATTTGCCTTGCATGTGACTGACCCCAGTTGGAATTTGATTTGGAATGTGGGAATGCATGATGGGCAAGAGCCTGGATTGGCTGGCAAGAAGAGTCAATGTTGAAGTCTAAGTGATAGCCAGCGGTTGGCCTGGCATGTGGCCAATCCCGAATCTATCCCCAGCACAGCACATTTTTCTCCAAAGACTACCAGGGGTCACTCCTGAGCATAAAGCCAGGAGTAATCAGAAGTAGCCCCTGAGCTTCTTCACGTGTGCCCCTCCCCACACACAAAGAAAACCAAATAAATAAAAATTGAATGAAGAGGAAAAGCAATGTTGTGCCAACCTCTAAAGGAGTCTGTTATTTATGGGAGGATTTTTTTTGGGGGGGGCACACCCGGTGACGCTTAGGGGTTACTCCTGGCTTGGGGGACCATATGGGACGCCAGGGGATCGAATCTTGGGCCATTCTATGCTAGTGTGGACAAGGCAGATTACAGCTTGTGCTACTGCTCCAACCCCTATGGGAGGATGTTTAAGGATACTTCCTGGAAGGGACAGTGGGAGGAGAGGGGCAATAGCAGGTGTGTTTAAGAGTGGACTCCTGGGCCCGGAGAGATAGCACAGCGGTGTTTGCCTTGCAAGCAGCCGATCCAGGACCAAAGGTGGTTGGTTC
This sequence comes from Suncus etruscus, assembly GCF_024139225.1. Classification (NCBI taxonomy): domain Eukaryota; kingdom Metazoa; phylum Chordata; class Mammalia; order Eulipotyphla; family Soricidae; genus Suncus; species Suncus etruscus. The sequence continues at coordinate 32,863,532 of NC_064863.1, forward strand.
GAATCCCGGTGTTCCATATGGTCCCCTGTGCCTGCCAGGAGCTATTTCTGAGCAGACAGCCAGGAGTAACCCCTGAGCACCACTGGGTGCGACCCAAAAACAAAACAAACAAACAAAAAAAATTCACAAGAGCGGACTCCTGTTGTAGTAAGTGGAGGTGAGCACAGGTGGGGTCCAGACCAATGAGAGAATTGAGAGCAAGGGGCAGAGAGACAAGCTTAGCTAGGAAAAGTGTAAAGAAATCTACATCAAGGAAGCAGAATATAGAGATAAAGAGAGGTAGCATAGAGCCGGCTGGGTATGAAGGAGCAAGACGAGACGAGACTCGCTATTGCTGCCACTGTGCTTGCCCCAGCTCCAGGAAGGAGAGTTGTTCAGTTCCAACCATTGTCTGCCCTGACCTGCTAAGGTGAGCTGTGAGCTGTGAGAGGGACCTGGCCTGTGATATGCTGATTATATGGAAGAAAAACATAAGATAGCACAGACTTCATTTGTACTCTGATTTCTATTGCCCTCATTGCTAGAGACCTTATCTAACAAGACCTGATAAATGAATTACCCTTCATATCTTGTTATTAGAAAAATCCTAAATCCTTTGGTGGATCTTAGCTTTATAGCCCTTTAAAAGAGGCCAGACCCAACCATATATTCTGTTACTAAACAGCCTCCAGGTACCCACTCCAGGCAAATGCAAAGGTAAAGCTGACTAGCTGGTCCTTTTGGGACCTGCTGGAACTTTTGTACTGTGGGAAGAATGTCACACATCCACTTTTCCCATGGCAATGGTGTTGCATGTGTATATGCTGGGCTTCTGAACTCATTGCTACTTGGCTATGAATCGAGGTAAATATTTTCACAAAGGTTTTGGTGGGATAATAGAGCTAGCACGGGGGTTAAAGGCACTTGCGTTGCACTCCATCAATCCTGATTTGAGTCTTGTTGCCACATAGGGTACCCTGAGCAAGCCAAAAGTCACTCCTGAGCACAGAATCAAGAATAGTCCCCGAGCTGTTTGGTTTGTGACCCAAAACAACCCTTCCAAAAGATGATGGTGATGGCTTGGGATTTTGAAAATCAACTATTGGAGCTGAACCAAATGAAATAATGATTATTGCTCACTGATTCTGATGAACACTCATCAGGAAATAATTAAGTAGGTGTTCTAAAACTGTATGCTAGATGAAATGAATGCATTTATTTATTTACTTCTGAGTCATAGTCGACATGGAACTTCATATTAGTTTCGGGTATACAGCATTGTGTTTCCACTGGTAAAGAAAGTATACACTGGTAAATTATCAATTATTTATGCACAGGAGAGACAAATATCTACATTTAACAAAATCAAAAGAAGTTCTATGTGTGATAATCAGAAGTTTTAATTAACTGATTACGTTCTCGTTTTTGCTCTTCCACACCCAATTCCTCAATTGTCTTCCCATTGACAGCTGTCATTCATTTTAGAGATGAGGAAACTGAGTATTAAAATGACTAAGTCACCGATCCAAGGACACTGTCAATATAACTTGTCTGTATATCAACCAGTCTGAGTTGAATTGTAAGTCACAGAAAACTGGCATGGAAAAAAAGAGTCCAAGGAATGTGAAACCCCATTAACAGGAAAAGCCCAGTGGTGTGGTGAACTTCAGGCAGAGATTGATCAGAAATACTTTTTATTTTGACTGCCTAGAATTAACGCTTCCTTTTTGCATCAGCATTATTCTCAGACTCTTTTCACATGTTTGTTTGTTTGTTTGTTCATTTGGGGGCCATATATGGCAGCACTCAGGTTATTCTTGAATCTATGCTCAGAACTTATTCCTGACAAACTCAAGGGACCATATGCTGTGGATCGAATCCAGGATGGCTGCATGTAATGAAAATGCTCCACCTTCTGTTCTACCACTCTTTTTTTATTTATTTATTTATTTTTTTTTTTTTTTGGTTTTTGATTTTTGGGTCACACCCAGAAGTGTTCAGGGGTCACTCCTGGCTCTACACTCAGAAATCGCTCCTGGCAGGCTCAGGGACCATATGGGATGCAGGGATTTGAACCACCGACCTTCTGCATGAGAGGCAAACGCCTTACTTCCATGCTATCTCTCCGGCCCCTGTTCTACCACTCTAACCCTGTCTTTTCACATTTCTTAGCAAAATACTACAGCAGTTTCAGGACCTGTAAAATAAATCACATGTTGTAAAATTAATCCTCACACACCGTTTCTCTAACCCCAGGCAGACGGGTCTGAAGCAGGTAAGGTAGCCATAAAAGATTAATAAACCAAGCCAGTCAGAAGAGAGTCATGGAGTCAGTGGCTTCTCCTTTGTGGTGGTCTTTCTTCCTGCCAAAGACAAACCGACTTTTCTTTATTCTCAGTACAAAATTCAATCTGGTGGGAAGGGTGGAGTAAGATCCAGGTGGGCTTTTACATATCAAAGAGTTAGGTGAAAAGGAAAAAGGAAATTGAGAGGGAAAGCTTTTATTTTGGGTTAATACCTGGGTGTCATCTGGGTTGGGTGGGACCCACTAATCTCCCTGCTGTTGGTCTCCCTCAACTGGGGCTTTCTCTTTGGCCTCTACTCTTTCAGTGACCTCTATAAGCTGCTTCAGGTTGAGGTGCCAAGGTCCTTGCACAGAGCACCTTTGGTAGAAGAAAGGCAAAGTGGGACTTGGCCTCTGGGACACTGCTCAGAGTCTTCAGCACTCTCCCCTTCACTGCCTGCTTCTGTACCACCTGTGGGGGCCTCTGACACATTCTGAACAGAGGCCATGAGCGCTAATGTTCTGGTTGACACTCAGCCCAGGTCAAGTAGGCCATCATGGTGATTATCCACCAGAGGGTCAAGGCGTTCACCATCATTGGAAACATCTCAGGTCCTCAGGTCACTGTTTGAGCACCAGTTGTAAGATAAATCACATGTTATGAAATTAATCCCCACACACTATATCTCTAACCCCAGGCAGATGGTCTGGAGCAAATAGAATAGCTACAAAGAATTAATAAACCAAACCAGTCAGGAGAGAGTCATGGAGTCATGGCTTCTGCCTCATGGTGTTTCTCTTTGTGCCAAAGACAAACTGATTTTTCCTTATTCTCAATACAAAATTTAACCAGGTCGGAGAGGGTGGAGTAAGATCCGGATGAACTTTTACATATCAAAGTGCTAGGTGAAAAAGAAAGAGGAAATTGGGGGAACGCCTTTGTTTTGGGTTAATAGGTGATGTCATCTTACAAGGATCCACTACAAAATTTCGATAAAGAAAATGCTTTTCTACCTCAGTTGTCAAACATGATTGTGAATAAAATGTTTATGTTTACTGCTAATAGATATAAATAAAGATACTGACAGTAACACAATGGTAATAGAAGACTTAAACACTCTGTTACAGTTTTATAGATTAACTTGGTAAAAACTCACTAAGAAACACTAACTTTGAAGGAAGAAATAAGAGAGATGTGCCTAGAAGACATGTAAAGGGTCTTTCATGTCCTAAAAAGTTGAGAATACGTTTTTCTAGTGCACAAGAGGCATTCTCCAAGATAGACCACATTCTGCCTGCCCCGTAAAATCAGGAAGATAGAAATCATACCTACTATCTTTTCAGAGCATGATGCTTTGAAAATGAAAATTAATCATAAACAAAAACAAGGTAAAGACTCAAACACTTGGAAATTAAAAATATTAAATATGAATTTTTTTCTGAGGGCCAGAGCATTAGTATAATAAGTAGAGTATTTGCCTTACATATGGTTGACCCAGGTTTCATCCCTGGCATCCCATATGCCCCCCTCCAGCACTGCCAGGTATAATTCTTAAATGCAGAACCAGGAGTAACTCTAGAGTACTGCTGGGTGTGGCCTAAACACACACAAAAAAAGTATTTTCCAAATTTTAAAAAACAGTCTCGGGGCCGGGCGGTGGCGCTGGAGGTAAGGTGCCTGCCTTGCCTGTGCTAGCCTAGGACGGACTGCGGTTCGATCCCCCGGCGTCCCATATGGTCCCCCAAGAAGCCAGGAGCAACTTCTGAGTGCATAGCCAGGAGTAACCCCTGAGCGTCACAGGGTGTGGCCCAAAAAACAAAAAGAAAAAAAACAGTCTAAGCTGATAGAACAGCAGGTAGGACATTTGCCTTGCACAGGATGACCCACATTTTATCACCAGCAACACTTATGGTCTCATGAGCTCCACTAGGTAAAATCCTTGAGCATAGAGCCAGGATTACCACTGAGTATGGTTCAAAACAACAACAAAGCATTGAAAAGTACAATCTCCGAAAAAATAAAATAAAGATACATAGTAAAGGGGCCATAGAGATAGCATGGAGGTAAGGCATTTGCCTTGCATGCAGAAGCAGTGGTTCGAATCCGGCATCCCATATGGTCCCCCAAGCCTGCCAGGAACGAGTTCTGAGCATAGTGCCAGGAGTGCCCTGAGCACTGCAGGGTGCGACCCAAAAAACAAACAAAGCAAAACAAAAAGATACATAGTAAAGGAGAAACAAAAAAGATAATAGAACTGGATAGTCTACAGAACTGAGTTTACTTGAGAAGAATAGATGTAGAGTTGGGGGTCAGGGGCCTTTGGTGGAATAAAGTAGACACTGATGGTTATAGTGCTGGAACAATGTATGCATGAAAGTATGATTAACAGTGTTGTAAATTATGGTACCCCAATAAAAATGGGAGAAAAAAAAACATAAAACAAAACAAAGGCAGGCTATCTTTGTTCCTGAAAAGACCACTGGGTGACGGAAAGTGCCTTCCATTTGGTGTAGACTTCACAGGACAGTTTTCTCTGTAGGGCCTCCCACTTTCCAGTTCATGTTTCTCTACCTTCATTGACTTGTTAATTTTGCTTTCTCTGTCTCAAGGCCTAACCAGGAAGACAGAAACCTCTCTGAAGATTTAGAACTGAGGAAAGGCAATGCGATGACATGAACGAAACATAGAAGCCAAACAAGGCCTGGTGAAGCAATCCAGAAACGAGCCAGGGCAGGAAGTGACCGCCACTCCTAGGCTGGAGGGACAAAGGGAGGAGGTGATGCTACCGGAGCCCTGGGCCTAGGATTACCCAAAGGAAGCTGAACCGGTGGCAAGTTTCCGGTGAGGGCTGGAGCCAAGGAAGAGAGGCAGCAGCTGCCAGAGATACCACTCCAGCTCAGAGGGAGATAGAAACGCCCTGACTCCTCCCTTCCTCTTCTCACAAAAACGCCCACCAAAGCCTCTTGTTGGTCAAACCACCCAGTTGAGAGACAGTTGATATGGGCCTAAGAAATTCAGGTTCCCTGTGACACATGCACTCGGGGAAGGAAGGATGAGGAGAGATATCAGGTGAAAAGACCCAGACCAGCACAGTTGTGTAACAAAGTTGTAGGTGTTCATTGTGGATATTTGGAAAACTACTGATATGTCAATGAAAGGAAATTTTTAAAAATCATAATCCTTTTGGTTCTTAAGGTAGGGTTAAGAGCATGAGATAAAGTACACAGGGTGTGAGGCACTTGTCCTACACACAACCCACTCTAGTTCATCTCTAGCATCACATATGGTCCCTTGAAGCCCACAGGCATAACTTTTGAGTGCAGAGCCAGGAGTAACAAGCATAGCCAGATGTAACCAACTGTCTCCCCTCAAAAGAGGCAAGGTAAAAACAGTCATTGCCAGGGATCCGCTCAAAGACCTACCTCTCATTACTCTTTGAGGGACCTATTACTCATTATTCGAGGGATTCATGTACAGGTCCTTCTGTCAATACGCCAAGCATGTTAGCTGTGTGACATTCTATTATATATTGTCTGAGAAATTCTGATCGTGTTCTCTATCACATTCAAGCGGGGATCCATAGGCTCTACAGAATGGAGCCATGCTCATTTGAGGAGACAGTGTTTTCACCTCTGTGCAAACTCTCCACCTAATAAGAGTGTAATGAGAAGCTATGAGGAAAAATTGTGGAAAAATAGATTGCTGTACAGCTTTTAAGAAAAATTTTATTGTGGACCAGACAGAACAATATAAGGCATTTGCCTTGTGTTATGACTGACTTGGTTTAATACCCAGTAATAAAAAGTCCTCTGAAAATTACCAAGGCTCATGCCTCAGCACATGTCCAGGGCTATCCCCTAAACATTGCTGGGTAAGGCCCCTTCTCCCCCCCTCCAAAAAAGGAAAAAAACTTCATTGCTTATAAAATAAACTTTCTTTTGGGTCTGTAAAATCACACAAAGAGTTGGAGCATATACTTTATAAATGGGAGGCCCCAGTCCCATTTTCTGATCTCCAATCATCATCAGGGCCAACCCTAAAGCAATGCCCTGAGCATTGCTGGGTGTGGCCAAACAAACAAATAAGTAAATAAACAAAACAAACATTTTTAATATCTTTCTCCCAGATTCCATGAGTTATCCATTATATGGTTTATCAGGTTGGATCCCCCTACCACACACACCCCCAAGGCTAATCGGAAGCTCAAGACTAACAAAATTCAACCTGTCCTCTGGTGGCCATATACTTCTTTTTCCTTCATGTTCCAAGTTGCATTGGTTCATATCTGCTCTGGTGATGGGAATAATTGTGTATGCGTGTGGTGAGTATGTGTGTGTAAATGTGTGTATGTAGTGCATGTGTGTGAATATAGGAATAAATGTAGAGATACGAAAAAGAGGTTGCATTAAAGATGGTGTATGTCTTGCTCCATTCAGCTTCACTGGTTCATTGACTTAGCCAGCTGGCCAGTGATGAGACAGTGACTTGCCACTTGGAACAGATTCTCCAGCCCTTGAGCAGCAGATGCTTACCATGCCATCTGAGTCCCCGCTATAACAGGGCAGCTCCTAGTGTCTCTGCTCAGTCCAGTAGGCTGGGAATAAGGTGTGCATGTTCACAAGACCCTGACTCAGAGATTTTTCAGTGCAATTGATACACTGAATATCGTCACAAGGGGCTGGAGCAGGGATCCATTCTTGACCTTTTAGTAGCTCTTCATTACAATGGGTCTTCCCATTGGGTTTGTAAGAAGGTGGAAGCACTGTCTTCTCAAATGAACATGACTAGGGTCTGTAGAGTATGTGGATCCCCTCTTGAAATACTTCTCCACCCTTTGTATACTTGAGGTTAGTAGACTAAGCAATAAGCCCAGTTTAACATAATGTTTTGTTGTGGGGAGCTCTCAAGCAATGGTCAGAAGGTTCAAGGGCCACTTTGACTGATGCTTAATCAACTGGGCCTGGTTGTTCAATGCTTGGGCTCAGCAGTATAAGGGTCAGAGGGGTCATGGGATAGTAGGGGGAATGCACTGCTGAAGATTAATCTTCACATGCACCCTGAACTCTGAATTATCTCCCAGCCCTTTAATATTTTTACAGTTGCTCTGGCATTCCCAACTCAATGGAAAGAGTTATTGGTGATCAAATTATCTGAAATACCTGGTTAGGGGCACAACCACATTCACCCCACTTTACCCTGCCATCAAACTTCAAAAATGAGGAGGTCTTGAGTCTGTAACGGTTCCATGGCAATTAAGATCATTTGATTGGGATCAGAAAACACTTAATCTATAGCCATGGGCCTCGAGATCATGAAAGTTTCCCCAATTGCTTATAATTGCTTCTGACTTCTATAAACACATAGGCTGCTTTTACAGCAAATTTGCTTCTCTAATTATGTTTTATATAACCAAATGCATTCATTTTAGCTGTATTCTCTAAGCAAATACTAGCCCAAAGGCACATGACCTGATAGGTAGGAAAGGCAAACTGACCACAGAAGCTCCTCCATGTGGACTCAAGAGTTGGCAATAATGATAAAGATCCAGCACTGAGCAAAGAAAAGAAGCATGGCAGGAAGCAGAGCAGTAGCACAATGGGTAGGGCATTTGCCTTGCACAAGGCTGACCTAGATTCAATTCCTGACATCCCACCTAGTCCCTGAGCCTACCAGGAATGACCCCTGAGTGCAGAACCAGGAATAATCCCTGCCTGTGCACTACTGAGTGTGGTCCAAGAAAACAAACAAAAGAGGCATGGCAGCATTCAGTATGGAAAATGATTTGTGTTGGGCACGTACATGTGCATGAAGGTATATTGTGTGCCTGTGAGTATATGTGTATGCTGTATACATGTGTGAACATGAGTATATGTATGTGCAGTGGGTATGTGTGTATAAGTGAGCATGTGCATGCATGTGTGAGGGCATGAATATGTGTGCACATGTAAGTATGAACATGTGAGTATGAATGAGTATAGGTGAAAGTGTGCACGACTCTATGCATGAATGTGAGTGCATGTGAAAGCATGTAATACTTAAGTTCCTTTTCTGGTTTCAGTGCAGAGTTGGGTTAGACTCTCAGGATAACTTTAGAATGTGGGCGTTGAAGGTGAGTGATTGTAATAATAACCCCCTCCGGGGCTGTGGACATTAGCCAATAGACATACCCTACTGGCTTCCTGCCAAGGCCTGAGGAGGAGCCTGAGCCTGGACTTGTCCGAAAGGCTCATGCTTCCATGGAGTCTTGCTGCAGAGCTGGATCTAACAACAGCGACTTACTAGAAAAAAAAATAAAATGCTTCAAATGTTTCAATGCATTTCCAAGTATTCGTCCTCCAAATATTTAGACATTGAGATGACTGGGCCAAGAGCACAGGCTTCCTGTGTGTGCTGAATGGTTCCAACCATCTCCCCACAACCCTCAAAGATAGAACAATGAAAAACATCAGCCTTGAAGAGGCCCCAAACACAAAGAAGAATTCCCCGGGTATTACTCCAGGAAATTAGTGCAGTGTCTCAATCCAAAGTCCTCCTTCAGAGTGCCTACAGGAGCTGATTCATCTTTAATACATTTACTAACTTCTTACCAAGGCCTCCCTGAGAGCAGGCTCTGTATCTCTGGGGAGTCTGTAGCACAAGCCAGAGGAGGACTGGGGAGTCCAGTGTGGAGCTGGACACCAAGCAAAGGAAGAGGACCAAGACGTAGAAAGAAAGGGCAGCCAAGAGCTCGTGAAGGACTCTGAGACCCTCAAAGGCACAGGGCCTGAGCCCACAGCAGAAGGGAAGTTGAGTAAATCATGAGATTTGTTTATTCTTTTGCAGGGAGGGAGTGCCAAGAACAAGAGAAGCCAGATCATTAACAGTGTTGGATAACAATATTAGGTAAATCACAGCACCTACAATTAAAAAATAGGAAATAAATTTATCTCTGTGATTCAAGAATCAGTCACTCTTCTTTCTCCAGGCATATCTGTATGCAAACAATCTTCTTTATGAACTTACACAGGACGAAAAAATAGAATGAGTATAGCCAGTGATTTTTTTTCTAATTTTATGTGTTTATTTAGGCAAGTGATCAACCACTGAGCTACATGCTATCCCTAACTCATTTGGGGGTTGTTTTTTTGCTGTTGTTCAGCTGTTTGGTTTTGGGCTTTGTTATTGTATGTGTGATGCTTCGTACCTGCAAGGCAAGTACTTGGATCACTGAGCTACATCTCTGGTCCTTTCTAATTTTTAGAGCTTAACTATCACATCTTTAGCTAAGCAGATCCACAAAATAGGTACAATTATACATATTTTTATTCTAACATATTTTATCAGTACTTAAGTGCTAATCAGTCTTCCCCATAAACTAGGTAAACCATGAATCAAATATTGCATACATTTAACTTTAGTTAAGTTCAATTATAAGAAAAAGAATAAATATTGACCTTAAAAAGCATGATGGGATTCATGATTTTTGCCAGACAGATAGTATAAGGATAAAGGCACACACCTCACTTCAACTGACCCCAGCATTATAAGGTCCCCTGAGTATTGCAGACTCAATCCCTAGAGACCCCATGAGCACCACCAGGCTGACTAGGCAATAGTCCCTGGCACGGAAGGGCCTGAGAAGCACCACTTCCTTCTATTATAGCATTGAACCCAAGGCCCAGTTGGCTCAGAGTGGCCAGGAGGGGACCCACCCACTGAGCACTACATGGAAGTTCCATCCCTCCCTACCCAAAGAGAGTCCAGGGTCCTGAATTGAGAAATGAACAGTCAATCAATTTGGCCCCAATTTGTTTCTGGACCACAAACCATTCAATCTCTGTCAGTCTTTGGCTGACAACACATACTTTCATGTATATAATCCACAAATTCAAAATGAGCATGTTCAATACCCCAGTTCAAATACCCAGTAATAGAGGGAAATTGATAAGAAACAGCAGGCCAGTCCTCAGTGTAGCACTGCCCCAAAAAGATTACCAGGGCAGTTTAGATTATCTGTGATTATTATCTGTGGCTCCATTTAGAATCTGACTCTCTCATCAGACATTTCTCTATCAAATGATTCCACTTGGCATCTAGAAAAATTTAAAAGCCATGGGGCCATTTTTCTGATGTCTTTACATGTGCATGTGAACTAAAAACTGCCTTCCTTCTCAGGGACCAACTTCAAAACACACTATCATTTTTTTTTCAGTGTTTTCTTGATAGGAACACCAAAAAATGATCTATAGATAAGAGTATGTAATAGTACATACTATCCATTCTTTTTTTTCTTTTCTCTCATTCTTCCATTCAGCAAATATTTACAGAGTATCAGCAATTCAACTCTGGAATTCTACTTTGAACTATATCTGAATCCAAAAAGTATACCAAAAACAAAACAAAACCCTCTAGTCTCAGCCAGGATGTAGTTCAGTTGTAGAGCACCTGCCTTGCCTGGATGAGGCTCTGGGTTTGACTTCCAGCACCAAAAAAAAAAAAAGGGGGGGGGGGGAAGAGAAAAGCAAACCATACTGTCAAATTGATATGCCTGATTTGCATTGTGACATTGCAGAAAACAACTGATTGTTTTTTTGGGGGGAAACTGAACATTTTGGGTCACAAATTGTCTTCTAAACTCTCCATGAAAGTGGAAGAGTTGTGTCAACATTCTAAATTAATAAAGTCCTGTGAGTTCAACTTCAAAATATTTTCTAGGGGCCAGAGAGTTAGTGGAGTGAATAGGCTACTTGCTTTGCATGCATCTGACCCCAGTTTGATCCCCAGTACCCTGAGCATCACTAAGGGTGGTCCCTGAGCACAGAGCCAGGAGTGATCCCTGGGCACAGTTGTTTATGGCTAAATAAACATTTTCTAGACATTTAAAGAAAATACAAAAACTTCCTCTTAACTAATTCCTGCCTTTTGAGCACTTTGCCCAAAGTAGCACTTGTTCTCAGCCTGGCCCTTTCATGTCACCCCCAGCATCCCCAACTCTTTCCCTTGTGCTCTGCCAGCCACTCCTTGGCTTCCGGAACTGCCAAGGAGACACTTGGATCAAAATGAAGGATTTTCTTCCTAGATTGTGTTCCCTGTCAAAGTTGTACTTGTTTAGTCCCTGCCAAGTGATTCAGGCTCCAGTGTTTTGGTGAAAAGGAATCATAGCCAACAGTGGACAAAAGATATGAAAATAAAATCTCTTGGAAGATTAATCATACTTTCGGATTGTGCAAATACTTCATCTTCCATGACGGCATCGTTTGTAAGATGTGTTTTGCCTCTGAGCATGTGGGCTTGTTCACACCTGGTTGTTGACTTCAGAATCACTATGGTCTGAGGACCAGTTGCCTTTATTTTTATAACCTAAAAAGCAATAATAAAGCACTTTGTTAGTCTTTATCATCAGGAAAAGTAAGACTCCAGTAAAGAACCTAATACTCCATCAGAGACTATTTACTAACTTTTACTTAGGGCTATTAATATCTATTCTTAGGGGTTCTATCCAAGCAATAAATACATATCTGTGGTCATCCCCCTCAGGCCATTTCTGTGCTGAATTCACTCCCTGAGCATCAATGAAAAGAATAAGAGACTAAAATCGTCCTGCAATTGAGGGAGATTTGGTGGGAAGCCAGTAGAGTTGAATCAGGATTCTACTTTTGAAACTTATAAATATTTTCCTAGGGAAAGTGCTCTGTCATTGCAAGCTTTATATTCCCACAAAGACATTAATAATGGCTGCTGTTTCTTCCTCACAAAACTTTTATGATAACCAACAGATGTCACAAAGAAGAGTATAAGAGGCCCAAAGGGCTTGTCATTCAGGTTGGAGGTCTCAAGTGTGATCCTTGCACTGCCTCACACGCAGAGTAAGATGCAGCAGCACAGCTGATGGAATCTCTGGTGCTTGGCAACCAAGTGTACAAGCAACCAAGCATTGTGAACACCAAAACCATCTACCACCAAGAAAAGGAGGAGGACAAATGATTCACCCTATATCATGCTTTTTCTTTAACCAAGTATTTAGCTTTACGTTTTTGGAAGGTGGGAAGCACACCCAGCACTGCTCAAGGGTTACTACTAGCTTCTAGCTCAGGAATTGCCCTGGTGGGGTGTGGGGGATGATATGGATATGGGATGCCAGTGATCAAAAAAGGGTCAACTGCATGCAAGGCAAATGCCTTACCAACTGTACTACGGCTCTGGCCCCAAGTATTTAGTTTTATTCATTTAATCCCCATAATAATCCCATGTTAGCAGAATCAATATCACAGAAAGGTTCAGGAAGTTTCCCAGAATAGATAGAGTTGGCTTTCAAAAGAAGGCAAAAAAAATTCATGTAATCATGAAGTACACAAGATAGCTGCTCCAAAATGGTAATGCATGAAGGGAGAGTTTTCTTTTTTTTTTCTTTTACTTATTTTTTTAATTATTATTATTGGTTTTTGGGTCACACCTGGCAGCGCTCAGGGGTTACTCCTGGCTCTACGCTCAGAAATCGCTCCTGGCAGGCTCGGGGGACCATATGGGATATCAGGATTCGAACCACCGTCTTTCAGCATGCAAGGCAAATGCCCTACCTCCATGCTATCTCTCTGGTTTGGGAGCTTTTTCTTTTCTCTTTGTTTTTTGGTTTTTGGTTCACACTCAAAGGTGCTCCTAGTTCTGCACTCAGAATTCACTCCTGGCAGGCTCCAGAGACCATATGGGATGCCAGGGATTGAACCCAGGTTTGTCCCAGGTCGACTACATGCAAGACATACACCCTACTGCTATGCTATCACTCTGGCCCCAGAAGGGAGCTTTAAAAAAAAAAAAAAAAAACCCTCAAGTCTGGAGAGATAGGACAGGGGTTAAGCACATGCCGTGCTAATGCCATCCCAGCAGAGGTTGACAACCCCGGTTGAGCATCCCATGCACTGGGAACCATATAGAAGAGGCTTTGGCACGACATAGTGCCTGAGACATCACTGAAGTGTGGTTCTGGGCCTCTCAGCATCCTTAAGTATGGCCTCAATGTTCACCAGCACCAAGTTCTCAGCCATCACAATAAACTGTAGATCCAGTGAGCAGAGAATTCTGGGAAGTACCCAAGAACACCTGTCGATGGTTTGAGACACCCCTAAAAAATAATGAGTTAGAAAAGTCTTTTTGGGGGGATGGGGGAAAAGAAAAGCCTTTCAGGGTTAGTAGACACAGAGATATATGTGGCTGAGAGCACAATGTTTGAAAGTCTAAGACTTTGGTTTCAATCCGTGGTACAACTCATATACCCCCAAAACACCTTTACTTCACATCCCCTTATTTTTAATGGAAATGTAGATGGGGAAGTGCTGAAAGGCCACACTATTTTATTGTTATATAAAATATGAAACTTGACTTTTTTTTCTTCTTTTTTTTTTTTTTTTTTTTTTTTTTTTTTGGTTTTTGGGTCACACCTGGCAGTGCTCAGGGGTTACTCCTGGCTCTGGGATCAGAAATTGCTCCTGGCAGGCTCGGGGGACCACAAGGCATGCCAGGATTCATTCTTTTTTTTGGGGGGGGGTCACACCCGGCAGTGCTCGGGGGTTACTCCTGGCTCCAGGCTCAGAAATCGCCCCTGGTGGGCTCAGGGGACCATATGGGATGCCGGGTTTCGAACCAATGACCTTCTGCATGAAAGGCAAACGCCTTACCTCCATGCTATCTCTCCGGCCCCCGAATGCCAGGATTCAAACCAACCATCTGTCCTGGGTCAATGCTATTACTCTGGCCAAAGACCTTACTTTAATTGCATGATGAAGATGAGCTTGCTAAGTTTATTGCATCACGATGTTTCTGTAGATGTCTCCCAACATTATAATGCTTTTGACAGAGCCAGCTTAAAAATATCCACCCAGGGGCCGAGCGATAGCACAGCAGTAGGGCGTTTGCCTTGCATGGGGCCAATCTAGGACTGACAATCCCCCGGAGTCCCATTTGGTCCCATGAGCCAGGAGCGATTTCTGAGCGCATAGCCAGGAATAATCCCTCAGCTTCATAGGGTGTGGCCCAAAAAGCAAAACAAAACAAAATAAAACAAAACAAAACAAAAACCTACAGAAAAAATAATCCCCCAGGGCAGCCGACCCAGGTTCAATCCCTGGCATCCAATATTGTCCTCTGAGCCTTCCAGGAATGATTCCTAAGTGCAGAGCCAGAAAATTAACCCCTGGCCCCAAAACAAAACAACAACAACAAAAATCCCCCAGGGGCCTAGAACAATAGCATATCACACTATGTTGCCTTGCACACTATTGACTGAATTTGATCCTCAGTATCCGATATGTTTCCTGAGTCTGCCAGGAGCGATTTCTGAGCGCAGAGTCAGGAATAATTCTCGAGTGCCACCAGTTGTGCTCCCCCCCCCAAATTAAAAATTCCCCATCTCTATACAAATTCCATGTTTTCCTCTCACATGTACGTCCCAAATTAAAATCCTTCTTCACAAATGGCTGGTTCAGGGAACGCAGCATCTCACGTTCTGCCTGTTTCTGTGAAGCAGGCAAAAACTTGAAAACTGAAGACACCAGCCACCATCGTGCAAACAAAGGCAGCCCTGTGTTCCCTGAGCTCTGAGCGCCCCGCTGCCAGGCAGATACAGAGAGCACTCATCTCCCGCCAACTCCCACGTCTCTTGACTTCCTCTTCCCCCTTCTCTCTGTCTAGGGCCTTTTGAACGAGGTGGCCAATAAGCCCCTTGTTCCAAATCTCTGCAGGAACTAGCAGAGGCCATTCTCAGTCACTACCAACCCCCCCCCCCAAGTCCTTTAAGGATACAGGCAGACACCCACCATCTCAAGATCCAAATGCAACAAGGGGAGCTTTGCAAGCAAAGAAAGCCAGGGTAGTGGACCCCACCTCTGTACTCCAGAGTTGGGTTTCTCAGTTGTCCAGAAGTTGACCCAGGCACCATGGACACACTCATGATGGGTTCAACAATTACATTCTCTGCTTAATTTTCCTTGAAGAAAGATTTCTCTATGGCCGAGGAGACAGTACAGAAGCTAGGGCTATTGTATGTGCTCATCTCCAAGTCAATCCCTAAGCACCTCTTGTGATATTGAGGTGCTAGACTCCACAGTGGTGGTCCAGGGCTTTAGCACTACAGGGTCTAAGCAGCACCACATAAAGCCACTGGCTTGGATGGTTTTATGCTAGGAGTGGGCCTCGGGCACCCTGACCACTGTTTGGGAGTTCTCCCCAAATATACATACATATATAATACAATCAGCAGCACTGTTAGGAAGCTGGTACTTCCAGATATCCTCTCTTGGAAGCCCTATACATCTCCTTCAACACTTTCCTTCTCCATTCTAAAACAGGTAAGATTCTGGGGGCTAGAAAGATAATACAGCAGGTACAGCACCTGGCTTGCATGCAACTGACCTCGGCTCAATCCTGGGTGTGATCCTTAAGAGTGATCTTAAGTACAGAGCCAGGAGTGAGCCCTGAGCACTGCCAGTGTGGCCCCAAAATCTCAACAAACAAACAAAAAACAAATAAAATAAATAAGATTTCACATTTCAGGAAAACAATACAGAAGACCTAAGGCAAATAAAGGTGAATATTCTTTTCTGAATGTTTTCCTATTCTAATTACGAAGAGAAACCTATCACTCCAATGTGTTCATTCACTCTCCCTATTCATTTCTGATTCCTGTGTTTCCTTGCCCTTAATGACGCAGGCATGAGTAATTGAATAAATCCAGAAAGGATGATCAAGAAATCACCAAATCAATAGAGAAGATCAATTGGAAAAGAAAATATATTTTAAGAAAGTATTGGCCATTTGAAAATCAGAGAAGGGGTCGGAGATGTGGCGCTAGAGGTAAGATGTCTGCCTTGCAAGCGTTAGCATAGGACAGACCGCGGTTCGATCCCCTGGCGTCCCATATGGTCCCCCAAGCCAGGAGCGATTTCTGAGCTCATAGCCAGGAGTGACCCATAAGCATCAAATGGGTGTGGCCCAAAAACAAAAAAAAAGAAAATCAGAGAAGCAGCCCCTAAGTCAGGGGTGTGGCTCCATGGCAGAGCCTTGCATGTGTGAAACCCTGGTCACATTCCTGGGTCTGCCAACACATAAACACACACACACACACACACACACACACACATCTGCCTTGCAGAGTAACCATCTCTTTTTGCCTTATTGGCACACATTTCAAGTGTGTACCAAAAACCAAAAAGAAGGAAGGAAGGAAGGAAGGAAGGAAGGAAGGAAGGAAGGAAGGAAGGAAGGAAGGAAGGAAGGAAGGAAGGAAGGAGGAAGGGGGAGGGAGGGAGGGAGGGAGGGAGGGAGGGAGGGAGGGAGGGAGGGAAGAAAGGAGGGAGGGAAGGAGGGAGGGAAGAAAGGAGGGAGGGAAGGAGGGTGGGAGAGAGAAAGAGAGAAAGAGGGCCCGGAGAGATAGCACAGCGGCATTTGCCTTGCAAGCAGCCGATCCAGGACCAAAGGTGGTTGGTTCGAATCCCAGTGTCCCATATGGTCCCCCGTGCCTGCCAGGAGCTATTTCTGAGCATAGAGCCAGGAGTAACTCCTGAGCACTGCCACGTGTGACAGAAAGAAAGAAAGAAAGAAAGAAAGAAAGAAAGAAAGAAAGAAAGAAGAAAAGAAAAGAAAGAAAAAGAAAGAAAGAAGAAAGAAGAAAGAAAGAAGAAAGAAAGAAAGAAGAAAGAAAAGAAAGAAAGAAAAGAAAGAAAGAAGAGAGAGAGAGAGAGAGAGAGAGAGAGAGAGGAGGAAGGAAGGAAGGAAGGAAGGAAGGAAGGAAGAAGGAAGGAGGAAGGAGGAAGGAAGGAAGGAAGGAAGAAAGCAAGAAAGGAAGAAAGGAAGGAAGGAAAGGAAGGAAGGAAGAAAGAAAGAAAGAAATAAAGAAAGAAAGAAAGAAAGAAAGAAAGAAAGAAAGAAAGAAAGAAAGAAAGAAAGAAAGAAAGAAAGAAAGAAAGAAAGAAAGAAAGAAGAAAAAGAAAGAAAGAAAGAAAGAAGAAAGAAAGAAAGAAAGAAAAAGAAAGAAAGAAAGAGAAGAAAAAACATTCCTAATCTTTCAGTAGGAACTGGTCAGCACAACTAATTACTAGCCCCAGTTAAAAGAATGTGCTCTACTAGACCTGACTGCTGTGCCAGTGAGGGTGGCTCCCTGTGATCTTGGGTAGTGCTCACAGAGAAACTGCCAACAGGGAGTTAATGGGGGGTATATGATCCCTAAGAAAGTCCATCGGGAAAAGGAGACCTACTTAAGAGATTTAATGTTGTCCAACAAGTCCAACCTACCCAGGAGTGGTTAACACTGGTCTGTATAACATCTATGATTAGTTATTCAGGAGAGCAACATGGAAAGTCAGTATCAGGTCAGATGGTACCAAAGCATGCAAGTCAATTAGGAAGCCTGATGAAGATGACAGGAGGAATGAGTGATGCCCAAGGAAGGTGACACACCCAGTGTGGCTGGATATGAAGCGAGTCTCCTGCCAGCTCTGTGTTTTGAAATCCCTGACAGTATCTCCCAATGCTTGTGAGAAATGGAAAATTACAAGGAAAACAAAAACAAAATTCAACCATTTAATCCAGATGAGAATAGATGACAAATGAGAATGTCCACCAGGCTTTGGAGGCTTTTAGATCTGAACCTTGACCTTGGAGGCTTTTAAATATGAACATTTCTATATTTGACTCCACTATCACTCTCCCAGGGGTCTCAAACTCGCAGCCCGCGGGCCGTTTGCGGCCCTCCATACAACGTTTTGTGGCCCTGCCCTAGAGGAATCTTTTTGTTTTGTTTTAGTTGTTTAGGTCACACACCCCAATGTTCAAGGCTTACTACTGACTTTGCACTCAAGGATCACTCCGACTTTGCCTCCTGCGGCCCCCAGGTAAATTGAGTTTGAGACCCCTGCAAAAGAGTTATGTTTGGACCAATCTACAGAGCCCAGAAGAGTTGACTGATGGACTGGGACTCTTTGCACTTGTGGGACATAGATCATGAAGTCTGCTTGGTGATTAAATGCTAACAGTACTGCTACCAAGTATATTCTGAGAATGGCCTGCAGCTCTTAGGCTAGTCAACAAGTGAAAAAGTCCCCGTCCCCACCCCCCAACCCCCCACCCCCGATCCAACACTGACATTACAGTTAGCAGATATGCATTGACCATCTACTTAGTATCAGTCATTGAAGCAGGATTGTGCACTTGTGGTAAGTAGGTGCTGCCTGGGATGCATCAGACTTGGAAGGAAAGCAATTATGCACCCCAGCAATAGTCAATGTTTTACCAAAGAAAAGCCATTCATTCTCCACTGGGAGATTGTGGAGGCTTTATAGAAGGAGGGCTGTTTAACAGAACCATCGGAAATGAGTGCAGAACCAACAGCTACAAAAGGATGGGGTTCTGAGCAAAAGACAAGCTAAGGAGGACCCTGGAGAGTCAAGTGCAGAGGATGCTGGAAAACATGCTAAAGTGCTGGCATGGAGGGAGTCCAAAGCTAGAGGCTGAGCAGACAGGTCCCAACAGACTGCAAATGATCTGTAAGAACTAGCCATGCATACACTTGACCTTATTTTTGTAGGCTGAGAATTGCAAGCATTTTATATTTTTATACATTATATTTATTTTATTTTGGTTTTGGGACATACCTGGTGGTGCTCAGAGATAACTTGTGGCAGTATTCATGGAACCATATGTGATGCTATGGATTAAACCTGGTCAGCTATATGCAAGGAAAGTCACATACATACTATACTATTATTCCATCTCCTTTTATTTTCTAATTATATATAGTATTTGTATATATATATATATATATAAAACATATACTACATTTGTAGAAATTTGGGCCACATTTTGAGGTGATTGAATGATTCCTGGCTTTGTGCTTTGAGGGATGGGGTTTTCACACCTGTTGGTGCTAAAGAGACCATATGAAATATCAGAGATCAAACCCAGGCCTCTCCCATGCATGTTTTCCAGCCCATTGAGTTATCTACCTGGCACATATTTTTATATTCCCAACTTTATTTGTTTGTTTTTTTTGTTTTGTTTTTTGGGCCACACCCGACATTGCTCAGGGGTTACTCCTGGCTGTCTGCTCAGAAATAGCTCCTGGCAGGCACAGGGGACCATATGGGACATCGGGATTTGAACCAACCACCTTTGGTTCTGGATCAGCTGCTTGCAAGGCAAACGACACTGTGCTATCTCTCTGGGCCCCATATTTTTATATTTCAATCAAACTTTTTCTAAGGGATTCTTGGGGTATGTGAAAGGGAATGGTAGTGTTCTCAAACTCCAACTATAGTCTATTTATTCTTCCATGGAATTTGAATTTCTAAACATAGAACCGTTTATTAATACAAATGTACTTCTCTAATTTCAGTTTTGTTTATTGTTAAGTTATAAATTATAGAAAATGTAATCATGGGGGCCAGAGTGATAGCACAGCAGTAGGGCATTTGCCTTGCACTCAGCCGATCCAGGATGAACTTCAGTTCGATTCCCCGGTATCCCATATGTCCCCTAAGCCAGGAGCGATTCTGAGCACATAGCCAGGAGTAACTCCTGAGCCTCACAGGGTGTGGCCCATAAAAACAAAACAAAACAAAAAATATATATATATCCATGTATATAATCATATACATATTAGGTCTGTTGTGTTTGTTTATTTTGAGTGAATTTTTATCAGTTTTAGCTAAAACTGTCAGCTTTAACAACTAACAGGAAACCCAATCCAAAGGGGATGAAGAAAGGGGGAGGATAAATCGACTCAGGAAAATCTAGAAGTAGTTCTGGGATTCAGGAATCAGTTGATTGAAGAGATGAAAGATCATATCATCAAAGTTTTCTAGTCAGTTCTTACTTTTTTAATAATTTATTAAATCACCATGAATTATAAATCTACAAAATTATTCATAATTGAGTCCCAGGAGGACAATGTTCACTCACCAATCCCTGCATCAGTGCCCACTTCTTCCACCAATGTCCCCAGTATCCCACCCAACCCCCCAGCCTGCCTCTCTGACGGCACAATTTTCTTCATTTTTAGGCATTGTGGTTTACAAAGCTGTTACTGATAGGATGATGTTCATCACTTTTACCTCCTTTCAAAACCCAACCCTAATCCAGAGTGACCACTTCCCTCCCTGACCCCTCACCCAACAGTGACAAACTTCCTACTATAGATATGTTCTCCTGCCCTTCATTTCTTTTATCTTTGGTCATTAATTACTCCCTTATGTTTCTTTACATCCCTCAAATGGGTGAGATCATTCTACGTCTATCCCTCTCCTTTTGACTCTTCACTCAACATGATGCTTTACAGATAATTTTCCAAAAAAATTCATGGCTTCATCTTTTCTTTTTTGTTTTGTTTTGTTTTGGTTTGGTTTTGGGCCACACCCAGTGGTGCTCAGGGGACTCAGAAATTGTTCCTGGCTGGGGACTATATGGGACACTGGGGATCTAACTATATGAGACACTGGGTTGTCCTGGATCAACCTCGTGCAAGGCAAACACAATATTGCTGCACTTCCACTCCCACCCTAGCTGGCCAGTTCTCTCTCTCTCTCTCTCTCTCTCTCTCTCTCTCTCTCTCTCTCTCTCTCTCTCTCTCTCTCTCTCTCTCTCTCTCTGTCTCTCTCTGTCTCTCTGTCTCTCTGTCTCTGTCTCTCTCTCTGTCTCTCTCTCTCTCTCCCTGCTGATCTCCAAGGTTCCTTGCTCCTTTTTTCTCTGCTCCTTCGCCCCCTCCCTCAGGCAGCACCTTTATGCAAACCTCAGACCCCTCCCAGGTGTAGGTGGGTCTGACCATCTAGGTGATATTAACATAGGGCACTGGAAGTGAGGTAACAGTACCCATAGAATGGAACAAAAGTAGAGGCAAGTAATGCCTGGGGAAATGAGGTGTTATTATTCGAAGGATGCTTAACAGAACAGTCTGATCTTAGACACAAAATGCAAAATTTAAATTAGGAGTAGGAATTGGCAATGACAAGCTTCTATTAGCCTCAACATCCAGTTTCTCCTGCATTTTATCTGCACGGTATTGAGAAAATCCTAGGTGAACAGCAGTCAAAAGCACTTTCTTATACATCATACCTGGACTTCTCAAGGTGCACTTTAATTACTTTTGTCAGATTTTGGTTTTGTTTATCCCGAACTGGGGGAGTCAAGCATGTGTTGTGCCATAATTGGTAGTGGCTAAGGATTACTCCTGGCTCTGAGCTCAAGGATCACTGATGGTGCTTCTTGAAGAACTATATGCTGAGCATAGAATTGGGGTTGGCTGTGTGCAAGGCAAATATGCCTTAAGGTCTATACCATCTCTCTAGTCCTTTGTGCCATAGTTTGAACGAAGGCCTAGTGGCCGGAGAGATAGCACAGAGGAAAGGCGTTTGCCTTGCATGCAGAAGGATGATGGTTTGAATCCAGCATCCCATATGGTCCCCCGAGCCTGCCACGGGTGATTTCTGAGCATAGAGACAGGAGTAACCCCTGAGCGCTGCCAGCTGTGACCCAAAAACCAAAAAGAAAAGAGAAAAAAAGAAAAAGAAAGGAGGTCTAAATGTCGAACAATGGGAAGTTCTATTTCCAAATTTAATTAC